>NC_088399.1:37057783-37372558 GCF_034236695.1 Oncorhynchus nerka
TACACCGACCTATCCAGTCCTTTCAGATTTGCGAGGAGAGTCAGCCAAGGGTCTAGGGATGGGTTTTGGATTGGGCCATGGTATACATTTACATTACATTTAAGTCATTTAGCAGACGCTCTTATCCAGAGCGACTTACAAATTGTATCCCATCAAAATGTATATTGGTATCCCATGAATGTGGGCCCAATCCATTACCATGTACTAAGCCTATTAATAGATATTGGGTGTTCATTTGGCACAGACAAGGTTAAGTTACTCGATGTTCCATAGTGGTAGTTGGGCTTCTAAAACAGTTTCGATGCGGTTGATAAAGCCGATCCATACCTCATACAGAGAGAAAGGCGATGTACTTTATATTATATAGAGCCCATAGACACCATGCCTTCTTAAACCCACCAGAATCCGCTACCATGAAGTCTGAAGTTTAACAAGAGTGTAAAATACATATGTAAAGTGTTTGAGCATTTAAAATTATTTATCAGAGTGAATTCAGGACATATTGGACCACACTCTGCTAATTGGGGGTATTTCAGTGCATTTTCAAATATGTTACAGATTTCAGATGTTCTTCGTTAGAAAAGAACTGTGTACTACTACTGTAAACAGGGTATAAATTCAAGCCAATACTAGGCCACAGAAATAGAGAATATTCTATACAGTACCACCCATCAGTATCACTGGGGCTTATCTTAACCATTACATTTACATTTAAGTCATTTAGCAGACGCTCTTATCCAGAGCAACTTACAAATTGGTGCATTCACCGGTGAATGCTGGGAGGACGCATGGCTTTCGACCTTCGTCTCTCCCGAGCCCGTACGGGAGTTGTAGCGATGAGACAAGATAGTAACTACTAACAATTGGATACCACGAAATTGGGGAGAAAAGGGGGTAAAATTCAAACCAAAAAAACAGAGAGAGAGATAGAGGGAATATGAGGAAAGGAATGAGAATGAAATCCCAAGTCTCATTGACTGTTGTAGATCCCAGACCAGCCTAGCACTCAATCTCCCTAACCCGCGCGATGAGACAAGGATATCCCTACCAGCCAAACCCTCCCTAACCCGGACGACGCTAGGCCAATTGTGCGTCGCCCCATGGACCTTCCAGTCGCGGCCGGCTGCGACAGAGCCTGGGCGCGAACCCAGAGTCTCTGGTGGCACAGCTAGCACTGCAATGCAGTGCTCTAGACCACTGCACCACCAGGGAGGCCCCTCCTTCTGTCTCTGTGTCTCTTTGTCTGTCTATTCCTGTCTCTCTGGCTGTGTGTGTGTCAGCTGAGAGGGAGATGGAGGGATGAGAGGGCTAGCTGGATGGAGGGATAAGCGAGATTGACGCTCCGTGGTGGAGGACAGATGAAGGCAGGACTCAGGCCTGTCTACACACCTATGAATCACTCACCAGAGATGAGGATCTGTAGAGGCAGACATGGTCATAGACTCCATCCCTCTGCCATATCTCACACTCACTCACGCACACACATGCGCACACACATACAGTTATACACTCTGAAATATGGGCACTTTGGGAGATCAGGGGTTTGTTCCACTGGATAAAAATAGGAAAAGGACACATGTACATACATCATAGTCTAGGATGCTTGTTCTACTCGTGTAAATTGAGACACATGGTGTAGGGCTACACTACCCACAAATTATGAACATGAAATTGGTGACCTGACAGGGGAAAATCCTGTGTGAAAATGTATGTGCCTGACGTGTTTGTATTTTTGTTTTGTCTGTCTCACTTTTGTTTTGTCTCTGTTCTTTGTTTACATTTTTTTCATTCATTTTTCTCATCATTTTCTTCTCTTTCTTGGGACTACTTCAAGATACCTAAAGGTTCTTCTTTTTGATGCCATTTTCATTGAGTCCCAGAGAAACCAGAGTCATTCACATTTGGTTACTAGAATTGTGACCATGTAATCACAATCTCAACACTATACATACTGCTCTGTAAAAAGGTGTGCCATGAAACAACATTCCCCCTCTGTCCTTTCCTCCTTTCCCCAGACGGTGGAGGAGATCGAAGGGGCCCTGGGCCGGGACTTCTACCCCAGCCTGTCGGAGGAGCGGGTGCGCTGGGAGAAGGAGCTGGCAGGCCTGAGGGAAGAGAACGAGAGCTTAACAGCCATGCTGTGCTCCAAGGAGGAGGACCTGAACCGCACCAAGGCCACCATGAACGCCATCCGGGAGGAACGCGATCGCCTGAGACGACGGGTCAGTCAGCTGTGTCCCGTTGATTTTTTTTTCATTTGGTCATTTTGTCTGGAGCGACACATTAGAGCTGTGTACCTATGAACCTTTCTATGTGACTGTGTTGGTGGCTGATAAACTGGGATTCAATGTTGCTTATTACCAAGGCAGGTTTAATAACATTTTGATTGCCTCTAGCCCATAACAGAAAATACATAGTGATACATAGTACCTTGTATCTAGTGAGGCGGGAGGAAAAAATAAGTGGATCAAATTAGCATGTTTCTCAGTTTTCTTTCTATGTTTCATGTTTTTATTGGCTCCCAAAATAGTGGCGTGAACTTGAGCCTGTTGCCAAATCTCCAGTAAATGTGTCCTAGTGTGAACCAGTTCTAGGCAGAGAACGAAGACCTGAATCAGACTGAATCAAATAAATCTCTGCAAAGAGGCTCTAAAATGTAATTATGGTCCGCCATTTCCATTGTTGGATTGAATGATCTGCGGAGAGCGGCGAGGGGTTAATATATACACATGATCTCTGATGCGTTGTCGCTAGGCCACTGCACTGACGTACGCGCGCTTCCTTCTCTAATTACAACATGTTTATTCAGGGACGTCTGAAGGAGAAGAAGACATTACTGGGCAGGAGCGGCCAGACACATGTATTTATCCAACACTTCTACAAGAATGAACCCTTTGAATTCTCCAGCTGCAAACTGAGACCTGCTGTCTGAACCAAACAATGGTTCCCCGGTTAGGACGGGCCTCCGAATTAATACGTAGAGCACTTTTAGACACATAATCAAATCTGGTGTCCTAAGGCTTGCTGAAGCTGGTTAAGGCGGTAATGCAATTGGGTCTTTCTATGAACTAGGGTACCAGTGAGGATTTCCTACACTGGACAACTTGTTACAGCTGTTGATAAGTCATGTCATTAGTTTAAGATATAAGGAGGATCATAGCTATATTCGATACAATTAACGAGTTGATTTAACATCTATGTTTAACCCTTTATCATGGTTGGTGTCTTGATGTAGTGATAAGTATATTTTTTTTGTCTTTATCTGTTGTGGTCTAGTACTGTATTTTTGCTATCTAGGGCCATCAACTTTAAGTGCTGCCTGTCTTCCCAGTGACCTACTTGGTGTGTGAACTGCTGACTGCTCATAATTTGCAGATAGTTGTTGACACATCAACCAGGATCAAGATGCAGGGCAATTTGTGACTTGTTTTGGTAATCAGTGGCTGTATTGGAGGGGGAGTGGTTTCACCTTTCTTAGGCAGTCAGCAGTTAGTACAGGAAGGTGTGCTTTCCACCTCTGCTAAGCAATTAGTGTTAGTTCTTCAGTTTCCCAGCTGCGGCTGTAAGCGGCGGTTGTGGTGGTTTTGTCGCAAAACAAAGACCGTTGCCAAAACAAAGACGGTTCTACCGAGTTGTTTGAGGAAGGAAAGAGAGGAATGCTCCACACCATTCTCTCACTTGAGAATCTTACCTAGTTATTTATAGATGATCTCATTTTGCTCTTTTGTAGCTTTATCAACTGTGTGTGTGTTTTCTATACCTGTTTGCACCTGTAGGCTTCACAGATGCTCTCCACCCCTTGGCTGCAACCCTTCTAGTTTAGTGTAGCCTGCGCGTACAACTCATGTGGAATTCCTGATCTCTGGCAGCGTTTGGAACTGCCGATATTGGGTAAGAACGCCGAGT
This sequence comes from Oncorhynchus nerka, assembly GCF_034236695.1. Classification (NCBI taxonomy): domain Eukaryota; kingdom Metazoa; phylum Chordata; class Actinopteri; order Salmoniformes; family Salmonidae; genus Oncorhynchus; species Oncorhynchus nerka. The sequence goes on from NC_088399.1 coordinate 37,061,690, forward strand.
TCATCTCAGCCTATGCTGCCCTTCAGTCCCTTGCCTTTTTGGCCCTGACCGAGACATGGATCACCCCATCTCCTCATTTGAATTTCATGCTGTCACTTGTCCACTCAAGCTTAACATTATTGTCATCTATTGCCCACCAGATTCCCTTGGAGAGTTCCTCAGTGTGCTTGACACCTTGATAAACTCATTTCCTGATGATGGCTCACCGCTCTTTGTACTTGGCAATTTCAACCTCCCAACATGTGCCTTCAACTCATTTCTTTCCAACTCTCTCTTCCCCCCCACTTGTCTCTCTTGACTTCACCCTTACCCAATCCCCAACAACTTACAAGGTAGGCAATACGCTTGACCTCATCTTTACTAGAGTCCGCTCCTGCAGGTTTGTGCGCTACAACATCCGTAGAGTATGGCCCTATCCCACACAGGAAGCGGCGCAGATCCTAATCCAGGCACTTGTCCTCTCCCATCTGGACTACTGCAACTCGCTTTTGTCTGGGCTCCCTGCTTGTGCCATCAAACCCCTGCAAGTTCTCTCATGTCACCCCGCTCCTCCACACACTCCACTGGCTTCCAGTCGATGCTTGCATCCACTACAAGACCATGGTGCTTACGGAACAGCTAGAGGAACTGCCCCTCCCTATCTTCAGCCTATGGTCAAACCCTACACCTGCAACTTCAAGTCTCTCGGCCCTTCCACCCTTACAGGAGGGCAGCTCCTGCCTAGCCCAGTCCAAGCTCTTCTCTGTCCTGGCACCCCAATGGTGGAACCAGCTTCCCTCTGAAGGACAGCAGAGTTCCTGCTTGTCTTCCGAAAGCATCTGAAATACTACCTCTTCAAAAAGCATCCTAAATAATCCTCTTCCCCCAACCCCTCTTTCTAGCTCTGACTCGACTGATAGCTACGTTATTGAGATTTTCTATTCTATTCCTGTGATATGTGGTTGTCCCACCTAGCCATCTTAAGATGAATGCACTAACTGTAAGTCGCTCTGGATAAGAGCATCTGCTAAATAACTCAAATGTAAATGTAAAATGTATGGCCGTGTAAATTGTCATTTATATCATATATTAAGCATTAGTCTGTTAAATTAGACATCGCTTGAACCCTGTAAGAATTCCATATCTAGCTGTCAGACAGAGTTTTTGTATAGAGAGTTCAGACATGTAGTGTAACTACTTAACATTTCGTGTCTCCTTAGTTTTCACCCCATAACATGTTTTCATGGGCACACAAATACAAAATAATGTATGCATTGCAAAATGAAATGCTTCTAACCGAAAGAGTCACATACTTAACCTAAATCGATACTGTCATTAATGTGATTCTTTAATAATTATACATAATACTTGTTGGATGTGCATTTGGTGTCCAGCTGATTGGTTACGCCATGATATTTTCACACATCTTCTGATCCCGGAAGGAATTTTCCGAATGACAGTCAAGTGACGAACAGCTGTCGTGATAGTGCACGCGATGCAGCCAACAGCCCGAGAAAAGTTGACTCCGAGGAATGTCCAGAATCTTTTGGTGTCTCACACCAGTGAATATAGTTGTCGTTGGATCTACACTGAAGAAAAATATAGATGCAACATGTAAAGTGTTAGTCCCATGTTTCATGAGCTGAAATTAAAAGTCCCAGATTTCCATACGCACAAAAGCGTATTTGTTGTGCAAAAATTGGTTTATATCTCTGTTAGTGAGGATTTCTCATTTGCTAAGATAATCCATCCACCTGACAGGTGTGGCATATCAAGAAGCTGATTAAACAGCATGGTAATTACACAGGTGCACCTTATGCTGGGGACAATAAAAGGCCACTTTAAAATGTGCAGTTTTGTCACACAACACAATGCCACAGATATCTCAAGTTTTGAGGGAGTGTGCAATTGGCATGCTGACTGCAGGAATGTCCACCAGAGCTATTGCCAGATAATTTAATGTTAATATCTCTACCATAAGCTGCCTCAGTGTTTGCTGAGGAGTATTTCTGTCTTTAATAAAGCCCTTTTGTGGAGAAAAACTCATTCTGATTGGCTGGGCCTGGCTGGCAAGTGGGTGGGCCTATGCCTTCCCAGGCCCAACCCTGCCCAGTCATGTGAACTCCATAGATTAGGGCCTAATTAATTCATTTAAATTGACTGATATCCTTATATGAACTGTAACTCGTTAAAATCTTTTTGTGTTCATATTTTTGTTCAGTATAATATCCCTAGAGAATTGATGTTGAACATCTGTTGTCTGCTTGATTTACAGCAGGCCCGTTAGATTGAACAGAGAACGCTTCACGCAAATTAATTCATGTCTTCATATGTTTTTGTGCTTTGAATTGGACACGGAGTCTACTGTGCGCAATTGTGTAGGATAGACTATCGCGCAACACTCTATTCCTATTAATTATTCTGAATATAATGACAACAAATGACATTTACATTACATTTAAGTCATTTAGCAGACGCTCTTATCCAGAGCGACTTACAAATTGGTGCATTCACCTTATGACCTCCAGTGGAACAGTAGTGCATCTAAATCTTTTCAGGGGAGGGGGTGAGAGGGATTACTTTATCCTATCCTAGGTATTCCTTAAAGAGGTGGGGTTTCAGGTGTCTCCGGAAGGTGGTGATTGACTCCGCTGTCCTGGCGTCGTGAGGGAGTTTGTTCCACCATTGGGGGGCCAGAGCAGCGAACAGTTTTGACTGGGCTGAGCGGGAACTGTACTTCCTCAGTGGTAGGGAGGCGAGCAGGCCAGAGGTGGATGAACGCAGTGCCCTTGTTTGGGTGTAGGGCCTGATCAGAGCCTGGAGGTACTGAGGTGCCGTTCCCCTCACAGCTCCGTAGGCAAGCACCATGGTCTTGTAGCGGATGCGAGCTTCAACTGGAAGCCAGTGGAGGGAGCGGAGGAGCGGGGTGACGTGAGAGAACTTGGGAAGGTTGAACACCAGACGGGCTGGGCGTTCTGGATGAGTTGTAGGGGTTTAATGGCACAGGCAGGGAGCCCAGCCAACAGCGAGTTGCAGTAATCCAGACGGGAGATGACAAGTGCCTGGATTAGGACCTGCGCCGCTTCCTGTGTGAGGCAGGGTCGTACTCTGCGGATGTTGTAGAGCATGAACCTACAGGAACGGGCCACCGCCTTGATGTTAGTTGAGAACGACAGGGTGTTGTCAGGATCACGCCAAGGTTCTTAGCGCTCTGGGAGGAGGACACAATGGAGTTGTCAACCGTGATGGCGAGATCATGGAACGGGCAGTCCTTCCCGGGAGGAAGAGCAGCTCCGTCTTGCCGAGGTTCAGCTTGAGGTGGTGATCCGTCATCCACACGGATATGTCTGCCAGACATGCAGAGATGCGATTCGCCACCTGGTCATCAGAAGGGGGAAAGGAGAAGATTAATTGTGTGTCGTCTGCATAGCAATGATAGGAGAGACCATGTGAGGTTATGACAGAGCCAAGTGACTTGGTGTATAGCGAGAATAGGAGAGGGCCTAGAACAGAGCCCTGGGGACACCAGTGGTGAGAGCACGTGGTGTGGAGACGGATTCTCGCCACGCCACCTGGTAGGAGCGACCTGTCAGGTAGGACGCAATCCAAGCGTGGGCCGCGCCGGAGATGCCCAACTCGGAGAGGGTGGAGAGGAGGATCTGATGGTTCACAGTATCGAAGGCAGCCGATAGGTCTAGAAGGATGAGAGCAGAGGAGAGAGAGTTAGCTTTAGCAGTGCGGAGCGCCTCCGTGATACAGAGAAGAGCAGTCTCAGTTGAATGACTAGTCTTGAAACCTGACTGATTTGGATCAAGAAGGTCATTCTGAGAGAGATAGCGGGAGAGCTGGCCAAGGACGGCACGTTCAAGAGTTTTGGAGAGAAAAGAAAGAAGGGATACTGGTCTGTAGTTGTTGACATCGGAGGGATCGAGTGTAGGTTTTTTCAGAAGGGGTGCAACTCTCGCTCTCTTGAAGACGGAAGGGACGTAGCCAGCGGTCAGGGATGAGTTGATGAGCGAGGTGAGGTAAGGGAGGAGGTCTCCGGAAATGGTCTGGAGAAGAGAGGAGGGGATAGGGTCAAGCGGGCAGGTTGTAGGGCGGCCGGCCGTCACAAGACGCGAGATTTCATCTGGAGAGAGAGGGGAGAAAGAGGTCAGAGCACAGGGTAGGGCAGTGTGAGCAGAACCAGCGGTGTCGTTTGACTTAGCAAACGAGGATCGGATGTCGTCGACCTTCTTTTCAAAATGGTTGACGAAGTCATCTGCAGAGAGGGAGGAGGGGGGGGAGGGGAGGAGGATTCAGGAGGGAGGAGAAGGTTGCAAAGAGCTTCCTAGGGTTAGAGGCAGATGCTTGGAATTTAGAGTGGTAGAAAGTGGCTTTAGCAGCAGAGAGAGAAGAGGAAAATGTAGAGAGGAGGGAGTGAAAGGATGTCAGGTCCGCAGGGAGGCGAGTTTTCCTCCATTTCCGCTCGGCTGCCCGGAGCCCTGTTCTGTGAGCTCGCAATGAGTCGTCCCGAGCCACGGAGCGGGAGGGGAGGACCGAGCCGGCCTGGAGGATAGGGGACATAGAGAGTCAAAGGATGCAGAAAGGGAGGAGAGGAGGGTTGAGGAGGCAGAATCAGGAGATAGGTTGGAGAAGGTTTGAGCAGAGGGAAGAGATGATAGGATGGAAGAGGAGAGAGTAGCGGGGAGAGAGAGCGAAGGTTGGGACGGCGCGATACCATCCGAGTAGGGGCAGTGTGGGAAGTGTTGGATGAGAGCGAGAGGGAAAAGGATACAAGGTAGTGGTCGGAGACTTGGAGGGGAGTTGCAACGAGGTTAGTGGAAGAACAGCATCTAGTAAAGATGAGGTCGAGCGTATTTCCTGCCTTGTGAGTAGGGGGGGAAGGTGAGAGGGTGAGGTCAAAAGAGGAGAGGAGTGGAAAGAAGGAGGCAGAGAGGAATGAGTCAAAGGTAGGCGTGGGGAGGTTAAAGTCGCCCAGAACTGTGAGAGGTGAGCCGTCCTCAGGAAAGGAGCTTATCAAGGCATCAAGCTCATTGATGAACTCTCCGAGGGAACCTGGAGGGCGATAAATGATAAGGATGTTAAGCTTGAAAGGGCTGGTAACTGTGACAGCATGGAATTCAAAGGAGGCGATAGACAGATGGGTAAGGGGAGAAAGAGAGAATGACCACTTGGGAGAGATGAGGATCCCGGTGCCACCACCCCGCTGACCAGAAGCTCTCTGACATAGCCTAGTGGGCTTATTCTAGTAATGGGTCATTCGTGAACGACTCTAAGAGCCGGCTCTTGTAGGTGAACGTTGGGAGCCTGCTCGCATATTAGAGGAGCCGAATCTATTTATAAAAATATTTTTTTAAATTAAGATATGAATAATCAAAATATTTAAATGAATTAAGTAATTCAAAGAACGAAAAAAGAAATAAAATAATACAGGCCTAAATGCTCAAGCGCACACACATTTGTTCTGACTGTCTGCTCAGACTAACAGCCACACCTGTTGTTCCTGTCAATCAGACACGCAGTGTCAACCAATGAACCAAAGGTGTGTGAGGGATGGCCGAGCCAACTCACTCAGTCACACACTTAGCAGCCGAGGAGAGAGAGGAAGGACAGCTGTGATAACAACAGCTGGAAAATGAGTCAGAAGCACAGTAACATTTGGATGCATTATAATAATGTAGACAATGTTAGAGCACAGTGTAGAATTTGCCAAAACAACATTTCATATAAAGCCGGTTCTATGCACAACCTACACCGGCATATGTGAACTGTGCACCCAACTGTGAAGCTAGTAGCTGTAGCGGAGCTTCGAGAAACTAGCGGGCCTGCTAGTGATAGTGGTGGAGCCAGGTATCCACTCAGTCAAGTAGGCCTACTCCGCTACCCACAGTAACGCAGTCTTCTATGGACCAGTGTATGCCAAAGTCTATGTCTGTAGCACAACAAGGCTAAATTGATATTGCATTAGCTAAAATGATTGCCACCGATTTCCAGCCATTTTCGATCGTGGAGGACAGAGGTTTTACAAATTATAGCAATAGTCTAATTCCAATGTACCTTATTCTAAGCATGAAAACCCTTTCAGAATCATTTATTCCACAACTGCACGAGAGCACACAGGCTTCAGTGCGGGAAGGAGTCCAAAAAGCTACTGCAGTTTGCCTTACCACTGACTGCTGGACATCAAGGGTAACCACTTCTTACATGTCGGTTACATGTCACTTCATTGAAGATTTTACGATGTCTAGCTGACTGCTTTGAGTTCAGCGACAGACACACTTCAGAGAACTTGGCAGAGGAACTGTTGAGTGACCAGAGAATGGCAAGTAGATGGAAAAGTGGTCTGTTGTGTTAGCGACAATGCAGATAACATAACCAAAGCCATGAAAATGTTAATATGGACCATCCATGTCTTTCCCACACAATCAACCTGGTTGTAAGAGATGCTCTGAAGGTGATGAAGCCCACTGTGGACAAAGTAAAAGCAGTTGTGGAATACTTACACAGGATCACAGTAGGTGCTGAAAACTAAAGTCTACACAAAGCCAGATGGGGATGTCTGAGCTGAGGCCTTAACAAGACTGCACTACAAGGTGGAATTCAACATTTTATTTGTTGAAGTGGTTTCTTGAGTCCAAGGATGCCATCATCTCTACCTTGGCCATTGTCAATGCACCTGTTGATGCTCTGACCCAAGAGTAATGGGAGGTGGTGGAGGAGGTGTGCAGAGTCCTGGAAACCTTTGAGCAGGTCACTGTGGAGATCAGTGGAGAGAGGTACAGTAAGCAGTTATTACTACATCATTACTTAATCCAGTATTATATATGTATTTGAGCAGTAGATGAGAATCAGTAGACACAACATGAACCTGAACTAATAAGTTACTGTTCTCTCTTTTCAGCTATGCGACAGCCTCAAAAATGATACTCCTGTGTAAGGGTCTGCAGCGAATCACAGCCAGCCGCTAGAGAGAAGCAAATGTAACCACAGGACATGTGACAGAGTTGATGGACACCCTATGTTTCTCAATGGACAGAAAGTTTCACAGAATGGAATATAACCACGTGCTATTAGAAACCGCTGCACTTGACCCCAGGTTTAAGAAGTTAGCCTTCAGTGATGCCAGAGCGATTGATGAGGCTCTTCAAATAATAACCTCAGCAGCAGGGACGGACACTCCCAACAGTCAGCTGGTCAGGCACCAGGGCAACAGGAAGAGAGGGATCAGATGGAGCAGAAACACCAGCAGTAGTGCCACAAAAGTCTGATGTTTGGATGCTGTTTGACGAGAGAGCAACTGGGGATGAATGAATGCAAATCTCTCATAAAAGCAAAATATGGTCAGCATTGCTGTGTGCTGCTGGTTATAACATGGCAATAAAGAAGAGAGAGAAAAGAGGGACCAGTTTAATGTTTTAAGTGGGATGCTGCAGTTTTATACATTGTTATTTATTTTTCTTTGATATGGTGCAATATTCTATTATGCTGTTCAGATTGTATTCGTTTTGAATGGTTAGATTTATATGCACTTGTTTATATACATTAAAAAGTTATACTTTAAATGTAATGTTTAATAGCATTCTTTTTCAAAACAAACCAATACATTTTTAAATACATTGTGGTTAAGGTAGAGTATGATTTTATTTAATAATTCAATTAGAATCGTTTTAACACCAATCATAGTCAAACTATCGCAAACTGTTTGACTTGAAAAAATACAAAACATATATTTTTTTAAAGAGCCGTTTGGGATTCAAAAGAGCCAGCTCTTTTTGGTGAGCTGAGCCGAACGGGCCTGCTCACTGGAAAGAGCCGGAATGCCCTAGCTAGCTTATTCACAATATGATCTGGTGAATGAAATATAACAACAAATACTTTTAGTATTCCATGGTAGACCTGTTTTTTTAAATGATACAAGGGGCTTGAAGTAGCCTACTAGAATTTGGAGTTCAGAAATTCAAGTACTGGAATAGGCTTGCTTGAAAATCTGACATTTCCTCAATTTTGGTGCTTAAAAGATTATTGTAATTATTGTAGCCAATTTATAAATTCTCCTACACCCTTAAATGTATCGGTTGTTTTCAGTTTTGATCCATTTTTGTGAGAGATGTGACCACTTTCATTTGTTTCCCGCCACTTCATATGAAGGGTGTTGTGCTACTCTGTTGCAGTAAAACCATGTGGTTATTATGAGGACAACAACATCACTTTCTCATTATAAAAACAGCAATGGTGAGATTCAAATGGTGAGATTAATGCTACAGCAAGTCATGGCTTTATTATGTGTGCCTGCGTTGGCCACATAGGCTACAGAAAAATCGCCATGCATGCATCCAATCTATTTAGTCAGGCAATGTCCACATTATTCTCACATATTTTAGAATGCAATAATCATTTCAATATCAATGCATTGGTTAGGCCTAAAAAAGCTTTTTGGGAGATGGGGGGGGTTCTATATTAGGCCCTATATGTACAATTATATAAATTATACAATTGTATGACATTGGGGTCTTTGAAAATTACAGTTAAGTGCTTGGAAAAGGCCCCTGAAAGTCCTTGAATTTGATTTGCCAATGTCTGTATGAATCCTGATTAAAGGATGTGTAATCCTAGGCCTATGATGTTGTATAGGTGAAGTTATGGGTCAATTTATTTTAAGTACACATATGGAACTGCATGAAAATCCTTATTTTTGTTTCAAACCATTTTAAAATGTTGATCCCAATTTCTTCCATTGGCCCCATTTATTTATAGAAAGACCCAATTAGACTGTGAGATGCATCAAGCGAAAACAGTCAGGCGGACCAGTCCTGCTAACCAACCTCACGGATTCTGTTTGCCTTGAGAAAGGAGATCCAGACGCAGCAGAAGAATCACTCCAGCTCAGCTCAGAGCTCGTTCCTCTCTCTCCTCATCCTCTTTCCTCTCATGAAATCTGTCCATTTTGCCGACTAATTGGACAAATGCATTGCATTGCTGTTTCAATGCGAGGCTCCTTGAAAGGATTTGCTATGCACACACCGGCGCATCCTTGGGGGCCCGTGTCCTCCGGCTCAGCGTTTAAAAGATGGATTCAACCTAATTTGAGTGTCAAGGTCCGGAGACTATCTTAACTTCCCTTCCTTAGGCTTTTACCTTCCATTGAAGGAGAGGTATTTACTTAGGTAGTAAGCATATTTTACACCTTTTCTAGAAACGGTACTGTATGTTGCAAGTCCACATATTTCCTCTGCGTCAGCAGTTTGTTTACGATACAAAAGAGGCTATTCTTGTGTTATTAATAGCTTGATTTTTGAGGTCAGATACAGACCTCTATATTGTCAGGTCGTTGTAAGCATTCTAAGCTTTTACAATTCTCTCCACTCATAATACAACTCACAGATATGTAGGAATCAACCACTGCCGGTGATAAAATACAGTGGGACATTAGTCTTTTTAAAGATCTGTTGAATTCAAGACCTGTCCTGGACAGATGTGCATGTGAGTCAAACCTGTTCACTCCCTCAGGCAGAGTGTCACAGTCGTAGTTCCTTTTGAAACCAGGAAATTACACGGAAGTCCTCGATTACATAATTACTGGCCAGGACTGAACAGAACCTATCATTTTCTTTGCCATTTATTTTCTTGGGGATCATGAGGGAGGCAGCTGGCCAGGGGACTGGTTCATGATGGTACAGTCGCAGTCCTCTTTGTGTCCTTTGGCAGCACATGGCAGCCATGTTGGCTTTTTTAGACCCACGGCTCCAAGGGAGTTTGGCAGGAGAGGAGAGCAGGAAAAACCGCAGTGTTCAAAGTCATGGCCAAGTACTCTCTCGCTCTCTCTTCTGCACGCTCTCTCTCTCTCCCCCCTATGTTCCTTCTCTCTCTCTGTCACTCTCTCCTTCCCCATCTACCCACCCCACCTTCTCTCGCAGTATCTCTGCTACACTGTCAGTCTTCCCCATCTCCATCTTCTCTCTGTCACTCATTCTCTCTTCTATTCTGTCTCCACCTGTCCCTCCCTTTCTGTCTTCTGTCTCTGAAATTAATCCTGTCTCTTTCCTGACGTCCCTGTGAAATAGAGGTGGGGAAAATCACTGACCGAGTTAGAGGCAGGCTTATCGCCTCATCTGTTTTCCAGACCATTATGTCTGGCTCTAGAGGAAGCCTGATTTACACACCTGCGTATGGCCGGGTAGCATACAGTGCATTCAAAAATTATTCAGACCCCTTGACTTTTCCCACATTTTGTTTCGTTAAAGCCTTATTCCACAATTAATTAAATCAATAATTTTCCAATCGACACACAATACCCCATAATGACAAAGCAAAAACAGGTTTGAAGACATGTTTACAAATTTATATAAAATACTAAACAGGCTGTATCACATCCGGCTGTGATTGGGAGTACCACAGGGTGGCGCACAATTGGCCCAGTGTCGTTTGTCATTGTAAATAAGAATTTGTTCGATGTCATAAGGTGAAAGCACCAATTTGTAAGTCGCTCTGGATAAGAGCGTCTGCTAAATGACTTAAATGTAATGTAAATGTAACTGACTTGTCTTGTTAAATTTAAGGTTTAAAAAAAGACAGATACCTTATTTACATACGTATTCAGACCCTTTGCTATGACACTTGAAATTGAGCTCAGGTGCAAACTGTTTCCATTGATCATCCTTGATGTTCCTACAACTTGATTGAAGTCCATTTGTGGGTCTGAGCAGGTCTGAGCAAAAACCAAGCCATGAGGTTGAGGGAATTATCCGTAGAGCTCCAAGACAGGATTGTCGAAGCATTGAAGGTCCCCAAGAAAACAGTGGCCTCCATCATTCTTAAATGGAACAAGTTTGGAACCACCAAGACTCTTCCTAGAGCTGGCCACCCAGCCAAACTGAGCAATCGGGGGAGAAGGGCCTTGGTCAGGGAGGTGACCAAGAACCCAATGGTCACTCTGACAGATCTCCAGAGTTCCTCTGTGGCGATGGGAGAATCTTCGAGAAGGACAACCATCTCTGCAGCACTCCACCAATCAGGCCTTTATGTTAGAATGGCCAGACGGAAGCCAATCCTCAGTAAAAGGCACATAACAGCCCACTTGGAGTTTGCCTAAAGGCACCTAAAGGACTCTCAGACCATGAGAAACAAGACTCTTTGGCCTGAATGCCAAGAGTCACGTCTGGTGGAAACCTGGCACCATACCTATGGTAAAGCATGGTGGTGGCAGCATCATGCTGTGTGGATGTTTTTCAGCGGTCGGGACTAGGAGACTTGTCAGGATCAAGGGAAAGATGAACTAAGCACAGTACAGAGAGAACCTTGATGAAAAACTGCTCCAGAGAGCTCAGGACCTCAGACTGGGGCGAAGGTTCACCTTCCAACAGAACAAAGATCTTTACACACAGCCAAGACAACGCAGGAGTGGCTTCGGGACAAGTCTCTGAATGTCCATGAGTGGCCCAGCCAGAGATCGGGCTTGAAACCACTCGAACATCTCTGGAGAGACCTGAAAATAGCTGTGCAACGACGCTCCCCATCCAACCCGACAGAGCTTGAGAAGATCTGCAGGAAACTCTCCAAATACAGGTGTACCAAGCTTGTAGCATCATACCCAAGAAGACTCAAGGCTGTAATCGCTGCCAAAGGTGCTTCAACAAAGTACTGAGTAAAGGGTCTGAATACTTGTGTAAATATGATATTTCAGTTTTGTATTTTTTATACATTTTGGAAAAATCTATAGTAACTTGTTTTTCCTTTGTCATTATGGGGTATTGTGTGTAGAGGAGGAAAAATATTTAATACATTTTAGAGTAAGGCTGTAACGCAACAAAATGTTGAAAAATTTGACCGGTCTGAATACTTTCCGAATGCACTGTATACTGCAGACAACATGTGCTGATGTTACTTTTTTGCTCCACTGTATATAAAAAATGTATTTAGTCAGCCACCAATTGTGCAAGTTCTCCCACTTAAAAAGATGAGAGAGGCCTGTAATTTTCATCATAGGTACACTTCAACTATGACAGACAAAATTAGAAAAAAAATCCAGAAAATCACATTGTAGGATTTTTTATGAATTTATTTGCAAATTATGGTGGAAAATAAGTATTTGGTCACCTACAAACAAGCAAGATTTCTGGCTCTCTTAGACCTGTAACTTCTTCTTTAAGAGGCTCCTCTGTCCTCCACTCGTTACCTGTATTAATGGCACCTGTTTGAACTTGTTATCAGTATAAAAGACACCTGTCCACAACCTCAAACAGTCACACTCCAAACTCCACTATGGCCAAGACCAAAGAGCTGTCAAAGGACACCAGAAACAAAATTGTAGACCTGCACCAGGCTGGGAAGACTGAATCTGCAATAGGTAAGCAGCTTGGTTTGAAGAAATCAACTGTGGGAGCAATTATTAGGAAATGGAAGACATACCAGACCACTGACAATCTCCCTCGATCTGGGGCTCCATGCAAGATCTCACCCCGGGGGGTCAAAATGATCACAAGAACGGTGAGCAAAAATACCAGAACCACACGGGGGGACCGAGTGAATGACCTGCAGAGAGCTGGGACAAAAGTAACAAAGCCTACCATCAGTAACACACTACGCCGCCAGGGACTCAAATCCTGCAGTGCCAGACGTGTCCCCCTGCTTAAGCCAGTACATGTCCAGGCCCGTCTGAACTTTGCTAGAGAGCATTTGAATGATCTTTCAGCATGACAATGATCCAAAACACACCGCCCGGGCAATGAAGGAGTGGCTTCGTAAGAAGCATATCAAGGTCCTGGAGTGGCCTAGCCAGTCTCCAGATCTCAACCCCATAGAAAATCTTTGGAGGGATTTGAAAGTCCGTGTTGCCCAGCAACAGCCCCAAAACATCACTGCTCTAGAGGAGATCTGCATGGAGGAATGGGCCAAAATACCAGCAACAGTGTGTGAAAACCTTGTGAAGACTTTCAGAAAACGTTTGAACTCTGTCATTGCCAACAAAGGGTATATAACAAAATATTGAGATAAACTTTTGTTATTGACCAAATACTTATTTTCCACCATAATTTGCAAATAAATTCATTAAAAATCCTACAATGTGATTTTCTGGATTTTTTTTTTCTCATTCTGTCTGTCATAGTTGAAGTGTACCTATGATGAAAATTACAGGCCTCTTTCATCTTTTCACGTGGGAGAACTTGCACAATTGGTGGCTGACTAAATACTTTTTGGCCCCACTGTACATGCACTGATGTTTGTACAGATAGTTACAATGATGTAGATATACTGTACCTTTTTCTATAATGCCACATGTGCATATATACAATGTAAAAGATTGGCCATATTATTGAAAACATGCAGGTAGCTAACATGATTTAGGCATCTTGACATGTCTGTGTATGCAGCTATATCCCGTTCTGCTAACAGCACATGCCAGTATATGGCTGTGTGTGGTATGTTTGCGACATCAATGATTTATAATTCCATATATTTCCTCTCTGTCTGTGCAATGGGTGCTGTGAAAGCACAAAAGGCTGTTGTACCGTCATTGTTTATATTTTAGTGGGCCAGCGTTCAAACTAATGTTCCTTTCCACGCTCTTCCTGGCAGAGGAAGCTCTCTCCCTCCGACACACACACATACACACACCCAACATACATGCATGCACGCACACACACCTAGGGCCTAAACTGCTGTAGTGTTGGGAAGAGATAACAACAATTAAACAGCGTTTTTGTATTTTGTACACTAGCTACAAGCATAATGCTGACAAATCCAAGCTGGCATAACAAATGCATTGCAAGACCTGGCAAGTCTTTCCATGAGTTCTCTGATGCTTAATATAGAGTGAGAGAAGAAGCCTGTCAGCAGTGGAGCGACTCAAGTACCCTGTTTCCTCTGCATCATCACTGTCCCAAAATTCCTGCCTTTGCCCACTGCACAGAAGAGATCAGATGGATCCTCACATTGTCTCAAACTGGAGCAAGAAGTGCCTTAAGTAGCAACAAACTGAGTCCTTCTGTAAATCGTCTGTATGATGAGATTATAAGCAGGTGTGTGTGTTCTCAGCAGATCTGCGCCCGTGAACCTCAGCCTGCATGTCTGTGTGTCCCATAGAATTAAATAGAACACATTCACAATAAAATAGTGATATAAGGTATCTCTATGGTGTCTTTTCCCCAGGTGCGAGAGCTGCAGACGCGTCTCCAGAGCTCCCAGTCTGCAGGCCCGTCCAGCCCTGGGCGTCTCACCCCCGCCTCCCGCCCCATCAATCCCAGCACTGGGGAACTCAGCACCAGCAGCAGCAGTAACGATATACCTGTGGCCAAGGTAGAATGCACACACACGCTATGTCATGCATAGTAAGGTACAAAACACCAAAGTACTGGGATGATGGAGTAATGAAATTAGAACAATGGGATGTTGTACATTCGTATGAGGGACACACACACTGTGGGGATATTCTGAACTCTCCTCTGAAATGTTCTCCATCTCTCTTTTCTCTCTTATTGTATTATCACTTGAATGACACAAACACACACATGCTCGCACACACACCAATCTGTGTACTAGCCTTGAGCTAGTCCAGCCAGAGAGGGACAATTGTAATCAAAGAGTCAGTCTGATCAACCATATTGCTCTTCCCCTTTCCTGTGTGTGTGTCCTTGACATTGACCCTCAGAAGGAATTCAATATATTAGAGATCCAGTACAATCCCTACATTTATTTAATTTAGGGGCCAAGCACTTTTTATCAGTAATTCACAGTAATGTATTGAGTGTGTTGTCTTGTTGCTAGGTGGCAGAGCGAGTGAAGCTGTCTAAAACCAGGTCAGAGTCTTCCTCTACCGAGAGGCCTGTTCTGGGATCAGAGATCAGCAGCATCGGGGTAAGGAGATACGGGATGGATATTCAATACTGAAGGCTTTGAGAGGGGAAATATGCAAACGGGTTTAAAGAAAGGAAGAGAGGGATGTAAGAAAGAGAGCGGAAGAGAGAGAGGGGTGGACAGGGAGAGTATGAGAGAGCGACATTAGGTAGGGGCACATTTCCCTGTAGCAGCTGGCCGAAGGTAACAGCAGCATCAGCAGATGTGTCAGAGATGGGTATATCCAGTGAAGTGTGACAGACCTAGTGTCACTCATTCCCCAATGTCCCCTTCCCCTGGCACCCACACAGCCTTGTTGACACTAAAGGTGACCTGCCAACGTCCCCTCTAACAGTTATCACTTTCCTCTTCTGGTGCCCTTTTTTTCTCTTGTGCCTCCCTCCCTCTCTCTCTCCCTCTTTCTCTCTCCCTCGCTCCTGTTGGTGTGTGTTGGTGTGTGAGCGATTGGAAATCAATCCTAATGATTCCAGGGCTTGTCTTTTCCCTGAAAGCTCCGGCCATTAAAATTCTCCTCTCAATCTTTAGCCGGAACCCATCTGCTCCAAAATAGACTGAAAAGAGAGGAAGAGGGAAGAAAGAGAAAGAGAGGCAGACTGTTAGCATTCCTCTGGGACTAGGCTGCGACGGATTATGTAAAGTTCAGTAGAAAACCAGTCTCTTTCTGCGTACAGTCTCTCTTGAAAAAGAGATTTGATCTCAAGGAGACTAACCTGTATAAGTAAAGATTATAAACACTATTTGTATACACTGTGGATTAAGAGAGTGGAGGATCACAAAGAAATGCCCTCAGTCAGTCTGACCCAATGAATTCCTATTGTGTCGTTTTTACATTGTGATTGTTGGCTGCACCTTGACTCACATTGGTTGAAGCGCTGTCTACTCCCCTCCTCTCCTTGTTTGTACCCCAAATTACTCTTTACACAAAAGTAGTGCACTTCATATGGTATATGTTACCATTTGAGACTGGGAGGCGACCTTAGATCTATGTAAATGTCTGTCTTACCCCCTGTCTGTCCTTGAGCTGTTCTTGTCTATTACTGTTCTGTATTATGTTATGTTTCTTGTTTTGTGTTGGACCCCAGGAAGAGTAGCTGCTGCTTTTGCAACAGGTAATGAGGATCCTAATAAAATACCAAAATACCATGTAACCCTGTTCCTCCTCCTCCCAGGTGTCCAGTAACGTGGCGGAACACCTGGCCCACTCCCTCCAGGACTGCTCCAACATCCAGGAGATCTTCCAGACCCTCTACTCCCACGGATCAGCCATCTCTGAGAACAAGATCAGGGAGTTTGAAGTGGAGACAGAGAGACTCAACAGGTGATACTCAAACCATGCTGTCATTGTCCTTATTATGTCCTTATCATTTTTTTTATCCATTCGTCGGTCCATCCATGCCTAATTAATACTGTTAAAGTGGAACTGACAGCATTTTAACAAACTGAAATCGTATTCAAATCTTTTCATATACACCCCCGGGAAGAATATGACACCTTTTTTTCATTTTCTGACAAGCGAGCACTTAGATATGGTCATTTTCACCTTTTCATAAATTCATAGAATGTTTGGTAATGACAAATAGAAAGGCATTTGAGAAATGTATATAGCAATATAGAGTAGGAAAGCGGCTGTGCGTTTGGACAATTAAGACACTGCAGTAAATAAAACCAAATAAAAATGTGTCTTGTCCAGGACCAGAGTCTATGCATACCGGTGAGCCATAGCCAATTGAGCTACAGTAGGTCTATATGCTAATAAGCCATTTGCCACATGGGCAGTGTTGCCTACAATATTTAACACGTTTTCAGTACCCTCCAGCTACTTTTATTGGTAAAAGATTCTAGCAACAAATTCAGCTACTTACATGGGCTTGCCATCATTCACTTTGAACTGGCCTGTGTGTTTACAGGCAGTAGCAACAACACGATTTTAGATCATTAGAAAGCATTTACCAAAGCCACATATTTCTGCAAATATATAAATACCGCGGGAGTCGTCTTTTGGGATCAACAGTCTTATTGATCAAACAGCCATGAAATGGTAGGCTGTTTCCTTCAGTTGCCTATGTACATCAACAATAACAAGATCATTAACTAATGTTAGCCAGAGTGAAATGAGCTAAAATCTACCGAGAGAACAGTAGGTGAACCCTCTCAAACTGTTTTAGCTTATAGTTGGCTGTCAAAATTGCACTGCTAAACGATGGGAAATAGTAGCCTGCTCGCCCTTCTGCAGCTTGCCTGCCAACGTGCGGTGTAGTTATCTCTATGTTAAAGATTCAGACTCATTAATAATAATATGAATATCTCTTCATCCGAACGTGCAAGAATTATATAATTTACATATTCTGAATCAGCTGACAATAGCAAAAACAAATGCACCCCTTGTTTTTGCAATTCGGCGTCCTTTTCTTTTTGGAGGCGAAATGTAGCTTAAACATTACTCTCCTCTACTCAGAGGGTTAAAGGGGACAGTCTTACAACTCAAATGCCTACTTTTGCATGTTAATGAATAGCTTCTCAACCACATGACATATAGCTCTCAAATCAATTTGACATCGTTCAGAGGCCTCTTCTTTTGAATTCACAGCCATTTGTTTAGCGTTTTTTTACTTGCTAGCTAACCAAATGACACCTGCATCTCTAGCTGTAGCCACAGAAAAACGAAATGGGGGGGTTCGTCAATGTGATCATTGCCCATGCTTTGATTGTGTTGACATTCCCAGCCCTGGTTACATTTGTCCATTTTCGTCCAAAATATTGAGTCATTGAAACTGAAACATTGCTTCCCAGATAGCTGGAGGAATTAAACAAACAAAGCTAAGATTTACAACCTGATAGCAATATTTGCTGGACAACCAAGACATTTATTGGTGAATTATATTAATCATGCATTGAACTATCTATTCTGCCAACAATACCTTACTCTACATCATGAAATGTTTTGTCAAATTGAACCTATTGTTAAAACATCTTATAAAGTTGGTTTTGTAGCATAAACTGGGAATTTCATATTTATGACTGATATTATGATTGTCTGTTTCATATCTGTAAAGTAGTTAAAACTCTGTCAATTCCACTTTTAAGCAATACTTTATCACGTCATTGATGCAAAAATGCCATGACAGTAACCATACTTCAGTATAACGCAAGCATTAGATTTGGAGTTATTTTGTATAGAGAACAGATGGAAAGAATAATACAATCAAATACACACATTTGCTTTGGATTGGTTTAGGATTCAAATAAAGAGACATGTTTATAATGTCAACTGTAGTATTGACATCCTCCATGGTGTTGCACTGTGGTGTAGAGATACAGTTCATTCAACCTCATTTACTGCCTTTTTAATAACCATAGCTGATATGGTTGACTTGCTTAAACAAATGTGGTTACTACTGACTCCTTGTGGATTTGTGTAAGTCGATAAGAACCGCATTCTCCTTCAATAATAACAAATGCCAAAATGAATTTTGACTTTTGAACTATGCACAAACATTATTTCATTTACAGTACCAGTTTGGACACACCTACACACCTTTATTTTATTTTAAAAATCTTCTACATTGTAGAATAATAGTGAAGACATCAAAACTATGAAATAACACATATGGAATCATGTAGTAACCAAAAAAGCGTTAAACAATCAAAATATATTTGAGATTCTTCAAAGTAGCCACCCTTTGCCTTGATGACAGCTTTGCACATTCTTGGCATTCTCTCAACCAGCTTCACCTGGAATGCTTTTCCAACAGTCTTGAAGTAGTCCTTTTGGTTCAGCACCTTCAAAATGGACACATACAGAAATTCAGATGTTAGTTCAGATAAATTCAACAACATTATATAGTATCTCCTCCTCATCAAGAAATGCACATGAGCTAATTATAATACACAAAGTAAGCAAAACAATGAAATCATTCCAAAATTGCCTTAAATGATGAATAAGATGCCTATAACAATTGAGATGTACAAACTATGGCATAAGGGAACGGTGAGCAGATAAGAGGCAATCCGTAATTTCAATTAAGACATGAATGAACAAGCTAACAAACAAGCTAACAAATATAAATATTTGTTCAGCACTTTTCAAATGCACAGCAACAGAATTCAGAACATGGGCCGTTCTTACAGTATTCTCCCTGTACACCAAGTCAGAACTGTAGAATAGATAAAGGGGGCATATAAGCAGACAAATAAAGCTCTTATAATATTCTTATAATATTCAATGATGACATTTCTCTTAAGCAGCCTATAGGCTACATGTGCACCACCAGGTCAGAACAGTAAGCTAAGTTCTGAGGGGGTAAGTGATCACATTATTAGGGTGAGGCACATGGGCTACTAACAGGTTACTACACAACATACACTTATTATTACTTTCTTAGTTACAGTATACATAACTCCCTGACATATTACATAATTAATCATTTTTGGACTCACATTGTTGTGCTGTGCTCACTTGAACAGGAAGGTGGCGCGGCGGGTCTTCTTGTGGGAAAATATTGTCATCAAAGTCTGGTGTTCTCTGGATTTATCATGCTTTCAAAACAACTGGGAGCTCGGGGAAAAAAACAAGGTCTAATCATGACGCCAGTGAATCGTGACATTAGGTCGGAGCTCTAGAAAGAGGCCCGAGTTCTCGACTTGGAATTCCGAGTTGGATGAGTTCAAAACGTATTTTCCCAATTGAGCTCGTTTCTTTCTGAGTTGTCTTGAACTCACTGAAGTCTGAGATTTCCCAGTTCTGAGTTTCCAGTTGTTTTGAAAGCGGCAGAAGTCATGCTGGATTGACAGCATGGTCAATCTATTCATCCTTTTCTGGCACATGGTGTTGCGTGTGAATGTTTATCATTTTAAGCTTGGAAAAGAGACCCTTTCAGACAGATGTTTTAAACCGTTAAACCCAGACTTGGACCACACACCCTCTCCATCGAATAGCAGGCAGGGGAAGCTAAACAGTTAGCCACTGATTCCTTCCAAAACTACTCATTGTTGAATTTGCGATTTACGACTTGTTGTGTAATGTTTATGTCCAATGGCCATTGAGCACTGATACGTTTTATCTATAATTTCTCTTCATATAAAAATGATTTGCCAGTAGATTGACAATGTGATTCATGATGATGAATGCTTGTCTAGCTTGCTAGCTAAGATTTTGAAAGTGTGATGTTGACATGATCAAATATACGGTGTATATATATAACGTGATTTGACGTCATTTTATCTGTGCCCAATGACCTTGAGCCTTCTTGGATGGTCACTTCTAATGTAAATCTATGGCAGCACCCAAGGGGGCTTGACCTGGCTAGCTCTCCCTGTAGATTCTGTGGTGATGTAGTGTCCCCATGAGTGACAGAACACTGAGTCAATCACAGCGCAACTAAAGACGATTACCAATGCCTACGCTCTGTATGTTCCGACAGCTGCTCACAGGGAGCACTGAGCTTGGCTAAAACACCTGATTTTTGGAGCTGCCTTACTCAAGAAAGCCAGAAAGAGACCATGTTTGTATGTGGCTTTATTCACTCAATAAATGTGTTTTTACATTGTTTGCAAACTGATATGTGACATGAATTAATGCCCAAATAACATGCTAAACAGGCAACAACAACAAACAAACAAATTGATGGGTCACCACTGCTTAAAGGGATAGTTCACCTTAAAATCCAACCAGAATTGGTGTAATGGAGTCAATCCAAAATTAATGGGAAAGATCAGCACCTGATAATCTGTGACAAAACTTTGAAACTTTACATTTTGGTGTGTACTATCCCTTTAAGGTTGTTATTTGGCACATGTGTTTTATGGGATATCCCATACGTTTACCACTAACGACCAGGCTGCTGACACACTATTTTCTCTTAATTAAGCCCAGAGTGCTTTATCGACGTCCTTGATTAGATGGATAGTTACGCGTCATTAGCTACTCTCACATAATCTACCCATAAAACCAAGGCCATTTGAGTTCTGTAGAGGGGGGTGGCTATAGTTTCCCTGTCCCTTTTTCCCGTAGCACTCACTTAAACTGCAATAGATGATGTGTGATGAGCGACCTGGCACAAAATGGATGCCGTGAATCACCCAGGTGGGTGCTTTATATCGCTGGTGGATGGGTGAGTCGCAATGTGAGATATTGAGATATGCTTTGAGATATGACAGGCACTTTATACAATAAATGTACCCCAATGAAGATTTTGTGTGTGTGTGTGTGTGTTCCAGCCGCATCGAGCATCTGAAGTCTCAGAATGACCTGCTGACCATCACGTTAGAGGAGTGTAAGGGCAACGCCGAGAGGATGAGCATGCTGGTGGGCAAATACGAATCTAATGCCACCGCCCTGCGACTGGCACTGCAGTACAGGTATACACAAACACACACACACACAGCAATGCCTAACCTAATGGAGCATGTAACATACATAAGACATTTGCGCAGTCCTGGTTGGATTCACGCATCAGCCAGAAAGAAACACACCAACAGGGTGAAAGCCTGAATGCAAATTCCCTGCTCCACTCATAAGACCAAGCCTACTCTGAGCCTTGCATAGCTAACAAACACCTTATCAAGCTGTAAACATCAGAACCACACTAATGTTCCTCGTTAGAAGCCTCCTCCAGTAATTATAATTAAGCTGTACTCTTCGAGGTCAGGGCCTTTTTGTAGGTTCCATACGGTAGCGGCCATTTGCATCTTATTAGTATTCGCATCCCCTTGGTCAATCAAGTGTGTTTGTGTACGGCCCTTGGCCCCTCTCTAATAAGGTGCCCTGAAGGTGCCCATTCAGCAAAGCTAACGAGATACGAAAGGGAAAAACAGATCTAATCTAAGTGGTATTTCTAATTAGCATCATGCTAATCATCCAACCATGATAATCCTGTTCATGTTATGAGTTGCAGAAAGGCTGTTAATCCTTTGCTTGTATGGCAAAGTTTAAGCAAACTGAAATGGAAATAAGTTGTATTTTCAGCTGTTGATATTGGCTGAATGTAATATTGTGGTGGCATGGTAACGTTACGTGTGTTTCTCATAGCATTCTGCGTAGCATGTCTCAGGGAGACGGATTGCCTCAAAGCAAAGCTATGAGTAGATGAATAAACAGATACAAAGATAGATGACCGATACATAAATAGAAACGTTATAGCCAATAAAGATAATTATTAGTCTTTCCCATTACACCAGAGTACACAACATTTGAATAGTCCTCAAATGCATTATTAATATAACACCAGTTCCATTAAAAACACAAACACACACTAAGATTCATACTGTGTGTTTTTCCCTGTATGATATATTCCTGAAGCCATTGATTTTATGTGATGTGGGGGACTGTAGTGTGTTTGTACCTGGAGGGAGAGAGGGTTTGGCCATCTGTGTCTGGTTTGTTGTTCACTAGAAGCCCAGATGTCAGTGCTTTGATTGAATTTCAGCCCCGCCAAGTGGGATGTCAGCGAGGGCACCCCATTGGGCCATTTGGGGAGAGATATAGTCTTTCATTGGATGGGGGAGTGTGGTGTGTAGGATTGCAAAGCTACCGGAATCTTCAGTAATTTTGGTAATTAGCAGAAAATCTATGCCAATCGATCGGAATTGAGGTAATTTATACTTTAATTAGGTATTCAAAAATGTATTCGTATATACTGAACAGAAATATAAACGCAACATGTAAAGTGTTGGTCCCATGTTTCATGAGCTTAAATAAAGATCCCAGACATATTCCATGTTCCAAAATGTTGTGCACACATTTACCAAGATAATCCATCCACTTGACAGGTGTGCCATATCAAGAAGCTGATTAACAGTATGATCATTACACAGGTGCACCTTGTGCCGGGGGCAATAAAAGGCTACTCTAAAATGTGCAGTTTTGTCACAAAAGACAATACCACATATGTCTCAAGTTTTGAGGGAGCGTGCCATTGGCATGCACACCGCAGGAATGTCCACCAAAGTTGTTACCAGAGAATTTAATGTTAATTTCTCTATCATAAACCGCCTTCAATGTCATTTTAGAGAATTTGGTATTACTTCCAACCGGCCTCACAACCGCAGACCACGTGTATGGTGTCGTGTGGGCTAGCGGTTTGCTGACAATGTTGTGAACAGAGTGCCCCATGGTGGCGTTGGGTTATGGTATGGGTGGGCATAAGTTATGGACAACGAACATAAGTTACAGACAAAGAATAAAATTGCATTGTATTCCCTGTCATGTGAAATCAATAGATTAGGGCTTAATTGATATATTTCAATTGACTGATTTCCTTATGTGAACTGTAACTCTGTAAAATCTTTGAAATTGTTGCATGTTGCTTTTATATTTTTGTTCGGTATATGAAAGATACTGCAATTCTGGTAGTTTACTGGTGAACTTTTCCCTAGTGGTGTGTGTATGTGTGCATTTAATATTTGGTGGAAGAATCTCCAAGGAGGTCTCTCTGTCTCTCTCTCCCTGTCTCTTTCTGTCTCTCTCTCTCTCTCTCTCTCTCTCTCTCTCTCTCTCTCTGTCTCTCTCTCTCTCTCTCTCTCTCTCTCTCTCTCTCTCTCTCTCTCTGTGCATCTGTGAGAGAGACACTGTTTGTATATAAAAAGCAGTGTGTAGCCAAGCTAATAAACAGTGATATTAATCAGCAGTCTGGAAAGCAGTGTTATAAAGAATCAATAGAGGGCTTGGAGGACAGCAAGTGAGTGTGTGTTTGGCTGTGTGTGTGCGTGCATGGCTGCATTTGTATATGATCTATGCCAGTGTGTGCGTGTGACTAAAACTATAATCATAAGATTGAAACATCAAAAAGAGGAACACTGTGGTGTATGTTGATAATGCCGGCTACTTTATGGTGTTTTTGCAGGCAGAAACTTGCTGTGTGTGTATTTGCGTTCTTGAGAGAGTGACTAACTCGTAGTGTTGGCGTGAGCTATTAAAGTGTGTAAAAGTATCCACAGGATTTGTTTTGGTACAGCTGAACTAGCAGGGGACTTGAGTCGAGGTTGTGTGTGCGGGGATGTGTGTTTATGTGTGTAAATGGTCTGCCCCTTTAGCGTCATCCATCAAAACATACACACACACATACAACAAATATAGACTAGCTATGAGGAGAAAATAATGTTGAGATGTTAAATGTTTAAATTGAATACAGGCCTCAGACTTCCCGTTTTTAGGCGTAATAGTTAATTACCCTAGCTCTCTCTGTATTTGTTTGGAGAAAAGGTGTATTTGTTCCTGATGTGTAATCATTACCTGATTAAACGATAGTGCCTCGCTGTTTTTCTTCCATCCCCGGGCCCCAGGCAAACACGCACGCGCTATGATGACTGTAGTTAAATAGACATCAGCACCTCTCGGCCGCGTTCCTTTTGAACACGATGAAAGGGCAACACAGAGGAAGGATAAGTGGAAGCGAGAGGCCTCCACATTCCTCGTGTGCGTGAGAGAGCGCGAGAAAGAGGGAGAGAGAGCTTATGTGCGTTCTCATTTAGTAGTGCAAATAGGTTGTTTTTTCTGTCAGTCAGTGTATAGAGGCCTTTGAGCTACTGTGTGTGTGTGTGTGTGTGTGTGTGTGTGTGTGTGTGTGTGTGTGTGTGTGTGTGTGTGTGTGTGTTAACTGATTTGCATGTGTTCTTTCCTTAGTGAACAGTGTATAGAGGCCTATGAGCTGCTGTTAGCCCTGGCGGAGAGTGAACAGAGCCTTGTACTTGGCCAGTTCAGAGCTGCCGGAGTGGGGACTGTAGGTGAGTCACACTTCGTGCCCACACAGGCTTGTTTGTTCTTTGATCAGTGCTGGTTTGCTCCTCCCTGCATTAAAAGACCCACAGTTGAACTCCTCCAACCAATCAAAGCAAAGAGGCCACCTCCCAAAAACACACACTTCTAATTTATTACTCTTTCACAAACTGCTGCACTCACCCATTTAATTCCTTCACAAACCTCTCCTCCATCACTCCTCTTCCCTATTCACTACTCTCATCCGCCCATCATAAACGTCTATATCCTACTCATTTGTTTCCCTCCTTCGGCTGTTGACAGGTGTCATGTCTTCAGTGAGGCATGTCATGCCTCATGACTCCCTTGTCTCACACACTTCCCCCACTCCCAACCTCACCTTTTCCCCTTCAACACAAAAACACTCTCTCAGAAGAACATCCCCTTAGGGTAAATCCATTTGAATTCAATCACTTTTTGACAGCACCCCTTTTTATTTGAATGAAATCTTCCATACATATTTTTCCCATTGTAGAAGTGCTCAGTAAGTTACTTTTTGGAACTGAATGCCAAACTATTCAAGAGATTAAGGTGCTCAGAGTGGACCCATTTTGCATATACCCTACCATAACATGAGACATCCATGTCTTCAGCACTGAAAAAGATAAACGGTTGAATTGTATATAATTTAAAAGCTTACAAACAGGGCTATCAAACAAAAGAAAAAAATCTGGAGAAAAAAATGAAATGTTTCTTCTTTAAAAAGAAATCTCTTTCCACTTACAGCCCTTTCATCCCGTATGTCAGATTTGTCATTGATAGGCGCCTGGCCTAAATTGGAACACAGTGCTCAGGTTCTCCTCTTCACAGCGCAGGATCGGTTTTGACTGACATCTGTTATAAATCTGAGCACTGTGCGCGACAAGAAGCCCCCATCCATCCTGCTAATTAGGCTACTTTTGCACATTTTTTGTTGTCTGAGTTAGGAACATACTGTAAATTGAGAGGAGTCGATGTGTTCTGAAAGATGAGACGTTGAGGATTATATTAAATACCGCTTTGATGTCATACAAGCAAACCACACACCCACGAGTCCAAATGTGCACTTCACATTTCCATATTTAAAAACTCATACTTTTACAGTTCTTCTGTTACAAACATTTCAATTTGGCTCTATCCATATAGGCCAATTTCCACTAGTCTAAGGGGTTAATTAACCTTTAATGCCAATTATTAAGCTGTTGATTTTTATATTTACATACAGTACCAGTCAAAGGTTTGGACACACCTACTCATTCCAGGGTTTAACACATATGGAATCATGTAGTAACCAAAAAATATAACGTCTCCTCCAGGCTGTGTAAGGGCTATTTGACCAAGAAGGAGAGTGATGGAGTGCTGCATCAGATGGCCTGGCCTCCACAATCACCCGACCTCAACCCAATTGAGATGGTTTGGGATGAGTCAGACCGCAGAGCAAAGGAAAAGCAGCCAACAAGTGCTCAGCATATGTGGGAACTCCTTCAGGACTGTAGGAAAAGCATTCTAGGTGAAGCTGGTTGAGAGAATGTCAAGAGTGTGTAAAGCTGTCATCAAGGCAAAGGGTGGCTACTTTGAAGAATCTCAAATATAAAATATATTTTGAATGTTTAAAACCTTTTTGGTTACTACATGATTCCATATGCGTTATTTCATAGTTTTAATGTCTTCACTATTATTCTACAATGTTGAAAATAGTACAAATAAAGAGAAACCCTTGAATCGGTAGGTGTGTCCAAACTTTTGACTGGTACTGTATGTTGTAGCTTAGATCCTATTTTACGTCATCTAAGGTTCTTGTGATGTGACCGCCATTGGTTGAGACACATGCTCTTGAATACCGAGTTGGTGTCATGTTTTGCCTGATGAATGTACTAAAATGGGAATAAAATTGATATGTCAGCTTTCAAATGGTACCACAAAGATGGTTGCAGGTCCACACATAAGAGAATGCTGACTTGAATGGGAATGTCTGTCGTTTTAAATTATACTTTCAATCCTCCATAGGAAACCTATTGAAATCATGGAAATATAGATAATAAAATAGACAAACATTTAAGTTGACATTTGACGGTGGGTTGTTGTAGTAATTAGAAGTTACAATTTCAATTCATTTAAAATGTCAGTGATATACCAGCTAAATTGCGGTAGGCCCATTCTATGAATTCTATTTCTATGATTGAAATGACACCCACCCTGCATTCAAGAGCAAGTTTTGTCTTAACTGATGGCGGGAACAACACAAAAACCTCAGATGTGAAATAAGGTCTAAGTTACAACATATGCGAATATGAAAAAACCCAGAGTTTACATGTTTTTGGCAGCAGGTATCCTAGCGGTTAGAGCATTGGGCCAGTAACCGAAAGGTTGCTGGTTCGAATACCCGAGCCGACTGAAAATCTATCTGTGCCCTTGAGCAAGGCACTTAACCTTAATTTGCTCCAGGGGCGCCGTACTACTATGGCTGACCCTGTAAAACTACTTATCCGGTGTATGTGACAATATATATATTTTTATATATATCTTTTGCGGATAATTGAAAAAAAATCACATTTTATTAAAACATTTTTTTATGAAATAATAAAATAATGTAGTTTGTACAACTTTTAAATTATATCAAACTCAATTGTTTATCTTTTCAAATGATAAAGGCATGGATGTCTCATGGTATGGGGTATGCAAAATGGGTCAACTTTCAACACAAATGTTTTGGTATTCGGGTCCAAAAAGTTACTTTCTGTCCACTTCTAAGATGGGATGCTGTAAAAAAGTGATTGAATTCAAATGGATGTGGTGCAGCGGTCTAAGGCACTGCATCTCAGTGCTAGAGGTGGCACTACAGACCCTGGTTCGATCCTGGGCTGTATCACAACCGGCCGTGATCGGGAGTCTCATAGGGCGGCGCACAATTGGCCCAGGGTCATTAGGGGAGGGTTTGGCCAGGGTAGGCCGTCATTGTAAATAAGTATTTGTTCTTAACTGACTTGTCTAGTTAAATAAAGGTTAAATAAAATGTAAATGATCGTATTCATCTAATGCTGACCAACTTTACATACAGTATTTATAGCCTTTTGTAGCCATATTTACATTGTCAGTTTGAATGCTCCATTCAATCATTTTGTTCATATGGCATATCTCATTGGCCTTGTGAGAGCCCTAAAATGACTGCAGCGAATGCAAGTTATTTGACAGTTCTGTCTGTATGTGTGTTTGTGTATGCAGGTGAGCAGTCGGGAGAGGAGAGCATCACTCAGATCCTGAAGAGGGCCCACGACTGCAGGAAGACAGCAGAGAATACAGCCAAGGATCTGCTGGGCAGGCTGGACGGTAGCTGTGGAGCTGCATTCGCTGTGACCGGCTGCAGCGTTCAACCATGGGAGAGCCTGTCCTCCAATAGTCACACTAGGTTTGTGTGTAAATGTGTGTGTGTATGTGTGTAGAGTGTCTTTTAGCAGCTGTGTGTGTGTGGTGTGTGTACTTGTTTGAGAATGTCTGCACATTGGTAATTATCCCATGTGCAATACGTGTTTAACTCACCAATGCATTCTTGTTTCTTTTCTATGAGAATCTTTCTAGTTCATTACTTATATGGCAATCCATCCCCTAAATATTCTGTATTGAAACATAATTGAGGCCAACCCTCTGCTCACGTGCCCATGACAGCTCAGGCAAGGAAGCTGCTCCCTAAACAAATCATTAATCTACAGCCACTGCTCCGGGAGAGAGACAAGACAAGACATTCATATGTGGCTCACATGTTCAGGAGCACAGCAGACAATTGACAATTAATGTAGGAGATGAGAGTCCACGGTGCTGTGCTGTCAGACCAGTACACTAACGGACATTCCCTATGCTGGATCCACATCACTGATCCCACGAACGCACACACGCACAGCAGGGAATCACACGCTGACTTTTTAGTCATAGACACAAATTCATAATAAAATCTTTCCCTCCCTCACACATGTACATACAGTTCATTCGGCAAGTTTTCAGACCCTGCAACTTTTTCCACATTTTGTTACATTACAGCCTTATTCTAAAATGGATGAAATAAAAACATGACCTCGTCAATCTACACACAATACCCCATAATGACAAAGAAGAAACTGGTTTTTAGATTTTTTTGCAAATGTATTCAAAATAAAAAACAGATCACCTAATTTACAAGTCGGATGTTTACATACACTTAGACTGGAGTCATTAAAACTTGTTTTTCAGCTACTCCACAAATTTCTTGTTAACAAACTATAGCTTTGGCAAGATGGTTAGGACATCTACTTTGTGCATGACACAAGTAATTGTTCCAAGAATTGTTTACAGACATGTTATTTAACTTATAATTCACTGTATCATAATTCCAGTGGGTTAGAAGTTGACTGTGCCTTTAAACAGCTTGGACAATTCCAGAAAATGAAGCTTTAGAAGCTTCTGATAGGCTAACTGACATAATTTGAGTCAATTGGAGGTGTACCTGTGGATGTATTTCAAGGCCTACCTTCAAACTCAATGCCTCTTTGCTTGACATCATAGGAAAATCAAAAGAAATCAGCCAAAACCTCAGAAAAACAATTGTAGATCTCCACAAGTCTGGTTCATCCTTGGAAGCAATTTCCAAACGCCTGAAGGTACCACGTTCATCTGTACAAACAATAGTACGCAAGTATAAACACCATGGGACCACGCAGCCATCATACTGCTCAGGAAGGAGACGCGTTCTGCCTCCTAGAGATGAAACTATTTTGGTGCGAAAGGTGCAAATCAATCCCAGAACAACGGCAAAAAACCCTGTGAAGATGCTGGAGGAAACAGGTACAAAAGTATCTATATCCACAGTAAAAGGAGTCCTTTATCGACATAACCTGAAAGGCCGCTCAGCAAGGAAGAAGCCACTGCTCCAAAACCGCCATAAAAAAATCCAGACTACGGTTGGCAACTGTACATGGGGACAAAGATCGTACTTTTTGGAGAGATCTCCTCTGGTCTGATGTAACAAAAATAGAACTGGCCATAATGACCATTGTTATGTTTGGAGGATAAAGGGGGATGCTCGCAAGCCAAGGAACACCATCCCAACTGTGAAGCAT
This sequence comes from Oncorhynchus nerka, assembly GCF_034236695.1. Taxonomy (NCBI): domain Eukaryota; kingdom Metazoa; phylum Chordata; class Actinopteri; order Salmoniformes; family Salmonidae; genus Oncorhynchus; species Oncorhynchus nerka. The sequence goes on from NC_088399.1 coordinate 37,091,339, forward strand.
GGGGGTGGCAGCATCATGTTCATGTTATGGGGGTGCTTTGCTGCAGGAGGTACTGGTGCACTTCACAAAGTAGATGGCATCATTAGGACGAAAAATGATGTGGAGACATTGAAGCAACATCTCAAGACATCAGTCAGGAAGTTAAAGCTTGGTCGCAAATGGGTCTTCCACATGCACAATGACCCCAAGCATACTTCCAAAGTTGTGGCAAAATGGCTTAAGGACAACAAAGTCAAGGTATTGGAGTGGTCATCACAAAGCCCTGACCTCAATCCTATAGAACATTTGTGGGCAGAACTGAACAAGCGTATATGCGAGCAAGGAGGCCCACAAACCTGACTCAGTTACACCAGCTCTGTCAGGAGGAATGGGCCAAAATTCACCCAACTTATTGTGGGAAGCCTGTGGAATGCTACTCGAAATGTTAGACACAAGTTAAACAATTTGAAGGCAATGCTACCAAATACTAATTGAGTGTATGTAAACTTCTAACCCACTGGGAATGTGATGAAAGAAATAAAAGCTGAAATAAATCATTCTCTCTACTATTATTCTGACATTTCACATTCTTAAAATAAAGTGGTGATACTATCTGACCTAAGACAGGGAATTTTTACTAGGATTAAATGTCAGGAATTGTGAAAAACTGAGTTTAATTGTATTTGGCTAAGGTGTATGGAACTTCCGACTTCAACTGTACATAAGTATTCAGCCCCTTTGCTATGAGACTCGGAATTGTGCTCAGGTGCGTCCTGTTTCCATTGATCATCCTTGAGATGTTTCTACAACTTGATTGCAGTCCACCTGTGGTAAATTCAATTGATTGGAGATGATTTGGAAAGGCACACACTTGTCTATATACGGTCCGACAGTTGGCAGTGCATGTCAGAGTAAAAACAAAGCCATGAGGTCGAAGGAATTGTCCGTAGAGCTCCGAGACAGGATTGTGTTGAGGCACAGATCTGGGGAAAGGTACCAAAAACTGTCTGCAGCATTGAGGGTCCCTAAGAACACAGTGGCCTCCATCATTCTTAAATGGAAGAAGTTTGGAACCACCAAGACTCTACATAGACTGAGCAATCAGGGGAGAAGGACCTTGGTCAGGGAGGTAACCAAGAACCAATGGTCACTGACAGAACTTCAGAGTTCCTCTGTGGTGATGGGAGAACCTTCCAGAAGGACAACCACCTCTGCAGCAGTCCACCAATTAGGTGGTAGAGTAGCCAGGCGGATGCCACTCCTCAGTAAAAGGCACATGACAGCCCGCTTGGAGTTTGCCAAAAGGCACCTAAAGGACTCCGACCATGAGAAACAAGACTCTTTGGCCTGAATTCCAATGATGGTGGCAGCATCATGCTGTGGGGATGTTTTTCAGCGGCAGGGACTGGGAGACTAGTCAGGATCGAGGGTAAGATGAACAGAGCAAAGTACAGAGAGATCCTTGATGAAAACCTGCTCCAGAGCGCTCAGGACCTCAGACTGGGGGCGAAGGTTCACCTTCCAACAGGAAGCACACAGCCAAGACAATGCAGGAGTGGCTTCGGGACAAGTCTCTGAATGTCCTTGAGTGGCACAGCCATAGCCCGACTTGAACCCGCTCGAACATCTTTGGATAGACCTGAAAATAACTGTGTAGCAACACTCCCCATCCAACCTGACATAGCCTGAGAGGATATGCAGAGAAGAATGGGAGAAACTCTCCAAATACAGGTGTGCCAAGCTTGTAGCGTCATACTCAAGAAGACTTGAGGCTGTAATCGCTGCCAAAGGTACTTCAACAAAGTACCGAGTAAAGGGTCTGAATACTTATGTTAATGTGATATTTCATACATTTTCAAAAATGTCTGAAGTATTTTTGCTTTGTCATTAAGGGTGTAGATTGATGAGTGGAAAAAACGATGTAATCAATTTTACAATAAGGCTGTAACGCATCAAAATGTGGAAGAAGTCAAGGGGTCTGAATACTTTCCGAATGCACTGTATCTGCGTAGACACATCTTTCTTAGTTAACAGATTTGAGGCTGATTGACAATAATAAAGAGTTGTTTTGCAATCATCTGTCCAACCAGGTTACTATAGTTTGGTATCAGTCTTTAGCTGGATTTCTACACAGTGCTTGGTGACTTAATTTCTCCATGTGTCAGACTTGCTTTGGCTTGAATCTGCCCATAAGGCACAGATCTAGGAACAGTTTAGCCTCTCTAATTCTGATGTTAACTGTTCAGGGGGATGTAAAGGCTAGATTCTAGATGCTACAGCTATCATCCAACAGTGCATAATGTTATGATACTATCTCTCATCTCTACCTGTGTGTGCGTGTGCGTGCATGAGTAGCACCACCAGTTCCACGGCCAGCTCATGCGACACTGACTTCTCCAGGGAGGACGAGCAGCGGCTGAAGGACTACGTGCAGCAGCTGAAGAATGACCGCGCGGCGGTCAAACTGACCATGCTGGAGCTGGAGAGCGTTCACGTCGACCCCCTAAGCCTGGAGATCAAGCCCCGGGGAGACACACACAGGCTGGACCTGGAGAATGCTGTGCTGATGCAGGAGCTCATGGCCATGAAGGTGAGCGAGGGAGGGAGGGAGAGAGAGAGCATATACGTAGGCTTGTATGAATAAACACACAAAACGTACCCTTCAGTTAGTTAGTTAGAATCTGACACTTTGTCCCCACAGTCCTCCTATTTTAATGACATGAAAACCTAGTCCTCATGTCCTCCCCTGACCTTGGCGATCCGTCGGGTTGATAGGATCTTGTGGTGATGGCTCCACAGGAATAGGATTACACTTCCCCTCTGAAATACTAAAGATTGAAACACTCTCACCTCACCATGGATGGCTGAACGTTCTCTAAACAAGATGACTTGCATCAGAACTGTCCCTGTTTGACATTGACTTGCACATTATTTAATGTTGTGGTGACATTGATAATTCCATGGCCTTCATTCTGCTATTGGCTGTACTGTGCACCATCAACTCTCTTCACTTAACCCTGACTGTAGTTAATCCCTCCCTTCTTTTCTTCCTTCCTTCCTTCCCTCCTTTATATACTTCTTTCCTCCCTCCATTTTTCCCTCTCTTTCCCCTTTCCTTCCTTCTATGTGGTTAACATCACTTGATCAGAATCATTTGTGGCTTGTGTATATTAACCTGTTTAATCCTTTCTTTCCTTGTGTGTGTTAAGCCTTTCTTTCTCTCCCTCCTCCCCCTCAGGAGGAGATGGCGGAGCTGAAGGCCCAGCTCTACCTGCTGGAGAAGGAGAAGAAGGCGGTCGAGCTGCTGCTGAGCACGCGGGAGGCCCAGGAACAGGCCTACCTGGTGCACATCGAGCACCTCAAGGCTGAGGTGGAGGAGCAGCAGGAGCAGCGCAGGAGATCCCTCGGCTCCACTGGGAGTGGTAGTAAAGACAGGAGCCAAGCCGCCAAGGTGAAGGGACAACACACACTCATACACACACACAATAATTCACCTCAAACAACCCCCCAGCGCTAACAGGGACAAGTGCCAGGTTGAGGGTGCGCCCACATTTACGCCCTCAATTCTCGACCTCGAAGTAGACCTCTTCCACCTCATCGAAAACCCTAGCCCCAAACAGCCCTAGCCCCAAACAGGTCTACCGCAGAGCCACAGAACAGGGTTTAGGCTTGGATTGAGATTGAGACTTGTAGACCGACCTTATAGACAGTGTCTCTCCTGTACACAGCAGCACTCACTCTGACCCAGTCAGTCACATGAAATATTGAAGAGGCTCTCTGCTCTCTTTGCAGTAGTCTCTCTGTCTCACACACACATACACACACACACACACACACACACACACACTTTGTCAGTCTGTATGTATTGGGCTCCTGGGATGAATGGTGTTTGAGCCCCCATAGTCAACAGTCCTGAAGCTGTGAGGAGCTGTCACTCTGAACGGTTGGCGCACTAGTACCCCCGTTAGTGAGAATCTCCTCTGTGAGAAAGCGGCCTCTACTCTACTCTTAAAATAATTGGAGTCTTTCTTATTCTTTTGGGATTTTCTTCTGGGGAGCTGTCCGTCATTCACTCTGAGCTGGGGCCCTAGAGACGGGGACACTGTGTGTCTGTGAGAGTCCTACTGTCTACACAGAGTGACAGAAATAAAAAGAAAAGACCTGCAGAGGGAGAGAGGAGAAAGGGAGAGTTTAGGAAAGGACTATTGAGAGGAAGGAAAAGTATAGAAGGGGGAGAGGAGAGAGAAGCGAAGGAAGGAAGGCAAACTAAGATAAAGACTGAGTACTACTGTACTGCGTAACAGGAACTGACAAAAGGAGGATAAGAAAATGGGAGGAGTGGGTGAGAAAGTAGACAAAGGGGAGGACTTACAGAGTCTGAACTATCAAAGACTTTTACCTGAACTCCAAAAGGTCTGGGAGGTCAATTCCATATCAGAGTGCTAAGCCCCGCACACCATCCCTGCCCTGGTCTTCTCTACCCATTTCTTTAATCCAGATAGATAGAGATCAGCTGTCTGTGGGTTGCCAAGATTAAGAAAGGGAGAACACAGGTGTGCTTTTCTCTGATCACAGCCTTGAGCTTCCAATGCTGGTGGCACTACATTAACCTTATAATCCACTGGATACGATAACAGTGTCCTTCCATATGTGAACACATGCACTTCACATCTCTTGGCATGTAGACACACACACCTCTATGTATGCACACACACCTCTCCATCTGTATTCACACACACATAACATATACCCCCCCCACTCCCTGCTATCACCGTAGCTCCTTTGGTTCAATAAAGCTTAATCCTCGGTTGCTAGGAGCAACCGGCATTGAAGATGCCAATCACAGGACCATCTGTAAACGAAGGTGCTTTTCAGAGTGAATGCCAGAGCAGCGGCTATTATTGCCTTTCACCCTTCTCTGTCCTTTTCAAACCAGCCACCTTTTACATCTACAGACCAGTTCTCATTGTTAGGGTCTAGAAATGGCCTGCTTGATTGGATCTCGCACACTGGGAACACTAATAGGCACACACACCTCCTGCTGTGGGAGAGTATACATGCACACACACACACACACACACACACACACACACACCATCATCATTCCACTCTGTCAGAGCCATTCATCATGCACACACAAACACTGCAAGCCCAATCAAGCATAGTTCACACAGCAAAGGCTATTCCCCAACACACACACCAACAAAACACTAACCAGCATCTCCCAGTATCTTCCCCTCCTCCCTGGTCTCTTCCCATATCCATTTCTCCACTAGCTTTAATGGAAGCCATGTTCCAATATCTATCAACAGCCCTATAATAAAATCAGGCTAGCAGCATAGCAGGCCCTGAAAGTATGACAGCATACCTGTAACTCGATAAGTCATGTAGCATGCTAAATGAATGCTCTGACATGCTAGTCCGTTGTGAATCAGGCTGTATTGTTCTGTAGTCCAGGTGTAGGGAAATACACTGGGATAATAGGTTGAAGTGGTAGTGCTGCCACCTCATGAACCGGGTGTGCATGTAACAGCTTGAGGTAAACGTTGCGCCTAACCACAGATCTAGGATCAGATTACCCTCTCCAAATCATAACGTCAACCAGTATGTTGAGACATGCAGAGCTGACCTTAGATCACTGTCTTTAGAGGCAACTCATCCTTCTCTGGCAGGTCTGAGAGGGAATGTCCTGCGGAGTAATCAGTGTTTTGGGATTGGCGACATGGACTTGGTTTATTAATGCGATTTAGTTATATGGCTGGTTATGTAATGATGTCTTGAGCTCTTTTCCTTGTTCTGTTGTGTGTTATGGTATTGAATTAGAGTGATTGAGGCCAATGTTAACTTGATCACTGTAAGTCTTGTATCTGTAGGCAGCCTAATCACCTCAGCCCATCACGTCACCAGGCCTGGTCTGAGAATGGTCATTAGTAGCACTGTGGGGTTGTAGACCTGCTCCTCCTCATGGAAATGTTATGTTCCAGGATTGTGGAGACTCTCCGGCCATCAGCTTGTCAGATCTGAGGACACTTAATGACAGCGACCTGGCAGCAGAGCTCACCAGCGCACTGAGACGGTAAGAAACCCAACACACTGTGTGTGGTTTTTGTTTTTGTTTTTACTATCCTTGTGAGGAACATAAGACCTCATAAGAATAGTAAAACAAGGAAGATTCGGGGACATTTCACCAGTCCCCACAATGAAAAATGCTATTTTAAGTGTTAGGTTTAGGGTTAGGGTAAATAGGATTTGGAATCAATTATTTGGTCCCCACAAGGATAGTAAAACAAACATGTGTGTGGTGACCGTAAAATGTGTGTGTGTGTGTGTGTGTGTGTGTGTGTGTGTGTGTGTGTGTGTGTGTGTGAGACCTAGGATAACTATAATTCTAGCTATGCTTTGTGTAAATATTTTTGTTTTCAGGGGAACAGATAGTTACTTTGGAGGTGACTACAACTATCTGAATACAGATCTGAGAAAGCAAATACTTTTTTTTAAAATAAACGAATACAGATACAGATCGCTCTGCCATTTCCTGGTTGCTAAAATTCTAATAGTTTGCCTAATATCAGTTTGTGACAAAACAAGTAAGTAAAGTGTAGAGAATCATTGTACCATCTAAACCGCTGTGAAATACATTTTCCAGAACCAAAACTATAGTATTTTTTACAGTTTGAAACCCGAAAGTAAGCGCAGGAAATAGTGCACATAGAACAGATCTACCGCTTCTTATACTTGCTTTCAATGAGTGACACATCTATAACACATATTTCTATGTGCATTTTGTCGAGTTTCCCAAGAAGTTACATATGGCAGTTGTGTGAAGTGACGACTTTTCTGAAATTATTGAATTGGCTGCCTTCAACTAATGTCAGGGCTGTATCTGGAACTGCATGTTGAATATGGAAATAGAATGAATACACATAACACATAATTGCATACTATTCCAATCTATCTGACAGTCATATTTGATCTACACAATACATTTCCATCAGAAAAATGTGTAAATGTCCATTCTCCTGAATGTCCATTGCCCCAGGTGTACATAATTAAGTCAAAGCAATGCTATTTTGTACAGATAAGTATAAATAACTTGTATTGCTCAACTACTGTATGACTCTTTCAACATGCCACTGAAAAGGTAGAATGCTGTAATACATTATAAATACTGCAGAGTAATTCAAATACATTTGCAAACATTGCAAACAGCAAGTTTAACACTGAGCAAAAACAAATTCCAACCTCTTTGTCGTTCTGAGGGTAAGTGTTCTCGTTTCAAACACACTTTATACCATTTTTATTTTTTATTTAACCCTTATTTAACTAGGCAAGTCAGTTAAGAACAAATTCTTATTTACTATGACGGCCTAGGAACAGTGGGATAGCTTACTCAGAATACAAACTAGCATGATTTTCCACCTACCTTGGCTATAGTTGATTCAAGAAGGCAGTTTGGGGATATTTAGTTTCCTTTCGATACTTAATAGCCATATTTTGTTACTGTTAGCTTTCTCAGTAACACTTAACATGAAACTGTTCTTGTGCCTGTGTAATAAAATGGTAATTACATAAGGAACAACATTTTATTAGCATGTTGTTGCATTATAACTTGGGAATTGCATTTTAATTGCATAGCAACAAGCTGCAAGTTTTTGTAACTACTATACACAAGAGGAATAGTGACTTACTTATTCCATTTGTGTAAAAACTCCAGTATTATGCAATTATAAAGCCATTTCCAAAGTCCTATGTGACAACAATGTTGCTATTGTAATAATCATTATTGTAATAATAAAGTTACTGCACCAGTATAGGACCTGGATGTCAAGTGTTACTGTATTGCCTTATGTCTCACTCATTATGAAAATACACTGCTCCAAAAAAATAAAGGGAACACTAAAATAACACATCCTAGATCTGAATGAATGAAATATTCTTATTAAATACTTTTTTCTTTACATAGTTGAATGTGCTGACAACAAAATCACACAAAAATTATTCATGGAAATCAAATTTATCAACCCATGGAGGTCTGGATTTGGAGTCACACTCAAAATTAAAGTGGAAAACCACACTACAGGCTGATCCAACTTTGATGTAATGTCCTTAAAACAAGTCAAAATGAGGCTCAGTAGTGTGTGTGGCCTCCACGTGCCTGTATGACCTCCCTACAACGCCTGGGCATGCTCCTGATGAGGTGGCGGATGGTCTCCTGAGGGATCTCCTCCCACACCTGGACTAAAGCATCCGCCAACTCCTGGACAGTCTGTGGTGCAACCAGTTGGTGGATGGAGCGAGACATGATGTCCCAGATGTGCTCAATTGGATTCAGGTCTGGGGAACGGGCGGGCCAGTCCATAGCATCAATGCCTTCCTCTTGCAGGAACTGCTGACACACTCCAGCCACATGAGGTCTAGCATTGTCTTGCATTAGGAGGAACCCAGCGCCAACCGCACCAGTATATGGTCTCACAAGGGGTCTGAGGATCTCATCTCGGTACCTAATGGCAGTCAGGCTACCTCTGGCGAGCACATGGAGAGCTGTGCGGCCCCCCCAAAGAAATGCCACCCCACACCATGACTGACCCACCGCCAAACCGGTCATGCTGGAGGATGTTGCAGGCAGCAGAACGTTCTCCACGGCGTCTCCAGACTGTCACGTCTGTCACGTGCTCAGTGTGAACCTGCTTTCATCTGTGAAGAGCACAGGGCGCCAGTGGCGAATTTGCCAATATTGGTGTTCTCTGGCAAATGCCAAACATCCTGCATGGTGTTGGGCTGTAAGCACAACCCCCACCTGTGGACGTCGGGCCCTCATACCACCCTCATGGTGTCTGTTTCTGACCATTTGAGCAGACACATGCACATTTGTGGCCTGCTGGAGGTCATTTTGCAGGGCTCTGGCAGTGCTCCTCCTGCTCCTCCTTGCACAAAGGCGGAGGTAGCGGTCCTGCTGCTGGGTTGTTGCCCTCCTATGGTCTCCTCCACATCTCCTGATGTACTGGCCTGTCTCCTGGTAGCGCCTCCATGCTCTGGACACTACGCTGACAGACACAGCAAACCTTCTTGCTACAGCTCGCATTGATGTGTCATCCTGGATGAGCTGCACTACCTGAGCCACTTATGTGGTTTGTAGACTCCGTCTCATGCTACCACTAGAGTGAAAGCACCGCCAGCATTCAAAAGTGACCAAAACATCAGCCAGGAAGCATCGGAACTGAGAAGTGGTCTGTGGTCCCCACCTGCAGAACCACTCCTTTATTGGGGGTGTCTTGCTAAATGCCTATAATTTCCACCTGTTGTCTATACCATTTGCATGGGACATTTATTGTCAATCAGTGTTGCTTCCTAAGTGGACAGTTTGATTTCACAGAAGTGTGATTGACTTGGAGCTACATTGTGTTGTTTAAGTGTTCCCTTTGTTTTTTTGAGCAGTGTATATTTGTTAGTCATTTTGAAGCTGCAAAAGTGGTCTACTTAAATGATGAGGGGATTCCATGTCCCTCATGTATTTAATTATAGGCTGTATTAAGATTCATATCTAAGAGCCCTCCAAACCATGTGCTTTTGATCGTATATATTTAGACTAATTCAACAAACTGTTGTAGTTATTGGTTCTTCATCAAATATTTGGCAGCCATCACATAAATATTTGTTTCTTTTCAAATGATGTGCATATATTCACATACCTTCAAATATTATTTAGTTTTCTGACAGGTATTCAAAATACTTAAAAATGTTATTTGTTTTTCTGAGACCTGTATTTGAATATCAAATAAAATAGTTACCTTTTAGTTGAAACCCTACATAAACTCCTGTATATTCGACTACCTTGAGTATTTAAAAAGTTGGTATTTTCAAGTAAATTACAAAAATACAACTATTTTCTGCCTAGGTCTGGTGTGTGTGTCTTCCTGACTCATCCTGTGTGTGTGTGTGTGTGTGTGTGTGTGTGTGTGTGTGTGTGTGTGTGTGTGTGTGTGTGTGTGTGTCTCAGAGAGAAGAAGCTGAAGGGGCGTGTCCAGGAGCTGGTGGCAGCACTGGAGAGACTAACCAAGAGCAGCGAGGTCCGCCACCAGCAGAGTGCCGAGTTCGTCAACGACCTCAAACGGGCTAACAGGTAACCACGACAACACACACAGGAGGGGAGGAAATATGTCTAGTGACTAAAAGTGGAAATGTTTATTGTTATTAAGACTTAATTGTGTGCGTGTGGGGGTGGGGGGGGCTTGTTTATTACTACCAATAGTTAAAGAATGAAAATGTTTTGGAAAAATGAATACAGTTCAGTTCAGACCCTTTTTATTTATATTTATATATATTATATTGTTTTGTTTTGTAATACAGCATTGCCATCTAGTGGGAAAGGGGGTGAATTCATATAGAACAGCACTATTCTGTATGGATTGCATCAACACAATTTTCCTCCTAAACACATTCAAGTTAATTACTACATCTCACTATTTCACTTTCACTGCAACCCCTCAGCACCTCTTTCTCTGTGACTGAACTCACCAAATCAGAACCAACTGAAGCCAATCCATCCATCTGTCTGTCTGCATTGTCCTGTCTAGCCATTTGACTCTCTCTTTCTCTCTAACTCTCTAGTAACCTGGTGGCAGCATACGAGAAGGCCAAGAAGAAGCACCAGGGCAAGCTGAAAAAGCTGGAGGCTCAAATGATGGCCATGGTGGAGCGCCACGAGACCCACGTCCGCATGCTCAAACAACGCATTGCCCTGCTGGAGGAAGAGAACTCACGGCCACACACCAATGAGACGTCCCTATGAGAACTCACCAGACGTCTCTATGAGAACTCACCAGACATCACCATGACCACTCACTGGACATCACTATGAGATCTCACAAGAATACATGGCAATGAGAGACATCACTATGAGATCTCACAAGAACTCACTAGGAGAACTCAAAGCTCCACACCAACAGGACCTCCGTGTGAGCATTATTATGAGCGGTTGGAGGAGGGGACGAGGGAGAGGAAAGACTGATGTGTGTTGAGAATGTAACCCTTTCCTACCAACCCAGAGATACCCTGCCGTCCTATTGGGCACATACACGTGGGGGAGGACACTGCGGTGATAGCTGCAAGGTCATTGGCCAGCTGATGGACTGGTAGAACTGCCAGGACCTATCAGAGTTGACGCTACAAATGAACACTACTCTATCAATCATCTCTGGAGAACAACACGTAATCATAATGTACTTTTTTTGAAAGCACTACTATCCTTACTGGCAAATTATTCGCTATTATGTCTCCCACTTTATTTCATATGTTTATGGTAGTCTTTAGTAGCCTTTTTGTTATCTCAAGGTTTGACTGCAAATTATTTTGGAAATATTTTAGATCGGTGTTGTCATTTAAAGTTATTCCTTTTTGTTGCCATTTGGCACTATTTTGAGCGATTCCCTTTTTAAGGAATTCCATTCTCTCAGCTCTACTTAACAACTTCACAGTTTTCAGTCTACAATGTACACTCTGCCATAGTGAAGACTCACTGAACACAAGGGCTCTATTCACTCCAACCTTTCACTGGGTTTGACGTCTGAATATGTCAAAAACATAATTCTTCTTGCACTGTCATTTGAATTGTCACACAGGTAACAATGTTGTCTTTGATGTAACTGGCAAGCCTGCTTCCCAGATGGGGATAGGGCCCTATAAGTCAATACCTCACAGTGTGCAAAATGTCCTTCCAATATGTATGGCAGTGTTTCAGCACGGGCCTTGAACTGTACAGCAGTGAATCAATCGCAAAATACTGTAGTAGGTGTGTGCATGGAAGGGAGATAATAATAGGGTTTTAAGTGTGTGTGTGTGTGTGAGAGAGAATGTTTGAGACAGAGATACAAGATTATGCCTTGTCATCCCCTTCATACACACAGAGTTGTTGTACACACACAAACATCCTTTCCAGTCACAGCACTTTTCACTTCCCACTGGATAATATCACCACATTGCCTTGTTGAGGACTCTTTGTTTTTCTGCAAGACTTAAACCTGCAAGACCTGTTAACCAATGGCTGCTCCACTTTCTCTGGACGAGGGAACCACATACTATTCTATAGCAATCTGAGATGCTGCATTCTCCCACTCTACCTGACTGCTATATCGTTCAACATACTGTATCTACAAGTATACTTAAGCAGGGACAGACTGGTACCCAGATGACACCCATGTTTCTAGATAACCCTCAATAGCCTGGTATACAGACATTTTAATTAGGCAGGGGTGGGTCAATTGCATATAAATTCCATCTAATTTATTCATGGAAATTGTATTTGACAATATTTTTGCTTCGATTCATTAACCAAATGTCCTTTTCATTCCTTGAGTTTCAATGTATTTACCCCAGTCCTGCTATTTGGTAAGACCCACAGCATATGAAAGCAAGCACTGGCATGTAGACTATTAGTGTAGTAGTGATGTCATTTCCTCTTAATAAACTGATTATAATATTACTTATCACGCAAATACCTGTATTCTGTTTCTGTTGCGCATCTCGACCAGACCACACTCAGGTGAATCTGGGGAATAATCCAGTTGAAGGTTCCACCTTCTGTTCTGTGAATGAGACGAGGGGTTAGAGGGGTAGCAAAGGGGGGGGGGGGGGGTTAAGAAAGGAGGGTTGGCAAACTAATGACCTTATTTGCACAGATATGTTTTGTAATCAAATCTTGGCAATCATTGTTTTGTTGGTTTTAATACAGATAGTATTTGTTTATATTATAAAGTAATAAACCAATTTTAAAGTAAAATGCCAATTGAGTGCTTCTCTGTTTTTCTTATGCTACAATAACGCCTGTCACGCAAACCAGCATTGATACATTCAGAAGACGAGGTTTAAAGTATAATTTTAAAAAACATGTCTGTGTATTACGAGACTACTCTATTTTTAGTAATGTACAACTTATTTCTCACTTACAATGATTCTTTGGAACGCTACTTCTCTTACACCGTTTAAGCTAGAAACGCCATTTAAACGTAAAAACGTGTAGACTGTTCAGGAACATTTTGATATCTTTTATACTTTTTTAACTATTAAGCTTTTTGTCCTCCATCCACTTATGGGATTTCTTCAGCATTCTAAAGGCCCCATTGTTACAAACTCCCAGACTTCCAACATTCTATTCACAGTAACAATGTAACTTTTGACAAAGATCAGCTACTTTGACCACTTTCCCAACAACTTAGTCAAGAACGTATAAAATCTTTGTCTACTTCTCTGCTATTGACATCTGAAATCAGAACCAAATTATCTTCTACCAATCAAGAAGTAAAGCTGTTTTAGAACCGCATCAACTAGTTTCATTAAGCTAACTTCCCTATGTTGAATATAACTGGAACTTTGAAAAATGTCAAACAATAGCAATGGACAGCACAGTTATTTATACTGCACTCTAACTGCAGTAACACTGCAAAATTACTTCAGTAAAAATAGCTTATTTTGGATGCAGTGTTTGCACCATACTGCAGTTATACTGCACTCGAACTGCAATTATACTGCACTCTGACTGCAATTTTGTTTCGTAAGGGGGCCTTTCATGGCAAATAGTGTGGCCCTCTACGTCACAATGGGATTCGATGAGTTCTAGCTTCTGTTAGAACTCATTATTTGGCATGACAGGCCTACATTCAAAAGTAATACGTTTGATATAGTATTCTATTAAAGTAATCAGACCAGATATTTTAATATATTTCACTTTGATTATATTCCACTGCTTCACTTAAGAAAAAAGTTTTAAACTTCTTCAACTACCACAAAAATACATGTAAAGAGCTGAAGCAAGTCACAAATTGTTTCTTCATGGGAAATTACCATCTAGTTTGTAGTGCTACACTGCTACTTGCAAGTCTTAAGTATCCGTCTCCATAGTAACGTCATCAACAACTTAGGTAACATAACTAAAGTCTACTGTCTACTGCACCTATGAAAGGTAAGTGAGAATAGACAGTTAAAGAAAATAATTGTCTGAAGAAGATTGTAAATGTTTGATTCACTGTTCATGTCTGTCAGGTCTTGTGAGTGGGCCTATGTTTGTTAGATTCCCTGTTTGTGTCAATTTTGGCTATCTGTTGTCTGTGTTTGTATTACCTCTTGTTTGTCACAGTTAGTCGGTGTGTTAGTGCTTATAAATGGCTTCTGAGGACCAAGGTTTGCAGAACAGAGCTCTGGTGACCAGCTCAGGGAAGAGGAAGGAGAAACTCCGTCACAGTGTAGTGGCAAGGCCAGTCCACCTCAGCCCTGCAGGTAGGCAGCACACATGCATACACACACACACACACACCCCAGCTAGAACATCATGTTCTGAGAACCATGTGTTTCTTAGAGCTTGGTAAAAGTGTGGTAGTCTGTTATTTTGCATACAACCTTCTCACAATTTTCTGGGTATGGTGCAGGATAGTTGCTTGGCTTTGGAACATTCTCAGCACATTTATTCTCAGCACAATGTTATTCTGTGGGAATTTTAGTACTCAGCGTAACGTTTCCTCATGGTTCTATTTAAAGTCATGTTCTCATTGTTCAGAAAACGTGATAAAAACTTGCCGTAAAAACCACAAGAATACTTCAGTAACGTTCAGAGATCGTTCTAAGAATGTTATTTAAAAACATATACATTCCGTTCTCAGCATCAAGAAAACACTGTCCTCTATCTTGTTAAGTGTGTTCAGGTGTGTTGGCTGCGCCCACTAATTGGCCACACCTGATCTTAATGAGTGCTTGTTTCCTTTGAAATGGGGTCTGTTGGAATAGACTAAAATGAACAGCTTTGTATGACTTTAAAAAAACATGTCATGCTAACGCCATTTTGGTTCTAAATCCATGGATAGATAACAGAATATCATAGGTTCGAATCTCTGATGCCGTGCTACAATAGAAAATACATATTTTTGCATGATTAATGCCTAAGCAAATTAAATGTATTGTGCCCTATCTGTGCCTGGAGTTCAACACAGTAAACCCAAACTAAGCTAGCAGTGTTATTAAAAGTCTTATTGTGACGTTACCTTAAAATAACCTATAATTTCCGTTCTCAGAAAGTTAATAAAGCCTCCCAGGAAAGGTTTCAGGGAATCATAGTAAAATGTTCTCAGAACCTCCCTTGCAACCTACAAATTAAGGTTCCAAGAACAAGCAAAATGTTCACTTCCGTTCTCAGAATGTTTGAAAAGCTTTCGATTTTACCTGTCAGGAAACGTATGGCTTCATTCCCAGAACCAATGGGAAACCAAAAACATACGTTCCCGCAACTTCCAAGGAACCAAATGTGCTAGCCGGGACAAACACAGACGCACACAGAGAGAAACTTGATACAACCAAACTTTCTTGTGGTGTCTTTGCCTTGTTTACCTTTACTCCCTGTCCGACTGTACCTCAGTATCTACAGATACCAATGGAACAGTGGCAGTTCCCAACTGGATACACAGTCACACACAGAGGCCTGGACAAAAGGTCAAGGACCTCATCGGCCCTGAGAGAGAGGCAGCACTGGAAGCTATACAGACCGGTACCACCATCCTCGGCTCACATTCCCTATTTACAACTAACAGATAGGCTCCTACAGTATTTTTGATGTCTCTGCTCTGTGGTGGTGTTGTATTCAGGTGTGTATGTGGGCTGGAGATGTCCAGACTTGACCTGGGATTGTTTTAGAGTGGGTGACTCCTCCATGTGCTTCTGTGGACATCACCTGTATGAGCATGGGAAATACACAGGTACAGACAATCTGTCTAAAAAATGGATTTAAAAAATTGTATGGTGTGTGTGTATGTGCCTGGTCTACACGAGTGTACTTAAACTAGTTTGTGATTACATAATGGTGTGTCTGTGTGTGTGCGTCAGGCTCCAGTGTGTGTGTGCCCTGCTTGGTCCCGTCCTGTAGCTGCGGGGCCTTTGCCTTCATGCCGTCCCGTCCAGAAGAGGTGGGGGAGCCGTGGGTTAGAGGGAGACCTGGGTTTGACTCCCAGGTCTGGAGGGCCCTCTGTCGGTGCAAACACCCCCACCAGCAACACTCTCCCAGGGCAGGACACTCCTGCAGGGTGGGAGGTACGGTAGTGAACAATAAATGGACATGTGAGCCGCTCAATGATGTAATAATTTCAAACATAAATGACAGGACTGTATGTGTTCATACATTTCCCAAATGATGGGACAGGACCCAGTAGTACAGTTTGATAGGGTTTCACTTTGTTTCATGGCACCCTTACATGGGATAAATCAAATAAATCGAAGCATATTTTATTAGTCACATTGCCGAATACAACAGGTGTAGGTAGACCTTACAGTGAAATGCTAACTTGCGAGCCCCTAACCAACAATACAGTTTTTTTTTTAAATATGGATAAGAAAAGAGATAAAAGTAACAAGTAATTAAAGAGCAGCAGTAAATTAACAATAGCGAGACTATATACAGGGGGCAACCGATACAGAGGCAATGTGGGGGGCATCGGTTAGTTGAGCTAGCATGTAAATGTAGGTAGAGTTATTAAAGCGACTATGCATAGATGACAACAGAGAGTAGCAGTGGTGTAAAGAGGGGGTGGGGGGGGGGGCAATGCAAATAGTCTGGGCAGCCATCTGACTAGATGTTCAGGAGTCTTATGGCTTGGGGGTAGAAGCTGTTTAGAAGCCTCTTAGACCTAGACTTGGCGTTCCGGTACCGCTTGCCTTGCGGTAGCAGGGAGAAGAGTCTATGACTAGGGTGGTTGGAGTCTTTGACAATTTTTAGGGCCTTCCTCTGACACCACCTGGTATAGAGGTCCTGGATGGCAGGAAGCTTGGCCCCAGTGATGTACTGGGCTGTAGGCACTATCCTCTGTAGTGCCTTGCGGTCGGAGGCCGAGAAGTTGCCATACCAAAGCAGTGATGCAACCAGTCAGGATGCTCTCGATGGTGCAGCTGTAGAATCTTTGGAGGATCTGAGGACCCATGCCAAATATTTTCAGTCTCCTGAGGGGGAATAGGTTATGCTTGGACCATGTTAGTTTGTTGGTGATGTGGACACCAAGGAACTTGAAATTCTCAACCTGCTCCACTGCAGCCCCGTCGATGAGAATGGGGGCGTGCTCGGTCCTCTTTTTCCTGTAGTCCACGAACATCTCCTTAGTCTTGATCACGTTGAGGGAGAGGTTGTTGTCCTGGCACCACACGGCCAGGTCTCTGACCTCCTCCCTATAGGCTGTCTCATCATCGTCGATGATCAGGCCTACCACTGTTGTGTCATCGGCAAATGTAATGATGGTGTTGGAGTCGTGCCTGGCCGTGCAGTCATGAGTGAACAGGGAGTACAGGAGGGGACTGAGCACGCACCCCTGAGGGGCCCCTGTGTTGAGGATCAGCGTGGCGGATGTGTTGCTACCTACCATTACCACCTGGGGGCAGCCCATCAGGAAGTCCAGGATCCAGTTGCAGAAGGAGGTGTTTATTCCCAGGGTCCTTAGCTTATTGATGAGCTTTGAGGGCACTGTAGTGTTGAACGCTGAGCTGTAGTCAATTAATAGCAATCTCACATACAGTTGAAGTCGGAAGTTTACATACACTTAGGTTGGAGTCATTAAAACTCGTTTTTCAACCACTCCACAAATTTCTTGTTAACAAACTATAGTATTGGTAAGTTCGTTAGGACATCTACTTTGTGCATGACACAAGTCATTTTCCCAACAATTGTTTACAGAAAGATTATTTAAATTCACTGTATCACAATTCCAGTGGGTCAGAAGTTTACATACACTGAGTTGACTGTGCCTTTAAACAGCTTGGGAAATTTAAAAAATGTATGTCATGCTTTAGAAGCTTCTGATAGGCTAATTGACATCATTTGAGTCAATTGGAGGTGTACCTGTGGATGTATTTCAAGGCCTACCTTCAAACACAGTGCCTCTTTGCTTGACATCATGGGAAAATCAAAAGAAATCAGCCAAGACCTCAGAAAAATAATTGTAGACCTCCACAACTCTGGTTAATCCTTGGGAGCAATTGCCAAACGCCTGAAGGTACCACGTTCATCTGTACAAACAATAGTACGCAAGTATAAACACCATGGGACCACGCAGCCATCATACCGCTCAGGAAAGAGACGCGTTCTGTCTCCAAAAGATGAACGTACTTTGCTGAGAAAAATGCAAATCAATCACAGAACAACCGCAAAGGCCTTATGAAGATGCTGGAGGAAACAGGTACAAAAGTATCTATATCCACAGTAAAACGAGTCCTATATCGACATAACCTGAATGGCTGCTCAGCAAGGAAGAAGCCACTGCTCCAAAACCGCCATAAAAAATCCAGACTACGGTTGGCAACTGTACATGGGGACAAAGATCGTACTTTTTGGAGAAATCTCCCCTGGTCTGATGGAACAAAAATAGAACTGTTTGGCCATAATGACCATCGTTATGTTTGGAGGAAAAACGGGGAGGCTTGCAAGATGAAGAACACCATCCCAACCGTGAAGCATGGGGGTGGCAGCATCATGTTGTGGGAGTGCTTTGCCGCAGGAGGGACAGGTGCACTTCACAAAACAGATGGCAACATCTCAAGACATCAGTCAGAAGTTAAAGCTTTGTCGCAAATGGGACTTCCAAATGGACAATGACCCCAAGCACACTTCCAAAGTTGTGGCAAAATGGCTTAAGGACAACACAGTCAAGGTATTGGAGTGGCCATCGTAAAGCCCTGACCTCAATCTTATAGAAACGTTGTGGGCAGAACTGAAAAAGCGTGTGCGAGCAAGGAGGCCTTCAAACCTGACTCAATTACACCAGCTCTGTCAGGAGTAATGGGCCAAAATTCCCCCAACTTATTATGGAAAGCTTGTGGAAGGCTACCCGAAACGTTTGACCCAAGTTAAACAATTTAAAGGCAATGTTATCAAATACTAATTGAGTGTATGTAAACTTCTAATCCACTGGGATGAAGGAAATAAAAGCTGAAATAAATCATTCTCTCTACTATTTTTCTGACATTTCACATTCTTAAAATAAAGTGGTGATCCTAACTGACCTAAGACAGGGAATTTTTACTGGGATTTTTTTTTACTGGGATAAATTCCCAGTAAAAATTCCCTGTCTTATGTCAGTTAGGATCACCACTTTATTTTAAGAATATCATGAATTGTGAAAAACTGAGTTTTAATATATTTGGCAAGGTGCATATAAACTTCCGACTTCAACTGTCGGTGTTCCTTTTGTCCATGTGGGAAAGGGCAGTGTGGAGTGCAATAGAGATTGCATCATCTGTGGATCTGTTGGGGCGGTATGCATATTGGAGTGGGTCTAGGGTTTCTGGGATGATGGTGTTGATGTGAGCCATGACCGGCCTTTCAAAGCACTTCATGGCTACAGATGTGAGTGCTACGGGTCGGTAGTCATTTAAGCAGGTTACCTTTGTGTTCTTTGGCACAGGCACTATGGTGGTCTGCTTGAAACATGTTGGTATTACAGACTGGTTCAGGGAGACGTTGAAAATGTCAGTGAAGACAGCGCATGCTCGGCCAGCGCATGCTCGGAGTACACGTCCTGGTAATCCGTCTGGCTCTGCAGCCTCGTGAATGTTGACCTGTTTAAAGGTCTTACTCACATCGGCTGTGGAGAGCGTGATCACACAGTCTTCTGGGAACAGCTGGTGCTCTCATGCATGTTTCAGTGTTATTTGCCTCGAAGCAAGCATAGAAGTAGTTTAGCTCATCTGGTAGGCTTGTGTCACTGGGCAGCTCTCGGCTGTGCTTCCCTTTGTAGTCTGTAATAGTTTGCAAGCCCTGAAACATCCCACGAGCATCAGAGCCGGTGTAGTACAATTCGATCTTAGTCCTGTATTGATGCTTTGCCTGTTTGATGGTTCGTCAGAGGGCATAGCGGGATTTCATATAAGCTTCCGGGTTAGAGTCCCGCTCCTTGAAAGTGGAAGCTCTAGCCTTTAGCTCAGTGCGGATGCTGCCTGTAATCCATGGCTTCTGGTTGGGGTATATACATATGGTCACTGTGGGGACGATGTCATCAATGCACTTATTGATGAAGCCAGTGACTGATGTAATGCCATCGGAGGAATCTCTGAACATATTCCAGTCTCTGCTAGCAAAAGAGTCCTGCAGCTTAGCATCTGCTTCATCTGACCACTTTTTTTATTAATCTAGTCACGGGTGCTTCCTGCTTTAACTGTTGCTTGTAAGCAGGAATCAGGAGGATAAAATTATGGTCAGATTTGCCAAATAGAGGGTGAGGGAAAGCTTTGTATGCGTCTTTGTGTGTGGAGTGTAGGTGGTCCAGAGTTCTTTTTCCTCTGGTTGCACATTTAACATGCTGATAGAAATTTGATAATACAGATTTAAGTTTACCTGCATTAAAGTCCCCGGCTACTAGGAGCGCCATCTCTGGGGGAGCATTTTCTTGTTTGCTTATGGCAGAATACAGCTCATTCAATGCTGTCTTAGTGCCAGCCTCTGACTGTGGTGGTATGTAAACAGCTGCAAAGAATACAGATGAAAACTCTCTCGGTAGGTAGTGTGGTCTACAGCTTATCATGAGACACTCTACCTCAGGCGAGCAATAGCTCGAGACTTCCTTTGATATCGTGCACCAGCTCTTGTTTTAGAAAATACATAGTCCGCCGCCCTTTGTCTTACCAGACCCCGCTGTTCTATCCTACCGGTACATCGTATAACCAGCCAGCTGTATGTTGATATTGTCGTCGTTCAGCCATGACTCGGTGAAGCACAAGACGTTATAGTTTTTAATGTCCCGTTGGTAGTTTAATCTTCCGCGTAACTCATAGATTTTAATCTCCAAAGATTGCACGTTTGCTAGTAGAATGGAGGGAAGTTGGGGGTTTCTTCGATCGCCTACGAATTCTCAGAAGGCAGCCCGCCCTTCGGCCCCTCTTTCCCCGTCTCCACTTCACGCAGATCATGGGGTCTGGGAACTGTTCCCGAGGAAGCAGTATATCCTTTGTGTCAGGCTCGTCAGAGTCTTGAAATTAAAAAAAGGATTCTGCTAGTCCGTGGTGAGTAATCGCAGTCCTGATGTCAAGAAGTTCTTTTCGGTCATAAGAGACGGTAGCGGTAACATTATGTACAAAATAAGTAAAAAATAAGTTGCAAACAACGCAAATAAACAAACAAAAAAACACAATCGGCTGGGGCATGTAAAAAGTCTGCCTTCTTCTCCGGCGCCATGTTTACTCCTGTGTGCAATGGTGTCTTATGGCCCCCAGGATGTCACTGTGTTATCTTCCAGTCCAGCTTCCTGTGTGCTTCATGTGACCAGCACTGGGAGAAGCATGAGACGTTCTTCGAAACTGAGCAGTCCAGGAGAAAGCAGGGCCTGCCATACGGTGAGCTAGGAGAAGTCCTGGAACATTATACCAAATGGTCCACACAGCCACTAAAAAACATTGTTTGAATAGGAATATCTGTAGGGGAGAGTGGGGTAAGTGGAGCCATTTTTTACATTCAGCATCACTCCGTCAAGGGAAATATATTATTCTTTCTAACAAAGACTTCGATGGGGTTAAGGTCAGGGCTCTGTGCAGGCCAGTCAAGTTCTTCCACAACGATCTCGACAAACCATTTCTGTATGGACCTCGCTTTGTGCACAGGGGGCATTGTCATGCTGAAACAGGAAAGGGCATTCCCCAACTTGTTGCCACAAAGTTGGAAGCACAGAATCGTCTAGAATGTCATTGTATGCTGTAGCCTGAACCATAAAAAAACAGCTCCTCCACCAAACTGTACAGTTGGCACTACGCATTCGGGCAAGTAGCGTTCTCCTGGCATCCGCCAAACCCTGATTGGTCCGTCGGACTGCCAGATGGTGAAGCGTGATTCATCACTCCAGAGAACGCATTTCCACTGCTCCAGAGTCCAATGGCAGCGAGCTTTACACCACACCATCCGACACCAGCCGACACTTGTGTTCGGCTGCTCGACCAAGGAAACCCAATTCATGAAGCTCCCGACGAACAGTTATGGTGCTGCTGTTGATTCTAGAGGCAGTTTGGAACTCCGTAGTGAGTGTTGCAACCGAAGACAAACGATCTTTACGCGCTTTACGCTTCGGCACTCGGTCGTCCCGTTCTGTGAGCTTGTGTGGTCTACCACTTCGTGGCTGAGCCGTTGTTGCACCTAGACATTTCCACTTCACAATAACAGCACTTACAGACCGGGCAGCTCTTGCAGGGCAGAAATTTGATTAACTGACTTGTTGGAAAGGTGGCATCCTATGACGGTTCCACGTTGAAAGTCACAGGTCTTCAGTAAGGCCATTCTACACACAATTTTTGTCTATGGAGATTGCATGGCGGTGTGCTCGATTGGCTGTGTGCTCTGTTAGCAACGGGTGTGGCTGAAATAGCCAAATCCACTAATTGTATATATAGTGTATATTTCAGGATGTTGTGTATCCCTGGAAATAATCAGAATTCATGTAAACAGTTTTGAAACATAGCTCGTCCAAAAAGTGGTCTCTTTACTCCATACACCCCGGGTATGGAGTAAGTTGAGCCATGGGACAGGGTAAGTTAAGCCACCTACAAATGTCTGTACTGAATTAAATACTACCACTGCCTTTTTTAAAGGTTTTATTTCCCAAACACAATTCAACACAATCACAATAGCTTTTTTTTGTCTTTTAGTAATATTTTAACACAGGCTTAACACCTAACAAACACTTTGTACTTTTTAAAACAATTTTAAAATAGGCCAGCCCCTGTTGTTACCTCGTATCCTAGCGATAATGCCTTGTATCACGCTTGGGAAGAAAACATACATTTGCTCAACTTGACATTGGCTCAACTTACCTCACTCTCCCCTGCAGGATTTCTAATGGTTGTGGCCCACTGGTGGGTTGCAACTGATTCCTCTTGGTCCTATAGAATTAGATATTGGTGATGTTCCAGGTTGTCTTTTTTTGCAGCAAAATGTTTAAAGCAACAAACTGACATTTTCCTCTGCTTGGTTTCAACAGGAGACGCATACATGCCTTTTGCAGAGGTCCCCACCCTGAGAAATGCTGTTTTAACAGGCAGATTGAAGGACACCTATGCCTTGTCAGACAGCACAAGAAAGGCTGTTTAATCATCATCATTCAAGGGGGAGGGGGGGGGGGGTCTGGAATCATAATGACATGCACATTACTGCTTATTATCCATTTTGTCTACAAAAAAAAATATTTACAAAAAATTACACAAGCTAGATACAAATGAACAACAATTTACAGACACACACAAACAATGTCTACATCTCATCTCCCCAGACCCAGCATACTCACACCTCCATCTCTAGTGCCTCCATTATTGTTTGCCACTTGGCCTTAAATTGTGCCAATTCGTTTTTCTCGGTCGCCCATGCTATTTCAATATTTCAATAATAAATAATTAAAACAGATTAAAAGTATGTTTACATTGTAATTCTTCTGACAGCCAACTTTCTAGCTCCACCCATAACTTCCGGACTTTATAGTATTCCCAGAAAGTATGGATTATTGAGTCATTGTTAGTTGACTCATTGTTAATTTTCAGAATTTTGTCTCTTGTATAATTAATTCTATACTTTAGTTTATACTGGATTAAGCATCAATTTTCATTAACTTCAATTTTGTTATTTATGTTCCAACATTCCTCCATCTTGTGCTGATATCAGTTCTTTTTTAGTCTTGATTCCAATAGTTCATTTTTTTTCTAAGAGATTGTCAGTTGGATGTGCTCTCTGCAAGGTTTTGTATATCTTACCTATCATATGAACATAATTTTCTGACTCAAATATGGTTCCCTCAAGGTTGCTCTGATGTCTAAAAGATGTCAAATAAACATTTTGTGACGTGTAACTTTTGGTCAGTCCAAAATTACTTTTTAATTTGGTAATGGAAATAAATGTATTTCCTGTTAACAAGTCATTCACAGTTTCTATGCCTTTAGTTTTCCATCTGGACCAATTTATTTGTGAATGCTGAATTAGTGATTGATATTGGTTCTTGTAGAATACATTTAATTTTCTTCCATATTGTTATAGTGTTCTTAACCCCTAGGACCATGCCTCAGGACTACCTGACCTGATGACTCCTTGCTGTCCCCAGTCCATCTGGTCATGCTGCTTCTCCAGTTTCAACTGTTCTGCCTGTGGCTATGGAACCCTGACCTGTTCCCTAGACGTGCTACCTTGTCACGGACCTGCTGTTTTGGACTTTCTCTCTACCGCACCTGCTGTCTCTAACTCTGAATGATCGGCTATGAAAAGCCAACTGACATTTACTCCTGAGGTGCTGACCAAAATCATAGGTGCATGAGGGGATTCAATGGGCAGGAACTGCATACTCCCATTGTGATTGCCCGACATTCTCACGTTAATGGGAAACGTAGTGTGGGTGACTGCCAATAAAGCGTCCGTCCAATGGTCTGGCGTCCATGGGAATGGAGAGTGGTTGTGTGGAGATGCCCAGCGCAGACACCAGGGTAGTGTCCATCAAGCTCTCGTCGTCCCCAGTGTTAATAAGCACTCGGAGAGATTTGGACCTGTGTTCTCAAACAGAGAACACAGGTATAAATACACAGGGGATAATGGGAAGATGGAGCGACACCTGGAGGGGGGTGGAGACAAGCAAAGACAGGTGAAACAGATCAGGGTGTAACTATGGTTTTTTCTAAAATACACACTTGTATTGTATACTTAATGTCCATTCCAATTTACCATACAATATTGAATACATACAGTATATAGATTAAATTAAATACCTCAGTACCATCATTCTCATTGCTGGTCATCGAAACGGCTCTGTTGACTCTGTTATATTAACTAGGCCAGCCTCTCTGATGTAGCTCTCAGGCATGTTATATTACCTTCTGTAAACTGATACCTGTCATGTTTTATAGGTGAGAGTGAGACTCAAAACTCAATACTTGATGACTCCTAGTGGACTTCATCCAAAATAATTTAGTCCAATAGGCTTAAGGCCAATGGGTTCAGATAACATTTAAAAATATTTAAATTACTTTCACATACATTCTGAAGTACGTATTCAGATAACCTTTATTTGATAAAAACACGTAGTTGGATGTTGGATATTGGAATGTTTTTGGAAATACACTGAAATGCACTAACTCAAATACACTCCCATACATTTATCCTAGGTATTTGAAAATAGTATTTGAAATAGGTATTTGAAAATACTTTCAATTACAAAGACTATTTTTATTTTTTTAACAAATAATCTATTACTTAAATAAAAGTACTTGTTTTGGGCTGTGTTATTTGAAACTCAAATACTCAAATCCACAGAAAAAATAACTAAAAAACACATGTATTTGAACTCAGCTTTGACTACCTGTATGGAGGTTTAATCACAATAGTCTAGTGCAGGGGTCCCCAAACTTTTTCCTGTGAGGGCCACATAACTTTTCCCTTCTCTGATGGGGGGCCGGTGTCAGTTTGTAACAGAAAAAGTGTGACGATCGTAGAGGAGCTTAAAAAATTTATTGTTTTCCAGAAAGCCACACATAACCCTTTCCAGGTTCTTTACAGAAAAAAAGTCAGGAAACAAATAATAACACTATTAATGAAATAAATAATAACTAAATAACCCTCTCTGAGTTCTTCACAGAAAAAACAGGAAATAAATAATTACTAAATAACTCTCTCTGGGTTCTTCATAGAAAAAAAAGCCATGGAACATTAACTTTCTGTCGTGCCATGCACAATCTTAACAGATAAAAGTTCAGCTCAGTTGTCAGAGCAGAATCTCTCTGACACATATGAGCAGTCTCTTAAAGTTCTTGTGTTCCTTCCTTATAATCCTTTTGTAGGTTCCAGTAGGCTTGTAGACACCGCTGTTTGCAGCTCTCTCTCATCAACTTCCCTGTGAAAACCACAAAAGAAGCAGGTTGAGAAACTGAACTAAGTGATACAGCACCTACACAGCACAATACATTTCACTACCAGTATGGTTGTAAAGATGGATTTTATCCCAGTAGATTTTATTATGATTATATTTGTTTATGCTCAGAATGACTCATTCAAGTCAGAAAAGTGAGCTTACCTATGTATGTATGTTCATCAGTGTGAACTGTGGGCCTGCATCTGGCTGGTGAGAAGTTGAATATCAGGTTCCATTCTAGTTACAGCCAGTCTCAAGCACTGATGCAAATGTTCATCTGTCAATCTTGATCTCATCGGGGTTTTCAGCAGTTTCATGCGAGAAAAGGTTTTCTCGCAGATATACTTGCTGCCAAAAACTGTGGACATTTTCATTGCGTGTTTTTTGATGTTTGGATATGTGTCGTTTGGGAGGGCGGCATAGAAGTCAATGAGACTGTTGGGCTTGAATGCGTCTTTCAGAACATCACAGTTCTGTAACTCAGCCAACTCAAACTGATATGAAGGCTGGGCTTCATCAATGTCGGCAACAAAGGGGTTCTGAAAAAGACGGATTTCTTTTGCATGAACATGTAGTTCACTGAATCGCACACCGAACTCCGCCTTCAGCATTTCCAGTGCTTCCATGCACTTTTCAGCTGGGAACGGGACCGCTGGGTTCTCTGTCGACAGGTTTTGGGTAGCAGGAAGATGGACGAAGTTGCGCTTTTTCACTTGTTCCAAAAGCAGCGCTAATTTCACCTCAAATGCTTTTATGTGTGAATACATGTCGCAAATTAGTTTCCCCTCGCCTTGTAGCTGCAAGTTAAGGCTGTTAAGTATTTCTGTCACGTCTGTTAAAAATGCGAGGTGCCATTTCCATTCTGGGTCGATCAGCTCTGGGACCGTTTTGTCTTTTAAATGAAGAAATGCGTTAATGACAGGAATTCTTGGAACTGCCTGTGTTTAAGTCCCTTTGCTCTGATGAAGTTTATGCACGACACCACAACCTTCATTACAGAATCCCACTTCAACACTTTGCAGCACAGTGCTTGCTGGTGAATTAGGCAGTGGACTCGTAGCAGGGCGGTGAGACCCCTTTTTTCCAACTCCCGGTTCATGCGTCCTATTAGACCGCGAGTTTCGCCCACCATGCTAGGAGCCCCGTCAGTCGTGATGCTAGCTAGCTTTGACCAGTCCAGGTCCAACTTCTCCATGGTTTGGCACACTTTGTCAAAAATATCCTCTCCCGTTGTAGTCCCTTTGAGACTTTGGAGGGCTGCCAGCTCCTAGCATATCTCAAAGTTTGCGAACGGATGCCTGGTTCAGCTGAGCTTGGCGTACAAATGTATTCTGCTGAGATAGTAGTCCACTTTTTAGCTTTGAGAGTTTGTCTGCTCGTATTTGGCCTTGCAAGCTATCGTACTTGTCTTTGTGACGGGATTCATAGTGTCGGCGAAGATTGTATTCTTTGAATACCGCCACCGTCTCTTGACAGATGAGACAAACAGCCTTTTCTTTGCATTGAACAAAAAAAAATCGTTTGTCCACTGCAGGTTAAATACCCTGCATTCTGAATCAATTTTTCTCTTACCTAACCTTTTCGCCATTATTCCGTTCTCTCTTTGACAGGGCCGGGCCTAGGATTTTTTTTCTGGAGGCCAAATAGGAAAAAAATTCGATAGCGTCTCTGGTATTGTTCAGAGGGCCGGGCCAAATGTGCTGACGGGCCGTATCCGGCCCGCGGGCCGTAGTTTGGTGACCACTAGACTCTAGTGGCTTCCTTTCCTAGTGTTCTGTGCTTCATCTGCAGTAATCTGAAAACAAACAAAGAGTTAGAGATAGCAGTACGGGGGATTTCAGAAATGTGACATTTATTACCTTTCAGGATCTTTTATATCAGTGCAGACGAGGGGAAGCAGACAAACAGGAATCTCCTTTAGACTATTGAGACTAAGTATAGCATTGTTCAGCAATCTTATGCATTTCCTAAAATTATATAATAAGTAAACATAATAGCCTATTTATTGGCCCAATAAACCATTTGGATGGAGGAAACCAGGTTTAGCTTTCTGATTGGTGTGTCTGTGCAATTTCCTCTTTGCTTCTGCATATCAGACTTGGCTGTTCATATTATGCTGATTCATTTTGGAAGACCCTATGAAATAGGAAGTAGATATGTCAGATATTATGTGATATATTATGTTTTTGTATCGCGAGAAGGAAAAATAGAAAAGTATATTGTTTACTCACAGATGGGTTTTTGTTGAGTTGGTGCCACATCCCAAATGTATGATTAATAATATTTATTTGGCTGTGGCTATAAATAAATCTACTTCAAATCCATTCTTATGTAATAGCATAAGGTATTCTTATCCAATGAGTCAGGACCATGGATTAAATTGAGAATTTGGAGGAGCCTGATTTAGAGGAGTTAAGGTAAGGGTTGATCCAAGGTTGAACAAAAGGATAGGGTTATGCCAATATTAGGGTTAGGGTTGTAGATGAGGCTAGAATAAGGTTTGTACCGGGATGTGGATATGAAGCTTGGGTTAGGGTTGTGGTTGAGGGTTAGGGTTGAATCAGGATGTGGATATGAAGCTAGGGTTAGGGTTGTGGTTGAGGGTTAGGGTTGAATCAGGATGTGGATATGAAGCTAGGGTTAGGGTTGTGGTTGAGGCCAGGGGCGGTCCTGGACATAAGTGACATAGACGGTCGCCTAGGGCCCCCGGCCACCAGTGGACCCAACCACCCAAAAATAAATAATAATGTAAGAACTCAGTCAGGATCTCAACTTACTGTTGAGTGTTAGAATAGAATGCACAAGGTGCTATTTCAACATTTGGTTGTACATTCGTAGTTTTCCTCTTGTGTTTTTAGATTGGTAAAGTGGTCTACCCAGCTATCTAAACTTATAGAAATCATGGTCAAATTACTGCCTGGGCACGAAGGGCACGTGCCCAGGGGCCCTGACCTCGAAGGTACCCCCATTGATTTGGTTAGTCACTCAGATATCATATTAACATGGCATAAGTCATGGCAAAACGTGTAGAATTTCAGGATATTTGCTAAAAAATGGCAAAAATGTTTCTCCATCTCATGTCAAAATGTGTAGAATTTCAGGAAATAATCTGTAAAACTGCGAATGTTTCTCTCCGCACCATAGCAAAACGTCATGAAATTAGAAGAAAAATGTAGAAATGTTCTCTACGCCCCATGGCAAAATGTGTAGAATTACAGGAAATTATTATTTATTGATTTATTCTTGCCATCTAGAGGTGGGCCACTAAAATGTTTTGCCAAATCTCAACTAGGGCCCCCAAAAGGCTAGGGCTGACCCTGGTTTAGTCTAGGGTTAGGGTTGTGGCTGAGGTTTAGGGTTGCACCAGGAGGTGGACATGAAGCTAAGTTTAGGGTTATGGCTAGGGTTACTGCTGTAAGTAAAATGTATTCCATTCTAGGGTTAGGATTAGTACTTTAATACTTTAATCCTTCTTCTACTCTTTGAACCAAGGTGCAGTAGCTCAGCTCTGGGTATCTCTGCTCTGGGTAGCTCCACTCAATGTAACGGACGTTTCTTTGAAGATAAAAGAAAGGTTACCATAAGGTCTTGTAGTTGGGGATATGTTTGCATTATTTATTAATTTATGTGTGTGAAATGCTTGATTACTCAACTACAATAAAAACATGAACACTGAAAAAGTTTGGCAAGATACTGCCAGTCATTTACCTATTTTATGACTGAAACCATGGGATCTGTGACCGAATGAGAGAGAAAGACACTCCTAGGTCATAAAAACCTAAGTATTGATAAGGGCTACAAATGACATTACATACCTGTGGACAGAAGCTTATAGAACAGGATTTGAAAAGAAATCAACATCTTTCTGTTGGGGGTAATTTACGGTCTTGGCCTACCAGCGACAAAATTATGGCAAATCCACTGTTGAATATCTTTTTCCTAGGAGTTATGCTTCCTATAGCTTTGTCCATTGGTGAGTATATTCTATATTTCTTTACATTTCTGCATTCTCTCAATGAACCCTTCTTTGCTTTATCACCTTGCTCTAACTACAGCATGTGTGCTACTGTAAGAAGTACCTGCACTCCTACTTTGTCATAATTCCTTTATGCCAGTTATATCAAAGCAAAATCAAGTAAGGCCAACATAGTTACAAAATCTAGTAGTGGAAATAATGTTTTTTTTTCCCCTCAGAAATGAATGACTGATGATATCATGTATTCCATCCCATCTTACATGTAAGGCTGGGTTTACATTGTGAATGGGGTCGTTTCGCAATATTATTCAGATGCATATTGACATTTTTTTGAGGTGTGTCGGAAATAAAGAAGAAAACACACAACTGAGATGGTTCAAACTAGATTGAGAATGCACTTGCAAATCATAAATCCACACTGTTTTTACTGTTAAAGAACTCAGTCCAAACTGTCAAGAGAACATGGGCTGTCACTAGTCAGTTACTTCTTCGGCGTTGGGGAATTTACTCTGAAAATATAGTTTCAATTGTTAACAATTACTTCAAGCGATACTAAAGCTACCATTAAGAAAAACATAGCTTATTTAACTAAAGTGACTTAGAAAAAGTAGTTCTACATCCAAACTACTTTGTGAAAAATTATATCTAAATCTGAAATGTCATAGACTACAAATTGCAAGAAAAGATCACTCTGAAGTCAGATGTTAACAGAATGTGCAATTTAGACTATTAAAAACAAAAAGTGAGAATTAGGCACACAAAAAGTGATTAAAGTGAGAATTAGGCATTGCATACTTCACACATATTTTATTTTTGCTAAAAAATATGTGTAGTTCCAGTAATTAGCTACACCACTACATGGCAAAAAAAGTAATTAACTACTGAAAATTGCAACTTGAATTTAGTTAAACTACCACCAAGCTACTGCAAAATGTAATTAAATTACTAGTTGAACTAAATGTAGCTCACTACTCCCCAACGCTGATCTTCTTCTCTCAGAACCGTTTTGCAGTAGGAAGATGGACGAGGGAAAGCCAGCGGAGGGAAAGGAAGATCTCACTAAACTGCAGTATTACTACCATGAGGGGGCAGGCATCTGCTTTCCTTTCATCTACAAAGGACTGGAAGGGAATGAGAACCGCTTCAACACAGACAGGACGTGCATGGAGGCCTGCTCTGCCAAGTTTGACGAGCTCTACCCAGCTGCAGGTAGGCTGCTACAGAGAGTGGGGAGAGAGAGTGTCTGCTGTATGGTGGCCATTTTTTTAGGTGTAGATTCAAAGAGGACTAACAAACAGGAAGTCTATATGACAGATACAAACTGTACAGTGTTGCATTGGTGTATCGGATTTTATAATAATGGTTAGTGATTGATGAACTCATAATGGACAAGATATTGTCCAAACCATATAATAAGCAAATAGACATAGCATACACAGCAATTCTATAATCAGATGATTATGCTACGCTACTCTCTCAAAATGATCCATCCATTTAAGGAAGAATTGTTGAGCTATTCATAGAAGTTCATCAAACCCATAATTTCCTCTCATATGTTCTCTCTGCTCTCTCAGGTGCAGTGTGTGACCTTCGATTAGACCATGGCAGTTGCTTTGCCATGTTGTTGATGTACTACTACAACGCAGCAGAGGGAACCTGCCGTATCTTCCACTACGGGGGCTGTCAGGGCAATGGCAACCGTTTCGAGACCAGAGAGCACTGTCAACAGACATGCATGGGTCAGTTCCCTGTCTATTTTTGTGATACCACTATTTATTTTCTCTCCCTCTACATCTGAGGTAATGATAATATGCACCCAAAGATAACAACACCCCATTTTCAATATAAAGAACATACATATTTCTCTTTCTCTCTACTGCTATATGTAAATGCATGTTTATGTATGAAATGTGTATGAAAATAGTCTGTAGACACTAAAGGGCATTTTAGACATTGAGGTGCATTTCCTCCTTACACTGCACAACAGACACTCAGTTGACTTCCACTGTCTTGACAGTTTTTCTTTAGTCCACTAGAGGTCCTTCCTCCACCACTTCATTACAACTGCAGTATATTACTGATGCTTGTTCATCCTGTTCATGTGAGCTGTTCTTCTTCTGCAGCCAAAGGAGCCAGGGGTGGTGCTGCTGCAGAGCCAGGAGCTAACCCAGATGAGAGTTCCACTAATGCAGGTACATCAATACCTCTTGTGCCATTTTTGTAGAGTTGATTATCTAGAGTTTGAGATCATGTTGACCCTAACAAATTAGGTAGTATCTTGATGATTATCTTGGTAATGGACCTATATTGTCATTATGAAAGATTTATTTTTAACTGTCTGTTGTGTTTTCCCTTTTCTCAGGACTGATCGTGGGTATTTTAGGAGGAGTTGTGTTCACCGTGCTAGTGATCTCTGCTATTGTTCTCTTTGTTGTCCAAAGGTAGTAGGTATTCTTACAAAGTCAATACAGTAACCTTTTTTTAAGGAAAGGGATGAGAACAATATTTAAATGTCAATTTAATATCAATAAGTGTGTTACATTCTGACATCTTATAACATTCTTTTTCAAATTCACAGGAAAGGGACATCAAGCAAAGATGGGAGAGAGCAGGAACTTCCTATTGAGATGTCCTAGAGATGTATTACCCATTTACATTCCTAACATTTGTTAGGAATTAAAATGTTGTACTCCATTTAGGTTGAATAAAAAAGGAAAATGTATGCCATGCTTTATCTATATATTTTTAGTTTTTTTTACTGTGGAATGTTTTTGACATTGGATAGACATGGCTAGACACTATCCCCCGTTAATTTGCTGTTGACATAGTTAGTACAGTAGGTAATGAACATTAACCAACCTGTAAATAATACAAAACTGCAGGTTGAATGTTGTAACAGGACTGATCTGATCAACTCTGATCTGATCAAAAGCATTGATCAACTCTCAAACTGGCCTCAGACTTATATACTGTATATGTATATACTATCGGTCCAAAGTTTTAGAACACCTACTCATTCAAGGGTTTTTCTTTATTTTCACTATTTTCTACATTGCAGAATAATAGTAAATACATCAAAACTATGAAATAACATATTGTAGTAACCAAAAAATTGTTAAACAAATCAAAATATATTTTACATTTGAGATTCTTCAAAATAGCCACCCTTTGCCTTGATGACAGCTTTGCACACTCTTGTCATTCTCTCAACCAGCTTCACCTGGAATGCTTTTCCAACAGTCTTGAAGGAGTTCCTACATATGTTGAGCACTTGTTGACTGCTTTTCCTTTGCTCTGTGATCCAACTCGTCCCAAGCCATCTCAATTGGGTTGAGGTTGGGTGATTGTGGAGGCCAGGTCATCTGATGCAGCACTCCATCACTCTCCTTCTTTGTCAAATAGCCCTTACAAAGCCTGGAGGTGTGTTTTGGCAGGGCGACCGGGAGCATTCAACCAGGTAAGGTTGGGCAGGCTCGGTGCTCAAGAGCTCCAGTGCGCCTGCACGGTCCGGTCTATCCAGTGCATCAGCCCTCCGGTGGCAGCCCCCCGCACCAGGCTTCCTGTGCGTGTCCAGAGCCCAGTACTCCCTGTTCCTCCTCCCCGCACTCGCCCTGAGGTGCGTGTCCTCGGCCAAGTACGGCACCACGCACCAGGCATACAGTGTGCGTCACCTATCCAGAGCTGCTAGAGTCTCCCGCCTGTCCAGAGCTGCTAGAGTTTCCCGCCTGTCCAGAGCTGCTAGAGTCTCCCGCCTGTCCAGAGCTGCTAGAGTCTCCCGCCTGTCCAGAGCTGCTAGAGTCTCCCGCCTGTCCAGAGTTACTAGAGTCTCCCGCCTGTCCAGAGCTACTAGAGTCTCCCGCCTGTCCTGAGCTGCAAGGAGCCGCCAGAGCCCCCAGTCTGCCAGTCAGTCAGGATCCGCCATTCAGTCAGGATCCGCCAGAGCCGCCATTCAGCCAGGATCCACCAGAGCCGCCATTCAGCCAGGATCCGCCAGAGCCGCCATTCAGCCAGCATCCGCCAGAGCCGCCATTCAGGATCCAGGATCCGAGCCGCCAGTCAGCCAGGATCCGCCAGAGCCGCCATTCAGCCAGGATCTGCCAGAGTCGTCAGCCAGTCAGCCAGCCAGAGCCCCTTCAGTCCTGAGCCCCTCAGCATCCCCTCAGCCCCCTCAGTCATGCCCCTCCCGGTGCCCCTCAGTCCAGTGGGGCCATTTAGTAGGGTTGCCAATACTAGGTCGGTGGCGAGGGTCGCCGTTCCTAGGATGCCACAAAAGCGGACTAAGACTATGGTGGAGTGGGGTCCACGTCCCGCACTAGAGCCGCCACCGTGGACAGACGCCCACCCAGACCATACCCTATGGGTTTAGGTTTGCGGCCGGGAGTCCGCACCTTTGGGGGGGGGGTACTGTCACGCCCTGGCCTTAGTTATCTTTGTTTTCTTTATTATTTTGGTTAGGTCAGGGTGTGACATGGGGGATTTATGTGTTTTGTCTTGTCTAGGGGTTTGTATGTTTATGGGGCTGTTTCCTGTCTAGGTCAATTGTAAATTGTATGTCTATGGTTGCCTAGACCCAAACTGTTACAGACCTATATCCATCCTGCCCTGCCTATCTAAGGTCTTCGAAAGCCAAGTCAACAAACAGGTCACTGACCATCTCGAATCCCACCGTACCTTCTCTGCTGTGCAATCTGGTTTCCGAGCCGGTCATGGGTGCACCTGAAGAGGGGGATGACTGAGGCAGCAGGGTTTAACAGGGTTCATTGCCTGTATCCGCTACGGATCCGCAGTCAAACGACCACCCCTCATCACTGTCAACGGTCCCTAAAACACTTCTGTGAGCAGGCCTTTCTAATCGACCTGGCCCGGGTATCCTGGAAGGATATTGACCTCATCCTGTCAGTTGAGGATGCCTGTTCATTCTTTAAAAGTAACTTCCTCACCATTTTAGATAAGCATGCTCCGTTCAAAAAATGTAGAACTAAGAACAGATATAGCCCTTGGTTCACTCCAGACCTGACTGCCCTCGACCAGCAGAAAAACATCCTGTGGCGGACTGCAATAGCATCGAATAGTCCCCGCGATATGCAACTGTTCAGGGAAGTCAGGAACCAATACATGCAGTCAGTCAGGAAAGCATAGGCCAGCTTCTTCAGGCAGAAATTTTCATCCTGTAGCTCCAGCTCCAAAAAGTTATGGGACACTGTAAAGTCCATGGACAACAAGAGCACCTCCTCCCAGCTGCCCACTGCACTGAGGTTAGGTAACACGGTCACCACCGATAAATCCATGATTATCGAAAACTTCAACAAGCATTTCTCAACGGCTGGCCATGCCTTCCTCCTGGCTACTCCAACCTCGGGCCAACAGCTCCGCTCCCCCCGCAGCTACTCGCCCAAGCCTCTCCAGGTTCTCCTTTAACCAAATCCAGATAGCAGATGTTCTGAAAGAGCTGCAAAACCTGGACCCGTACAAATCAGCTGGGCTTGACAATCTGGTCCCTCTATTTCTGAAACTATCCGCCGCCATTGTCGCAACCCCTATTACCAGCCTGTTCAACCTCTCTTTCATATCGTCTGAGATCCCCAAGGATTGGAAAGCTGCTGCAGTCATCCCCCTCTTCAAAGGGGGAGACACCCTGGGCCCAAACTGTTACAGACCTATATCCATCCTGCCCTGCATATCTAAGGTCTTCGAAAGCAAAGTCAACAAACAGGTCACTGACCATCTCGAATCCCACCGTACCTTCTCCGCTGTGCAATCTGGTTTCCGAGCCGGTCACGGGTGCACCTCAGCCACACTCAAGGTACTAAACGATATCATAACCGCCATCGATAAAAGACAGTACTGTGCAGCCGTCTTCATCGACCTTGCCAAGGCTTTCGACTCCATATTCAATCACCATATTCTTATCGGCAGACTCAGTAGCCTCGGTTTTCTAACGACTGCCTTGCCTGGTTCACCAACTACTTTGCAGACAGAGTTCAGTGTGTCAAATCGGAGGGCATGCTGTCCGGTCCTCTGGCATTTTCTATGGGGGTGCCACAGGGTTCAATTCTCGGGCCGACTCTTTTCTCTGTATATATCAATGATGTTGCTCTTGCTGCGGGCGATTCCCTGATCCACCTCTACGCAGACGACACCATTCTGTATACTTCCGGTACGTCCTTGGACACTGTGCTATCTAACCTCCAAACGAGCTTCAATGCCATACAACACTCCTTCCGTGGCCTCCAACTGCTCTTAAACGCTAGTAAAACCAAATGCATGCTTTTCAACCGTTTGCTGCCTGCACCCGCACGCCCGACTAGCATCACCACCCTGGATGGTTCCGACCTAGAATATGTGTACATCTATAAGTACCTAGGTGTCTGGTTAGACTGTAAACTCTCCTTCCAGACTCATATCAAACATCTCCAATCTAAAATCAAATCTAGAGTCGGCTTTCTATTCCGCAACAAGCCTCCTTCACTCACGCTGTCAAACTTACCCTAGTAAAACTGACTATCCTACCGATCCTCGACTTCGGCAATGTCATCTACAAAATAGCTTCCAATACTCTACTCAGCAAACTGGATGCAGTTTATCACAGTGCCATCCGTTTTGTTACTAAAGCACCTTATACCACCCACCACTGCGACCTGTATGCTCTAGTCGGCTGGCCCTCGCTACATATTCGTCGCCAGACCCACTGGCTCCAGGTCATCTACAAGTCCATGCTAGATAAAGCTCTGCCTTATCTCAGTTCACTGGTCACGATGGCAACACCCACCCGTAGCACGCGCTCCAGCAGGTGTATCTCACTGATCATCCCTAAAGCCAACACCTCATTTGGCCGCCTTTCGTTCCAGTTTTCTGCTGCCTGTGACTGGAACGAATTGCAAAAATCGCTGAAGTTGGAGACTTTTATCTCCCTCACCAACTTCAAACATCTGCTATCTGAGCATCTAACCGATCGCTGCAGCTGTACATAGTCTATCGGTAAATAGCCCACCCAATTTTACCTAACTCATCCCCATACTGTTTATATTTATTTACTTTTCTGCTCTTTTGCACACCAATATCTCTACCTGTACATGACCATCTGATCATTTATCACTCCAGTGTTAATCTGCAAAATTGTAATTATTCGCCTACCTCCTCATGCCTTTTGCACACAATGTATATAGACTCCCCTTTTTTTCTACTGTGTTATTGACTTGTTAATTGTTTACTCCATGTGTAACTCTGTGTTGTCTGTTCACACTGCTATGCTTTATCTTGGCCAGGTCGCAGTTGCAAATGAGAATTTGTTGTCAACTAGCCTACCTGGTTAAATAAAGGTGAAATGAAAATAAAAAAATAAAAGAGGCAGCTGTCTATCGTTGTCTCTGATTGGGAACCATATTTAGGCAGTCATATTCTTTGGGTATTTTGTGGGTGATTGTTTCCTGTGTCAGTGTTTGTGCCACACGGGACTGTTTCGTTGCCAGTTCACTTTATTATTTTGTAATTGTCTTCATGTTTAGTTTGTCTTAATAAAAACCATGTACACCTACCACGCTGCGTATTGGTCCGATCCTTGTTTCACCTCTTCTGAGGAAGAGGAGGAAATCTGCCGTGACAAGCTTTTGTGTATATCTGAAGCGGAAGGGGGTTAAAAGCCATGGTAAATTAAAATCACATCAAATCAAATTGTATTTGTCACATGCGTCAAATACAGCATAGACCTGAAAGTGAAATGCTTACTTACAAGCCCTCAACCAACAATGCAATTAAGACATCATGGGAAAATCAAAAGAAATCAGCCAAGACCTCCACAAGTCTGGTTCATCCTTGGGAGCAATTTCCAAACACCTGAAGGTACCACGTTCATGTGTACAAACAATAGTACGCAAGTATAAACACCATGGGACCACGCAGCCGTCATACCGCTCAGGAAGGAGACGCGTTCTGTCTCCTAGAGATGAGCGTACTTTGCTGCAAAAAATGCAAATAAATCACAGAACAACCGCAAAGGACCTTATGAAGATGCTGGAGGAAACAGGTACCAAATTATCTATATCCACAGTAAAATGAGTTCTATATCGACATAACCTGAAAGGCTGCTCAGCAAGGAAGAAGCCACTGCTCCTAAACCGCTATAAAAAAGCCAGACTATGGTTTGCAACTGCACACGGGGACAAAGATCGTACTTTTTGGAGAAATCTCCTCTGGTTTGATGAAACAAAAATGGAACTATTTGGCTATAATGACCATCATTATGTTAGGAGGAAAAAGGGGGAGGCTTGCAAGCCATCCCAACCGTGAAGCACGGGGGTGGCAGCATCATGTTGTGGGGTGCTTTGCTGCAGGAGGAACTGGTGCACTTCACAAAATAGATGGCATCATGAGGAGGAAAATGATGTGGATATATTGAAGCAACATCTCAAGACATCAGTCAGGAAGTTAAATCTTGGTCGTAAATGGGTCTTCCAAATGGACAATGACCCCAAGCATACTTCCAAAGTTGTGGCAAAATGACTTAAGGACAACACAGTCAAGGTACTGGAGTGGCTATCACAAAGCCCTGACCTTAATCCTATAGAACATTTGTGGGCAGACCTGAAATTCACCCAACTTATTGTGGGATGCTTGTGGAAGGGTACCTGAAATGTTTGACCCAAGTTAAACAATTTACCGGCAATGCTACCAAATACTAATTGAGTGTATGTAAACTTCTGACCCATTGGGAATGTGATGAAAGAAATAAAAGCTTAAATTCTCTCCTGTTATTCTGATGTTTCATATTCTTAAAATAAAGTGTTGATCCTAACTGTCCTAAGACGGAATTTTTACTAGGATTAAATGTCAGGAATTGTGAAAAACGGAGTTTAAATGTATTTGGCTAAGGTGCATGTAAACTTCCGACTTCAACTGTACATGGTTCATTGTGCCTCAGTCGATAATTTCACTGCTTTGCCCTTAGTAACGTGCACAGGATGGTAATTAGTATTTACAAAATGGAGATGACAGACATTTTAGTCATATGAGAGAATAGAGATTTTATATAATGTTATATAATGGTGTAAGCAGCTTTGGTCATACATGAATATCATCTGTAAACATTTAATCTGGAAAGATGTCCAGATATTCTAACATGTTATCTCTACTGCCTTGCAGTATGGTATCGCATATAAACTACATGACTGCATTTGAGTAAATCTCTAACCTCTAAAAATAAAGAAGTCACTTTTAATTCTGATGACTGACGCATGCCGAGCATGGGTGTGGAGAGGCAAGA
Source organism: Oncorhynchus nerka (assembly GCF_034236695.1). Lineage (NCBI taxonomy): Eukaryota > Metazoa > Chordata > Actinopteri > Salmoniformes > Salmonidae > Oncorhynchus > Oncorhynchus nerka. The sequence continues at coordinate 37,130,427 of NC_088399.1, forward strand.
GTTAACTTCTCCTCTCTAAGAAAGGGGAGGGGAGAGAGAACCCTTGCTTTGCAAGCCTTTTAAATTCACTACTCCCCTGGGAATAGAGTAAACTCAGCTCACATACGCTGTGTGCTCTGCTGTCACAGTGTTTACATTTATTTTAATTACGGCACAACCTTGTCGTTTTTAGTATAGGTTGGATTTAAACGCCAGAAAAACAAGGAAGTCAATTGTTGTTGTTTTTTATCAAGCTTCAGTATTGTCCAGTACATATAATATTGCACCCACGTTTTATTGAATAGATACGATTTTGAAAGAAATGGAGGTGCTCCTCCACGAGGATTTGGCAGCTTTGTCAGATTTGGATGAACAAAGTTTGTTGGAATCCCTGAGTCAACGGTTCAGACAAGATCGCATCTATGTAAGTAACTTTACAAGTTCAGATTTATGTGCATGTGACTGCTGTGAAAAATATACAAAATATCCTCGTAATGGGGGAACAAATTGTATCTGACCAATGATTAAATGCTAACACTGATACTGTTATGTTATTGTGATGAGACCATTACTGTGCTTCAGGTTATATCACTTTGACACTACAGTACAATCCCCCCCCCCCATGTTCTACCACGTCACCCATGTGTACACAGGACTCTGCACTCTGTAAAAATAATTGATGTATTTTAATCTGCAACAAATCCCAACCAATCAAATACCTCAACCCTCAACATACTGACAGAACAGCTAGATTATCTAAATCTGTTTCAATGTATTTTATTACTTGACACGGCAGTAAACTCAACAGTGTTGAAGGTTCGGGATCGATGAATAACACACATAGGCAGTCTAGTGGAGGCTGCTGAAGGGAGGCTACCTCGTAATAATGGCCGGGAATGGAGTAGATGGAATGGTATCAAACACACCATTCCAGAAATTATTATGAGCCGTCCTCCCCCCAGCAGCCTCCACTGATGCAGTATATCAACATGCCATTTTATTTCATGTCATTGTTGGCTGACAGAACAAAGAACTTTGTGCAGTGACACGAGTGGTGTTTGTTTGTCTTTGAATGTACAGCACACATTAATGACCCGCCAGCTGCATGTTCTTAATGTCGTAGTTCAGCCACGACTCTGTGAAACATAAAATAGATTAGGATATAAATGATTAGGATATAAATGGCCTGATTTCTTTGAAGGTGTTTCCATTTTTCAAGTAAGGAAAACCGGTTTACTCTGCTAATGTGTAAAGGAGGTTTCCTTAACAGCGGAGGCTAACAACCTGAACTGACTTCAGTTTGAAAGGGAAACACTTGAAAACCAGTTTAACCTTGTCATTGATGGTAAACTATTTCTCGCTCTCTGTCTTCCACTGCCTATCTCTACCAGACCTACATTGGGGACATCTTGGTGGCCATAAATCCATTTAAATACCTTCCTCTGTATGAGAAAGAGGTAAGTACTCCTACAAGACAAATAACCTTTCAGCTGTGCTGGCAGATTTAGTCCTAAAAGCTGCCCTAGCTGTCCAATGACTCCCTATGACCTGGAAAACATAGAAGTTCCACCTAGTCTTTTCAAAGCATTTTACACTTAAGCTTGTCTTATGGATTTAACCAACATAACTGACCAGTAATCTTTAGAAAAATCGACTAAACTGTTTGTAGACAGTGGCTTTAGAGATGTTCCTCCTTCTATCTGTTCAGGTATCAGAGAGCTATAAGTACCATGAGAAGACCAAGCTACCTCCTCACATATTTGCTGTGGCAGACAGGGCCTACCAGTCCATGCTGGGACGGTTGGCCACAGGACCCCGAAACCAATGCATTGTGATCAGGTGGGTCCATTAACAGTCTACAGTAGTACTTTACTGAGCCAAGCTGTACTGCACCAGCCTGTCACACATCCACTATAATAGTTGCTGGAAACATGTTATAAAGGATGATGTGAACCAAAAATATCCATGCCGGCACAGTTTAGTTTGGGTTGGCACGATTGTGTCTAAAAGATATATAAGGTTTCCTGAACACCACCCTAACAAATGGCAACAGACACCAGTGGCAGGTGTGTCTGCTTTGCTCAGGTCAGCGGTTATTTTTTCTCTCACATTGACATGCCACTCCCAGTACAGCAGCTGCTTAGCTGTGTTAGCCTGTGTTTGTTGTGCCTGCAGACCAGCAGGCCCATGCTTGAGTCATGTCAACATGACCTTGCTGCTCTACACTGTAGCAGTAAATAGGTCTTGTGTAGACTCCTGGTGAGAACACAGATTTCCTTGTCTGCCTCTGGTGACCTTCATCTAGTGTGAAATATGGAACCCTTTAATTGCAGAGGGAAGAAAAACATACTTCTGGCCATGTAGTGTATGTTGACACTTGCTCGTCGAACATCTCATTCCAAAATCATGGGCATTAATATGGACTCTTCTGGGAAGGATACCTAGTCAGTTGTACAACTGAATGCATTCAAATATCTTCCGCATTTAACCAACCCCTCTGAATCAGAGAGGTGCGGGGGGCTGCCTTAATCGACATACACATCAGGGGCAGAACGACAGATTGTTACATTATTGTATGCTGTCGCATTAATATTTCCCTTCACTGGAACTAAGGGGCCTATCCTGAACCATGAAAAAGAGCCCCCGACCAGTATTCCTCCTCCACCAAACTTTCCAGTTGGCACTATGCATTTGGGCAGGTATCGTATCGTTCTCCTGGCATCTGCCAAACCCAGATTGGTCTGTCGGACTACCAGATGGTGAAGCGTGATTCATCCCTCCAGAGAATGGGCTTCCACTGTTCCAGAGTCCAATGGTGGCGAGCTTTACACAACTCTAGCTGCCGCTTGGTGATCTTAGGCTTTTGTGCGGCTGCTCGGCCATGGAAACCCATTTCATGAAGATCCCGACAAACCGTTATTGTGCTGACGTTGCTTCCAGAGGCATTTTGGAACTCTGTAGTGCGTGTCGCAACCGAGGACAGAAGATTTTTACGAGCTGTACACTTCGGCACTCGGCAGTCCCGTTCTGTGAGCTTGTGTGGCCTACCACTTCACGGCTGAGCAGTTGTTGCTCCTAGAGATTTCCACATCACAATAGGGATGCAACGGTACAGTGGGCCCACGATTCGGTTTGTATCACGGTTTGTGGGCCACGGTAACGGTACAGTTTCGGTGTCTTTTTATATTTAAGAAAAAAATAAAAACATCACCCTTTAAACAATGAACTCTTTATTTTGCCTGTAGACAATTAAACTTTCCATTACGAAAAATGGCAGCACTAGGCCTGGTTTCTGTCTCTACTGTAGGTAATCAAGGGGAGAAAAACATTCAAATTAAAAGTGCTTCTTAGCTTTGACGACCTGACCTGTAGGTGCTTTGCCTTCTAAATAAACAGGGTACATACTTGTATAGGCAATATTAAATGTAAAAATAACAAAGTGCAACATTAAGTTGGTACCCTATATGAGGTATCTATTACTTTATGTTGAGGTTCTTCTGTAAAAAGATAAGCATGTCAACATTCTCTGAAGCAAGACGAGAACGACTGCACTGACAATGTCCCCTGCGGTGGAGAACTTTCACTTGCAACAGAGGTTCCCAGGACACTCAGGCAAGTCTTGCAACATGGGGAAACTTTGACTGGTTTGTTTTCCACCACACAAAAGGATCAGCATCCACATGAAGGCAATCTGCTGCCTTGTATGAGGTGACCACCTCCTCAATCATTTTGGAAAAGGGCTTGGTCTGTTCCTCTGCTTTGAAAAGCTCCCCAAATAACTCTGACACGGTGGTCTTCTTTTGAGGAGGGGATAATGAGGATGGAGTTTCTTCCTTTGTGGATGGCCCTGCTAGCACTGCTTGAAACTGCAAGAAAAATGGCGAACGTATTATTATTATTATTTATTAAGTGTTCGTGACACACATCTCATCAAAAAAACATATCACATTTTAACACACATGATAACAAAAACGATAAACAACATCATGAAAAATAATTTATAAATAGATCAAATACCTGATGTTTATACTCCACAATTTCTTTGACGAGATCCTTGTACAGTCATGGCCAAAAGTTTTGAGAATGACAGTCTATCCCTGATGTTTTTCCTGGAGAGAAGTGGTTTCTTTGCTGCCCTTCTTGACACCAGGCCATCCTCAAAGTCTTCGCCTCACTGGGGGTGCAGATGCGCTCACACCTTCCTGCTGCCATTCCTGAGCAAGCTCTGTACTGGTGGTGCCCCGATCCCGCAGCTGAATCAACTTTAGGAGACGGTCCTGGCGCTTGCTGGACTTTCTTGGGTGCCCTGAATCCTTCTTCACAACAATTGAACTGCTCTCCTTGAAGTTCTTGATGTTCCGATAAATAGTTCATTTAGGTGCAATCTTACTGGGAGTAATATCCTTTCCTGTGAAGCCCTTTTTGTGCAAAGCAATGATGATGGCACGCTTGCAAGTAAACATGGCTGAAAGAGGAAGAACAATGATTCCAAGCACCACCCTCCTTTTGAAGCTTCCAGTCTGTTATTCGAAATCAATCAGCATGACAGAGTGATGCTCCGACACATTGGTGCGGCTGGCTTCCGGGTTGGATGCATGCTGTGTTAAGCAGTGCGGCTTGGTTGTGTTTCGGAGGACGCATGGCTCTCGACCTTAGTCTCTCCCGAGGACGTACGGGAGTTGTAGCGATGAGACAATTGGATACCACGAAATTGGGGAGAAAAATGTGGTAAAAATAAATAAAAAGAGCCTGTCACTCGAATATCGTAGCACTCTCTCGCTGTCTTTCTCTCTCCATCAACTCCATTCAAATTGCATCTAAAATGGTTCCAGCTTGATATATAGCCATATATATAAATGCCCTAGCCTACCTCTTTTCAGGTAATACATTCAATGCAGTGTTTAGCTAATTAATGATGGGTTAGGCATAATAATCTTCTAATTGTAGCCTCTGTCTTTTGCACAGTAGGCACGCACCTGGGCTCCGCTGGCCGCGCTCCTCAGCTCTTGGAGTCCCATGCAGGAAAAGCTAGACTACATTCACTTGCTGGACAAAATGTTTTTTTAATCATTTCTTGTTTGCTAAATGTTAAATACAGCAGCCAATAGAAGTACAGTACACAGGTAGTATGAAAGAGTGATGGCTATAGTCTTTTAGTCTTTTATTCAAACCCATAACCATTCAATCTTCGTGAAGAGAAGTCAAAGCCTTCTGCATCTATTAGTGAAGACAACAGAACGTATTTCATTTAACTGTTGAAGGCATGAAGAAACAATGGAGAGAGAGAGGTAGGCTAATAACATTAGGGGAAATATTATGAAAGGTGTATATATTCGTCAGCCTACTAATTATACAAACAGGCCCTATTGTATTTTCAAAATCGCTAGCCTATACTTGTAACTTTCTAGGCCGCATGTGCTGCACCAGAATCACATGTTTTCTTCTGCTTTATCATGGTTTGAACGATGTCCGTAATTCACATTTATTTAATTTATTTACCCAAGAGAACATATACTGTAACTAGCTACATCTATGGGCTTTAATGTTTTTCTGTCATGTGTAATGTGCATATATCATATATGTATTGGATAAAGGCACAATCATTTGGTCTTTTTTGGGCTTGGGCTCCATAAATGTATTTAATATATGGCTCATGTGGCATCAGGCTTAAATTTTCGATCAGAGCTCCAATCAAATCCCTATTTATATGGTTTATAATGCTTTTGAATGAAACATCCGGTTTTGGTGGGAAATACAGGGTTACCTGGAAGAAAATTGATTTATTCTTTGGATGGAACATTTGTGAAAATATTCTTCTACTGCCACTGTTTCTCTATGGAGACTGCATGGCTGTGTGCTCGATTTTATACACCTACCAGCAACGGGTGTGGCTGAAACGGCCGAATCCACAAATTTGAATGGGTGTCCACATACAATATAGATACAAAAGTATTTCTGTTATATTCAAATTCAATTTTATTTGGCAAATGCGCCGAATACAACAGGTGTAGACCTTGAAGTTAAATACTTACAAGCCCTTAACCAACAATGCAGTTTTAAGAAAATACAAGAAAGCAAGTGAGAGGAGAACAATAAATCATTAAAGAGCAGCAGTAAAAAAAACAATACCGGGACTATATATAGGGGGTATTGGTACAGAGTCTATGTGCGGGGGCACTGGTGTCAAGGTAATTGAGGTAATATGTACATGTACAGTTGAAGTCAGAAGTTTATTTACACCTTAGCCAAATACATTTAAAATCAGTTTTTCACCATTCCTGACATTTAATCCTAGTAAGAATTCCCTGTCTTAGGTCAGTTAGGATCATTACTTTATTTTAAGAATGTGAAATGTCAGAGTAATAGTAGAGAGTGATTTGCAAGAATTGTCTAAAACAATTTTAAGCTTGGGTAAAACGTTTCGGGTAGCCTTACACAAACGTCCCACAAAGTTTTGGCCCATTTCCTCCTGACAGATGGTGTAACTGAGTCAGGTTTGTAGGCATTCTTGCTTTTTCAGTTCTGCCCACATATTTTCTATAGAATTGAGGTCAGGGCTTTGTGATGACCACTCCAATACCTTGACTTTGTTGTCCTTAAGCCATTTTGCCACAACTTCATGAAGTATGCTTGGGGTCATTGTCCATTTGAAAGACCCATTTGCAACCAAGCTTTAACTTCCTGACTGATGTCTTGAGATGTTGCTTCAATATATCCACATCATTTTCCTGCCTCATGTTGCCATCTATTTGTGAAGTGCACCAGTCCCTCCTGCAGCAAAGCACCCCCACAACATGATGCTGCCACCCCCGTGCTTCACAGTTGGGATGGTGTTCTTCGGCTTGCAAGCCTCCCCCTTTGTCCTCCAAACATAAATGGTCATTATGGCCAAGCAGTTCTATTTTTGTTTCATCAGACCAGGGGAGATTTCTCCAAAAAGTATGATCTTTGTCCCCATGTGCAGTTGCAAACCGTTGTCTGGATTTTTTATGGCGGTTTTGGAGCTGTGGCTTCTTCCTTGCTGAGCGGCCTTTCAGGTTATGTGGACTTATAGGACTCGTTTTACAGTGGATATAGATAGTTTTGTACCTGTTTCCTCCAGAATCTTCACAAGGTCCTATGCGGTTGTTCTGTGATTGATTTGCATTTTTTGCAGCAAAGCACGCTCATCTCTAGGAGACAGGGGGCATCTCCTTCCTGAGCAGTATGACGGCTGGGTGGTCCCATGGTGTTTATACTTGCGTACTCCGGTTTGTACATATGAACGTGGTACGTTCAGGCATTTGGAAATTGCTCCCAAGGATGAACCAGACTTCTGGAGGTCTACAATTTATTGTCTGAGGTCTTGGCTGATATCTTTAGATTTTTCCCATGATGTCAAGCAAAGAGACACTGAGTTTGAAGGTAGGCCTTGAAATACATCCACAGGTACACCTCCAATTGACTCAAATGATGTCAATTAGCCTATCAGAAGCTTCTAAAGCCATGACAATCTTCTGAAATTTTCCAAGCTTTTTAAAGGCACAGTCAACTTAGTGTATGTAAACCTCTGACCCACTGGAATTGTGATACAGTGAAATAATCAGTCTGTAAACAATTGTTGGAAAAATGACTTGTGTTAAGCACAAAGTAGATGTCCTAACCGACTTGCCAAAACTATAGTTTGTTAACAAGAAATTTGTGGAGTGGTTGAAACACTTAGGTTGGAGTCATTAAAACTAGTTTTTGTAAACTTCTGACTATAACTGTAGGTAGAGTTATTAAAGTGACTATGCATAGATGATAGAAATTAGCAGTGGTGTAAAAGAGGCAGGGAGTGAGGGCAATGCAAATAGTCTGTTTTAGCCATTTGATTAGCTGTTCAGGAGTCTTATGGCTTGGGGGTAGAAGCTGTTTAGAAGGCTCTTGGACCTAGACTTGGCGCTACGGTACCGCTTGCCATGCGGTAGCCCTGAGAACAGTCTATGACTAGGGTGGCTGGAGTCTTTGACAATTTTAGGGCCTTCTTCTGACACTGCCTGGTATAGAGGTCCTGGATGGCAGGAAGCTTGGCCCCAGTGATGTACTGGGCCATAGGCACTATCCTCTGTAGTGCCTTGCGTTCGGTGGCTGAGAAGTTGCCATTCCAGACAGTGATGCAACCAGTCCTCTCGATGGTGCAGCTGTAGAACCTTTTGCGGATCTGAGGACCCATGCCAAATCTTTTCAGTCTCCTGAGGGGGAATAGGTTTTTGTCGTGCCCGTTCCACGACTGTCTTGGGTGTGCTTGGACCATGTTAGTTTGTTGGCAATGTGGATGCCAAGGAACTTGAGGTCCTCAACCTGCTCCACTATAGCCCGTCGATGAGAATGGGGGAATGCTCGGTCCTCCTTTTCAGAATCATGTCCTTTTGTCATGATCACTTTGAGGGAAAGGTTGTTGTCCTTGTACCAGATGGTCAGGTCTCTGACCTCCCTATAGGCTGTCTCATCGTTGTCTGATCAGGCCTACCACTGTTGTGCCATCAGCAAACTTAATGATGGTGTTTGAGTCGTGACTGGCCGTGCACTCATGAGTGAACAGGTAGCACAGGAGGGGACTGAGCACACACCCCTGAGGGGCAACCGTGTTGAGGAACAGCGTTGCGGATGTGTTGCTACCTACCCTTACTACCTGGGGGCGGCCCATCAGGAAGTCCATGATCCAGTTGCAGAGGGAGGTGTTTAGTCACAGGATCCTTAGCTTATTGATGAGCTTTGAGAGCACTATGGTGTTGAACGCTGAGCTGTAGTCAATGAATAGCATTCTCACATAGGTGTTCCTTTTGTCCAGGTGTGAAAGTGCAGTGTGGCGTACAGTAGAGATTGTGACATTTGTGGATTTGTTGGGGCAGTATGCAAATTGGAGTGAGTTTAGGGTTTCTGGGATAATGCTGTTGATGTGAGCCATGACCAGCCTTCCAAAGCATTTCATGGCTACAGATGTGAGTGCTACGGGTTGGTAGTCATTTAAGCATGTTACGTTAGTGTTCTTGGGCACATGGACTATGGTGGTCTGCTTGAAACATGTTGGTATTACAGACCCTGAAAGGGAGAGGTTGAAAATGCTCGGAGGACACGTCCTGGTAATCCGTCTGGCCCTGCAGCCTTGTGAATGTTGACCTGTTTAAAGGTCTTACTCACATCGGCTGCGGAGAGCGTGAACACACAGTCGTCCGGAACAGCATATATTCTCATGCATGTTTTCGTGTTACTTACCTCGAAGCGAGCATAGAAGTGATTTAGCTCATCTGGAAGGCTCATATCACTGGGCAGCTCCCGGCTGTGCATCCCTTTGTTGTCTGTAATAGTTTGCAAGCCCTGCCACATCTGACGAGCGTTTGAGCCTGTGTAGTGCGATTCGATCTTAGTCCTGTATTGACGCTTTGCCTGTTTGATGGTTCGTCGGAGGGCATAGTGGGGTTTCTTATAAGCTTCCGGGTTAGAGTCCCGCTCCTTGGAAGCAGAAGCTCTACCTGTTAGCTCAGTGCGAATTTTGCATGTAATCCATTGCTTCTGGTTGGGATATGTACGTACAGTCACTTTGGGGACGACGTCATCGATGCACTTATTGATGAAGCCAGTGACTGATGGGGTGTGCTCTTCAATGCCATCGGAAGAATCCCTGAATGTTTTTCAGTCTGTGCTTGCAAAAATGTCTTGTAGTTTAGCATCTGCTTCATCTGACCACCTTTTTTTATAGACCGAGTCACTGGTGCTTCCTGCTTTAATTTTTGCTTGTAAGCAGGAATCAGGAGGATAAAATTAGGGTCAGATTTGCCAAATGGAGGGCAAGGGAGAGCTTTGTGCGCATCTCTGTGTGTGTAAAGGTGGTCTAGAGTTTTTGTCCCCCTCTGATTTAAGTTTCCCTGCATTAAAGTCCCCGGCCATTAGGAGCGCGACCTCTGGGTGAGCATTTTCTTGTTTGCTTATGGCAGAATACAGCTCATTGAGTGCGGTTTTAGTGCCAGCATCGGTCTGTGTTGGTATGTAGACAGCTACCAAAAATACAGATGAAATCTCTCTAGGTAGATAGTGTCGTTTACAGCTTATGCTCTACCTCAGGTGAACAAAACCTTGAGACTTCCTTAGATATCGTGCACCAGCCGTTGTTTACAAATATACATAGTTCCCGCCCTGGGACTTACCAGAGGCTGCAATTCTATCCTGCCAGTAGAGTGTATAACCTGCCAGCTGTATGATATTAATAGCCATCGTTCAGCCACGACTCTGTGAAACATAAGATATTACAGTTTGTAATGTCTCGTTGGTAGGTTATACGTGCTTTCAGTTCGTCCCATTTATTAGCTAATATAGTATTAGTTAGCTAATAGTACGGATGGCAAAGGCAGATTAGCCACTCGTCGCCTGATCCTCACCCCGATCTCCTTCTGTGAAATCTCAGTTTCTTTCTCCAGCGAATGACGGGGATGAGGGCCTGTTCGGATGTTTGGAGTATATCCTTCCCGTCCGACTCATTAAAGAAAAGTTATTCGTCCAGTTCGAGGTGATTAATCGCTGTTCTGTTGTCCAGAAGCTCTTTTCGGTCATAATAGACGGTAGCAGCAACATTATGTACAAAATAAGTTACAAACAATGCGAAAAAACAAACAAAATAGCACGGTTGGTTCCGAGCCAATCAAACGTCAGCCATCCTTTCTGGCGCCATCTTTCATATCACTCTCCTTTTCTTTTTTTCTCTCTCCCTGCAAATCCCCTCTGAGTTTTTCCTCATAACCCCTTCTCCTCAGGAGTCCTATGTGGTATCCTAGATTCCTGTAGTTGTCACCAAACAATCTCCTGGAAAATATTTTTGAGTGGATTTGGGATCCATAATTACAATAACACTATAGCTATGGAGCATGTTCAGATCACTGCAGCCTTCGGTATTAAGCTACAGAGGCTCCCTAAGGAATTAATTTACACTGGGTCTGCCCCGGCATAAACCTACAGTAAACTTGGTTCTCCTCAATGTGTTTAGCAGAAGTTTAGGAGTTTAACTGGAATGTAGTCCTGTCAATTTTTTATTTTTTATTTCACCTTTATTTAACTAGGTAGGCTAGTTGAGAACAAGTTCTCATTTGCAACTGCGACCTGGCCAAGATAAAGCATAGCAGTGTGAACAGACAACACAGAGTTACACATGGAGTAAACAATTAACAAGTCAATAACACAGTAGAAAAAAAAGGGAGTCTATATACATTGTGTGCAAAAGGCATGAGGAGGTAGGCGAATAATTACAATTTTGCAGATTAACACTGGAGTGATAAATGATCAGATGGTCATGTACAGGTAGAGATATTGGTGTGCAAAAGAGCAGAAACGTAAATAAATAAAAACAGTATGGGGATGAGGTAGGTAAAAATGGGTGGGCTATTTACCGATAGTGGAGGATATTTTGTACTGTACTTTGCGGATGTTTGCTCGCCACTGCTGCAGGCTACGGCGTCTCCCTGTTTTTTAAATGTAGGTGTAGGGATTTTAATACTGCAATTTCACTTAGTCATTTCCATGAAGGTGAAACATATGCAACCTTCATGTTAATGTTTCATTCATGTTTGTCAAAAGCCACGTCTTATCCCTTTTCTCTAAGATAAAATGTTCTTGAAATTGCAGAACTGGTATTGCAGACGTTTACAGGATATACACTGAGTGTACAGAACGTTAGGAACACCTTTCTAACAGTGAGTTGCACCCTCTTTTGCCGTCGGTACAGCCTCAATTCGTCGGGGCAAGGACTCTGCAAGGTGTCAAGCATTCCACAAGGACTCTGCAAGGTGTCAAGCATTCCACAAGGAGGCTGTTCCATGTTGACGCCAATGCTTCCCGCAGTTGTGTCAAGTTGACTGGATGTCCGTAGGGTGGTGGACCAATCTTGATACACGGGAAACTGTTGAGTGACAGGTTGATGGATAAGCTTTTGTTGAAACCATATAGAACCTACAATAAAAGTGAGATGTTGCTCTGTTTCACATCCATGGAAGCTCGTGGATCCATCTGAAAAGAGGGGTGCTTTATATAAATGCATGAATGCAAGATTGGAAGGACTTGTGTAAGGTTGTTGGTTGTATAGTATTTGGCTGTTTTGTTTTTTCAAGCACATGCCTACCAGCAGCCTCCGCAGTGGTTGAATGGGGCCAGTCGTCCCGTGTTACAGCGCTGTCACTGATGAATGAGCCGGTCAGCCAGTCAGGGTGGGTGGGGGGGGGGGCTGGATGAGGCCAATAGTTTCTTGTGGTAACAAGGAACAAATGTGATTGACAACTTACTGTACCATGACTTATAAAATGATAGGGAGAGAACACCCACCTAAATGCATAGGTATACCCACACATTGGCATGTAAATAACACCTCTATTTTTAACAATGAGAAAGGGTCCGACAAAGGGAATGTATGTCTCATAGGTAATATATCTATTTTATAACATGTTTGTCTCATTTCATTGGAGACAATAAACATGCTAAAGAGTTGCAATGGAGTCTAGACTCTAAATGGGATAAGGAAGTAATTCATTCAACAGCCAGGCATTATCAGTTCTCCCAGGATTTTGAACTATGAATGGAGTTCTTGGGCTTGCAGTTGGGGGATGTAGAGAGTTCTGAAGCAAACATCATGCAGAAAGTCAAGACTGAGGCTATACTGGAAAAAAAACCAGCGACAATGTCATGGAAACATGCCCAGCAATGAAATGAAAAAAGGTCTATCTAAACATCTATTAGTAAAATGCCATTTGCAATCAGAGCTTATCACAAAAGCCCTAGGCCATGCTTGGCTTTCTCCCCTTGGCAGGAAGCAGCATGGTGGCATCAACAGAGTGTAGACTACATACAGTGAAGGCACTATCAGCAGCACATTTGCAAGTCCTATTGCTCATGCAAAACCCTGCACTGGTTTTCAAGTATTACTCATGTGTACAGCTTATGAATTTGGTAGAGATATATCAAGATCCTGCAATTTGGCTGCCAAATGTCTTTCTAATTATTGGTCACTATAAACCCGAAAAGGTAGGATGACATTCTGAGCTGATATTGTAGTGATATTGTGTTATCTGTGCCAAATTTAATCTTACAGTCAACAGTGTTCAAAAGGTATATAGTGCCCTCCACTAATCTTGGCACACAGTAAATATGAGCAAAACGGGCTGTGAAGAAAATGTCTTTGCTGTTTGTCCTCTTGGTCTTTCATTCAAAATATTCACAAAAATCGAACCTTTTAATTGAAGTGTAATGATTAAAATAAATGTGAAAAGTTTCTTTGTGCCACATTCTTATGAGTAAAATCTAACTGAAGTATATTCGCATTCATATTTTATGTTCACCTGAGTGGTTAGGAATCCTTAAGTGTTAAGCCAGTACTTCCTGTTTCACTGGGGTGTATATATATGAGATGCGACAGGCCAAGTTCCCATCGTCATCCATCACTATGGGAAAGACCTGAGAATACAGTAATGATGTGCGACAAAAGGTTGTTGAGCAGCACAAATCAGGAAATGGCTATAAGAAAATGGCTCAACGGTTGAAAATGCCCATTTCCACTATCGGGGCAATAATTAAGAAGTTTAAACAACTGGAGATGTTAACAATTGGCCTGGAAGAGGACGTGTGTCTATATGACCCCACCACAGTGAGACTGATGGTTAGATTGGCCAAAAAATCTTCAAGGATCACAGCTGGAGAATTGCAGATGTTAGTTGGGTGTTTGGGTCAGAAAGTCTCCAAAACTACGATTAGACGACGCCTACATAACCACAAGTTGTTTGGGATGGTTGCCATAAAAAAGCCTTTGCTGTCATCAAACAACAAACTCAAGCGCCTACAGTTTGCCAAATGTTTGCCAGCGCCTACAGTTTGCCAAATGTTACTGGAACTTTCAATGGGACCGGATTCTATGGTTAGATGAGGACAAAATAAAGCTTTTTGGAAACAAACACCAGATGTGGGTTTGGCATAGACAGAAACATATCCATGCAGAAAATGACCACATCCTCATTGTGAAGTATGGTGGTGGATCTTTGTTTTGGGCCTGTTTTATTTCCAAAGGACCTGGACAACTTGTTAGGATACATGGTATCATGGACTCTATCAAGTACCAGCAGATATGAAATCAAAACCTGACTGCCTCTGCCAGGAAGTTTAAACTGGGCCGTGGTTGGATCTTCCAGCAGGACAATGATCCAAAGCACATCTCAAATCAGCACACATTGTTCACTGACCACAGAACCAAGGTTTTGCCATGCCATCTCAGTCCCCTGACCTAAACCCCATAGAAAACCTGTGGGATGAGCTGAAGAGGAGAGTCCACAAGCGGGAAATCTCAGAATTTTGAAGGCTCTGGAGAGATTCTGTATGAAGGAATGGTCTCAGATTCCTAGCCATGTGTTCTCCAACCTCATTACTCATTATAGGAGAAGACTCCGAGATGTTAATTATGTTAAACAATAATATACAAAAATCACTGCCCATTTTGCTCATATTTACCATGCTAATATTAATGGTGCGCTCTGTATCTTGGTAGTCTGTGTAGGATGGCAATACACTGCTTTTTTTTCTTTTTCCCTTTACATTTGAGAAATTGATCATGTCTATATTCAATGTCATACTACAGACGTACTACGTAACTCAAATGATACACTGCCAGTTATTTCTAATGGAGTCTTTTTACTGTGACCGTAGTGGGGAGAGTGGAGCAGGAAAGACGGAGAGCACCAAGCTGCTGCTCAGACAGATCATGGAGCTGTGCAGAGCCAACTCTCAGCTGGAGCAACAGATACTACAGGTAAGACCTCATACCTACCCCAATATATGTCAAGAAAGACATTTGTAATTCTCTTATTATCTAATGCTAACACAGAGCAACATATATTGCCAGTAAGCTAGAGCTCTATTATATCTATAATAATGCTCACTTACACTGAGTATAGCAAACATTAGGAACAACTTCCTAATATTGAGCCAGGGATGCTGGCCCATGTTGTCTTCAATGCTTCCCACAGTTGTCAAGTTGGCTGGATGTCCTTTGGGTGGTGGACCCTACTTGATACACACGGGAAACTATTTAGTGTGAAAAACCCAGTAGCGTTGCAGTTCTTGACACAAACCGTTGCGCCTGGCACCTACTATCATACCCTGTTCAATGGCACTTAAATATTTTGTCTTGCCCATTCATCCTCTGAATGGCACACATACACAATCCATATCTCAAGGATTTTTAACCTGTCTCCTCCCCTTCATCGACACAGATTTAAAGTGGATTGAGCAAGTGACTTCAATAAGGGATCATAGCTTTTACCTGGATTCACCTGATCATTCTATGCCTGTGCCCAAGAACACTAAGATAACCTGCCTAAATGACTACCGTCCCGTAGCACTCACGTCTGTAGCCATGAAGTGCTTTGAAAAGCTGGTCATGGCTCACATTAACACCATTATCCCAGAAACCCTAGACCCACTCCAATTTGCATACCGACCCAACCGATGCATAGATGATGCGATCTCTATTGCACTCCACACTGCCCTTTCCCACCTGGACAAAAGGAACTCCTATGTGAGAATGCTATTCATTGACTACAACTCAGCGTACAACACCATAGTGCCCTCAAAGCTCATCAATAAGCTAAGGATCCTGGGACTAAACACCTCCCTCTGCAACTGGATGATGGACTTCCTGATGGGCCGCCCCCAGGTAGTAAGGGTAGGTAGCAACACATCCGCCATGCTGATCCACAACACAGGGGCCCCTCAAGGGTGCGTGCTCAGTCCCCTCCTGTACTCCTTGTTCACTCATAACTGCACGACTCCAACACTATCACTAAGTTTGCCGATGACACAACAGTCGTAGGCCTGATCACCAGCAATGATGAAACAGCCTATAGGGAGGAGGTCAGAGACCTGGCCGTGTGGTGCCAGGACGACCTCTCCCTCAATGTGATCAAGACTAAGGAGATGATCGTGGACTACAGGAAAAAGAGGACAGAGCACGCCCCCATTCTCATCGACGGGGCTGCAGTGGAGCAGGTTGAGAGCTTCAAGTTCCTTGGTGTCCACATCACCAGCAAACTAACATGGTCCAAGCATACCAAGACAGTCGTGAAGAGGGCACGACAAAACCTATTCCCCCTTAGGAGACTGAAAAGATTTGGCATGGGTCCTCAGATTCTGAAAAGGTTCTACAGCTGCACCATCGAGAGCATCCTGACCGGTTGCATCATTGCCTGGTATGGCAAGTGCTCTGCCTCCGACTGCAAGGCACTACAGAGGATAGTGCGAACGGCCCAGTACATCACTGGGGCCAAGCTCCCAGCCATCCAGGACCTCTATACCAGGTGGTGTCAGAGGATCGCCCTAAAAATGGTCAGACTCCAGCCACCCTAGTTGATAGACTGTTCTCTTTGCTACCACACGGCAAGCGGTACCAGAGCGCCTAGTGTAGGACCAAGCGGCTTCTAAACAACTTCTGCCCCCAAGCCATAATACTCCTGAACACCTAATCAAATGGCTATCCAGACCCCCTCCCCTCCCTTACGCCGCTGCTACGCTCTGTTCTCATCTATGCATGGTTACTTTAACTCTACCCACTTGTAAATATTACCTCAACTAACCGGTGCCCCCGCACATTGACTCTACCAGTACACCCCTGTGTATATAGTCTCGCTATTGTTTTTTTTACTGCTGCTCTTTAATTACTTGTTACTTTTATTAATTATACATATATATTTTTTAACTGCATTATTGGTTAGGGGCTCGTAAGTAAGCATTTCACTAAGGTCTACCTGTTGTATTCGGCGCATGTGACTAATACGATTTTGATTTGTCATGTTAATATTTTGTATCGTCAGTGTATATCAGACAAATAAGAGTAATAACAATTGGGTTGGGTGCTGCAGATATGGGAGACCGATACTGCAGCTAACAGAGTAGATTGATTTCGACACAACCCTTCTACCACACCTCAGGCTTGCTCTCATACCTCAATTTAAATGAACATGGAATGGAACATTCTTCTTTTTGCCTCGAGCATAGCTGAATGGGCGTTGGATGAGGTTGCCCCAAACACTGATCCAGTTTGTCAACTTGTATACAGCAACCGTAGCACTGGCACATGAAGGATGTGTGATCACACCTTGATGACATCACCACCTTGATGCTCATCTCTGTGTGCAGATAAATATAGGGTTGGCCGGGGACTCGTGACCTGCTCAGAACACTCATTCCAACGTCTGTGAGTCAGCCATTTTTGTGAGTCATTCAGGGGAAAACCATTTATTGTCTTACTTTGTTCTTTTACGGTCCCACCTTCAGGTTGACGTGGCTTTTATGGAGGAGAAACCATGACATGTAATGTTTGCATAAAAAAAAATGGCCTTGATTGTTGTATTATCATAGTCCTGCCCACTGTTTAGTCAGAAGATGTAGCAGTGATAAAGATGTGTGTGTTCTAGAGGGTATAATAATCTTGAACAGGTTAGATTACCTGATGCCCCAGTGTTCACACTTCTGTTCCAACAAACAGAGCACACCATGCACTATGCAGAGACCCACACTTGGGAAATGAACCAATTAGCATAGACCTCAGTTCATTGCACACCTCTCGTAGGAACTAGTCTCCGGTTGCCTATTGTTTGCCGCAGGCAAGACTCGGCAAGTTCAGTTGGCCCTAAGGCTGCCCAATTCTGATATTTTTTTCATTAATTGGTCATGTGTCTGGTTTTCTGCCACAACCCAAGAGAAACTTCCTTCCCACCATTTTGGAAACGCAAATTAAATATCATACCTGTTACATCCTCTTGGAGTCCCGACTGTGATGAGTGTAATGGTAAACAAACAGACATGACCGATGTCTTTCTTTGGTCTCTTCTCTCTCATGCTCGAGAAGCTCTCTGTGGGAGACGAGAGGAGATGAGACCGATGGTCTTGAGGAAAATTCTTGAAGTGTGGGAAATTCTGCCGGCCTTTCTAGGGAATTGTATCTCTGGGACTTGGTGGGAGTGATTGGCTGGCTCTTGGCTATGAGCTAGGGTTCAGCGAAAGCCTGTGTTTGACAGAACGTTTATATTACACTAACGTTATTCAAGGGTACATACAGTATTGATGTGATTAGAGTAGATATGGAGTTGATTATCTTGTACAGTATTCTGTAGTACTAGGTCCATGTACATTCATTACTTATTCTCTTACACGGAAGTGTTACAGATGCATGTTCTCTCTAGTATTCTATACCTTTTTGTAAGAGTGGGAAATGTAGTTTAACTGACCAATACTAGACAACATAAAGTAAGAATGGAAATATGCTTTGCCAGAGATGGCCACATGTTCAAAGTCACTACTTTCTC
This sequence comes from Oncorhynchus nerka, assembly GCF_034236695.1. Classification (NCBI taxonomy): domain Eukaryota; kingdom Metazoa; phylum Chordata; class Actinopteri; order Salmoniformes; family Salmonidae; genus Oncorhynchus; species Oncorhynchus nerka. Next base: position 37,148,753 of record NC_088399.1, read on the forward strand.
TATGCCACACAATTGTGTGTGTCTGCTGAGCGCAGCAGGGAGAATTGGAAGCGCCGTAGAGGAACATAGAGACTTCCAGCAGTCAAAACAACACATTTTCCAGACTTTTACATCTTCCATTTCCTCCTGCTGTTCTCTTGCGTTGTTCTGATGAGTTTAACTTAGGTTCTCCGAGTCCAAATAAACACTCATAATGCAAATTCTACAAACTATTTTTTCATAACTCACTGTTCACACCAAACAATTATGTTTTATAAAGGTGCTCCCTGGAACAAGTATAGTATTTATAACCTCACTTGACTGATCCAAAATATGGTAGAGTTTCTACCCTCTGACTGTTTTCAACAGTTGGCCGTGTAATTGAAGGGATGGAGGAAGTGAGCATTTAGATGTGAAGTTATAAGGGTGACATACTGTATGTTGACAGGATGTCCTGTGTCATTGATTTGCCACTGGTTTGAAAAAACAAGTCCTATCTCAGCATGCGATCCTCTCAGTGTGGGGACAGCCAACTAGGACATTGGTTGCATTACAATTTGTTTAACAATATTGTCGAAAAAACAAGTCTAGTGGTCTTACTGCATTCTTCTGTATGTTTACTGTTAACCTTTGCTCACTGGTTACGTCCTCACCACCACATCAATTCCAATGGCCTGTTAGATTTCAACACACTGACATGACTTGTAATATCGAGTAAAAGGAGATGTCCATTTATTTTTACAGCTACAATGAGCCTGTTGTTTGTCCCTGAATAAGAGCATGTATTGTCTTCGACTTTCAACTTCCACTTCCTCTATTCTCCTGAGGTGTCAGATATAATTAATTTCCTAATGAATCCAATGACCTTTGTCTTGGGTATTCATTTCCTCCATGCAAAGTGGAGAACTCTTGATGTTGCTGCTCTGGTATTGGGGTTTCATATTAACACAGCCTTTACCTTAAAGTAAAGTAAAGAAACAAGAGACACTGGTCATGAATTTCATATTGTATTGCGTCCACACTACAATGTTTTAATTCTCCCCTGTGTATCAGATAATAAACCCTCGGTGTGTTTTGATGCCTAGCCTCGTGTGACAGCTGGCCAATATTCTCTCTGATGTAATGTCGTCAGGCACACGGCTAGTGAATTACTCTAGTACTGTTGATGCCTCATGGAAGGTTGCAAATGGATGTCAATAATCTATTTATGTCTTTATGATTGGGGCTTGGTCACGGCAAACTCCTGGCACCCATTTAGGATCCCTATCATGTAAGTTCTGGAGCTGTACTAAACTTGTACTGTATGGTATTTCTAGGTGAATCCTCTGCTGGAGGCCTTTGGCAATGCCCAGACTGTGATGAATGACAACAGCAGTCGCTTCGGGAAGTACATTCAGCTGCGCTTCCACAACTCCTCAGGTGTGTGTATGAGTGTGAAGTTTTTGAATCATCTATTGGCGTGTGCTTATGTTAAAATGAGTTTATTTATACACTTGCGAGAGAAAGTATTTCCTGTGAATTACGTGATGATTACATTGATACGACAAAGACATTCAGATGCAGGACGACTTATTTTAGCGTATAATGTGTTGTAACACTGAACCTGTATGTGTATGGTGCTGTGATCTAACAGTCAAAGGAGCTAAGATCAACGAGTACCTCCTGGAGAAGTCTCGTGTGGTCCACCAGGATGAGGGCGAGAGGAACTTCCATATCTTCTACTGCATGCTGGCGGGCATCTCCCCGGAGGACAAAGACATGTATGGACTCCTGGACCCCACGCAGTACAGGTGGGTCCGACTGTGATGTAATCACTCTGCAACGTTTCCTCAACAGGATACAGTGAGTGTGGTCTGGGAATCAGTTAAAAAATACCACACTGTCATCAAGGTGTCATAGTTCACACACTCGCTATAATCACTAATAGCCATGATGTCATCTGACTGTAATGTTCTTTGCAGGGTGAGATACTGACTTAATTTTTTTTATTCAAGCTTTATTTAGCTAGACAAGTCAATTAAGAACAAATTCTTATTTACAATGACGGCCTAGCCCGGCCAAACACTAACCCAGACAAGGCTAGGCCAATTGTGCGCCGCCCCATGGGACTCCTAATCGTGGCTGTGATACAGCCTGGAATCGAACCAGGGTCTGTAGTGATGCCTCTAGCACTGAGATGCAGTGCCTTAGACCGCTGCGCCACTCGGGAGCCCAAGCGGATTAAGCTGACTATCTTCCTGTAATAACTCATATAATATGATACAATATGTCGTATTTTCTTCTTGTCACTTTCTTATCACAGTTTCAAGCTGTACCTAAGTGTGTCTAAGTAATTCATATTTTTTCCTGGCACAAACCAAGGTGTTTGTTTTGAAACTCTGCTATCTAGGTCTAATATTCCTGTCTTTTTTGGTTCTCATGGCTTATACGAGTAGCGACCACATAGTTCTCAGTGTTCTACAGTATGTATATGCTACTTGTATTTCACTTCTTCTTCTTGACAGTTGAACATGCCTGGAGTGAAATGCTAGGTATTCAAACAATGTGGTGTTTGTAGAGGCCTACCATACAATGTAGTTGTTGTGCCCTACAATAGTGGGTGCCCTACTATGTTGTACAGCCTTTACAATACAGTGCACCAATGTAGAAGCCTCAAAGTGTTTGTCTATCAGAGATGCATAATGTATATAATGTATTTACCCTCATTCCTTCATATGAAGCCTATGTGTGTGTAGTTATCTGTGCTCACCCATCAGATCTGTATAAATGTGTTTCTGTGTCAGGTATCTGAATGGGCGGTACGGCTCGGAGGACATAGTAAGGAAATGGGGGGAGAAGTACAGTGAGGTGTGTAACGCCATGGACATGGTGGGATTTGAGGAACAGGTAAGACCTCTCATTGGAAAACTATCTTTCTCATCCTCTTACAGTATATCGGTCATAAAAGCAAACTCATATTGTCCGTATTGCCATGGGCTGGGATTTCACATTTTCTCCATGAACATCTGAATGTACTTTAATGTTCGACTAATTGGTTGATTGACCGATAAACGAATGGGTTGATGAATAAGCTGATTAACCAAAAGATAATTGACCAATTGATTTGATGATTGATTGACTGACAAAATGGACTGATATATATGTATATGTTGTGTCATCAGGAGAAGGTAGACATGATGACCATTCTAGCAGGGATCCTTTCTCTGGGAAACATCATGTTTGAGCCCACAGAGACCGACGCTCTCAGGGTCACCGACAAGTCCATGGGCTGGCTCAAAGCCACAGCCGTGAGTCTACTCTACAGCCTCCTCTCCTTTTCTTTCATCCCGTCTTATTTTACTTAACAAGGAAATGATTTGGATCAGGGCTTTCCAACTTTCCTGGAGAGCTACCCTCCTGTAGGTTTTCGTTCCAGGTACTATAACCTGATTCAGCTTACCAACCAGCTAATTACTAGAATCAGTTGAGCTAGATAACCTACAGGACGGTAGCTCTCCACGAACAGGGTTGGAGAGCCATGGTTTAGATACTTGAGGAACTTGAGGAAGATCTCTTTTTTTATGTTTATGGATTGATGAATAATCCATGACAATTCACCTTTGTCCTTTTTGTCAATTTATTCACCTTTGTCCTTGTTTGTCAACGGTTCCCTTTATCTGAAGTACAGTAATTACAGAAGCAACTGTCTGTTAACATTTACAATTTCCTTATTGACCTGTGGGTGTTTTCCAAATAGGCAATTCACATTTAGCTTGTTTTCCTCCAATAGTTTCATCCCTGACATTGACATAACAAAAGAGAGACTTCAAGAACAGTTCCAACAGTAGAAGAGTCCACGTGTTGGACTAATAATAATAGATTTTAGTAAGTTACAATTCATATAAGGAAATCAGTCAATTGAAAGAAATTAGACCCTAATCTATGTATTTCACATGACTGGGCAAGGGTGCAGCCATGGGTGGGCCACTTGGGAGCCAGGCCCAGACAATCAGAATGAGTTTTTCCCCACAAAAGGGCTTTATTACAGACAGAAATACTTCGATGCACCCCCTCAGACGAAGCTGTATGTGGAGGTCCTGGGCTGGCGTGGTTACACGTGGTCTGCTGTTGTGAGGCCGTTTGGACGTACTGCCAAGTTCTCAAAAACGACGTTGGAGGCAGCTTATGGTAGATAATTTAACATTAAATTCTCTAGCAACAGCTCTGGTGGACATTCCTGCAGTCAGCATGCCAATTGCATGCTCCCTCAACTTGAGGCATCTGTGTTGTGGGATAAAACTGCACATTTTAGAGTGGCCTGTTATTGTCCCCAGCACAAGGTGCACCTGTGATCATGCTGTTTAATCAACTTATTGATATGACACACCTGTCAGGTGGATGGATTATCTTGGCAAAGGAGAAATGCTCACTAAAGGATATAAACAAATCTGTGGTCAATTTGAGAAAAATAATATGTTTGTGCGTATGGAACATTTCTGGGATCTTTTATTTCAGCTCATGAAACATGGGACCAACACTGTACATGTTGTGTATATGTTATACATGTTATATATATATATATATATAGAGAGAGAGAAAAAATATTTTATATAGTGCCTTTCATTACAATGAGCATCTCAAAGTCCCTTACAAAATAAACTTTTAGCATTCTGGTAGTTATTGGACAATGGTCTTCCACAACTTCAGATGAAAGGTTGAGACCGTTCAGAAGGGCAGTAGGCCTAGCTTGAGTGGCGGGAGCTGCAATGGTAGCGGGATGGAGGGAGATCAGTCTGGTCCGGAGCTCTTCATCGGGCACCTTGTCTCCTGTTCCTCCTCCTCCGTAAGGCAGGTTGGTTCGTTAACTAACGAAATTATAGCAACCAGCTGGGTGATGCTTCGGCAAATGTTAAAGCGGCAGAAGACTAGGCGAGCCTCTCATCTCCTCACACTGCAGGCCACAGCCTTCTAGAAACCGGGGCAGGTGGCACAAAAAGCCGGTGCTGTGTTTCATCATTTAAAATTATTGCGTAGCCAGCCAGCTAGCTAGCCAATCCAAACAAACAAACTGATTTGCCACTAGCCCAGCAACTCCATTAGTCAATACCACCAGTCAGATATTTTAACTTGGCAACAGTCAGGAAGTTGTATATTTACATACATACTTATGTACAGGAGCTCTCAGCTTAGGCTGCTTCACTGATCCATTATAGTGGTTTAAACAGCAGAAGAGAGGTGCCCAAGGACTATGGTTGGGGGAAAAAACTAGTGTTGTCAGTCCTGAGCATTCATAGTAAAACAAACAAGGGGATTGTTGCGCTAATTGCTACAGTCCTCACATAATGACCATGGACCGTTCTAACATGGGAAGCTGCTTGCTCCTGGAGACAGTGTAGACACTTTTTTTTAGCGAAAGGGGTGTGTGTTTCCTGGTGTGCTGTTCAACTAGTTTGCATGTGTATGTGCATTATATTTAAACGTTCTACTGTGTCCGTTAGTTTGTGTATGCATAGATCCACATGCATAGATGCACAGATCCACAGGTGATAGTGGCGTGTGTGTGTGCATACATACGTGTGCCTTCTATTTGAACAGGTGAATGATTGCCCCCTCCTCCACAGTAACTCCCCCATAAGCAGCCTCCCAGGCAGGCAGGCTGGCGGTGATGGGCTGAGCCGACATCTGGCCAGCTCAGATAAGACACAGTGCTTGTAAAAGGTCACGAGGGGCTATATTTGGAGTTGAATGGAGAGGTATTGCTCACAATGCTAGGTGTACTTCCAACTGACGTAGGATCAGCTGCCCTTTGCCCAGGTTTTAATATGAGCAAAACAACTTCACAGATCCTGGTTATTGAGGTGATTCTAGCTCTAACAGCAGGGGTGATTTATTTGTATTTATTTCACCTTTATTTAACCAGGTAGGCCAGTTGAGACAGGTTCTCATTTACAACTGCGACCTGGCCAAGATAAAGCAAAGCAGTGCAACAAAAACAACAGAGTGGCACATAAACAAACGTACAGTCAATAACACAATAGAAAAGAAAAATATTAAATCTATGTGCAGTGTGTGCAAATGTAGGGAGGTAGGCAATAAATAGGTCATTAATATTGGAGTGATAGATGTGCAGATGATGATGATGTGATGTGCAAGTAGAGATACTGGGGTGCAAAGAGCAAGAGGGTATGTAATAATATGGGGATGAGGTAGTTGGGTGTGCTATTTACAGATTGGCTGTGTACGGGTACAGTGATTGGTAAGCTGCTCTGACAGCTGATGCTTAAAGTTTGAGAGGGAGATCTAAGACTCCAGCTTCAGTGATTTTTGCAATTCGTTCCAGTCATTGGCAACAGAGTAATTGGGGCGGCAGGTAGCCTAGTAGTTAGATCTTTGGACTAGTAACCGAAAGGTTGCAAGATCAAATCCCCGAGCTGACAAGGTAAAAAATAAATAATAATTTGTTGTTCTGCCCCTGAACAAGGTAGTTAACCCAGTGTTCCTTGGCCGTCATTGAAAATAAGAATTTGTTCTTAACTGACTTGCCTAGTTAAATGCATTTAAAAAAAAATGTTTTAAGTGTTGGCCTCGGGAATGCAATATACCTGCTGGTATAGACTTATAGATGACCTGACGAGAGCATACAGGTTGCAGTGGTGGGTAGTATTATGGGGCTTTGGTGACAAAACGGATGGCACTGTGATAGACTACATCCAGTTTACTGAGTAGAGTGCTGGGGGCTGTAAGTTGATTAAAGTTGATTAAACAGCATGATCACAGGTGCACCTTGTGCTGGGGACAATAACAGGCCACTGGGGGGGCGCTATTTTGTAAATGACATTACCGAAGTCAAGGATCGGTAGGATAGTCAGTTTTAATAGGGTTTGTTTGGCAGCATGAGTGAAGGAGTCTTTCTTGCGATATAGGAAGCCAATTCTAGATTTAATTTTGGATTTGAGATGCTTAATGTGAGTCTGGAAGGAAAGTTTACAGTCTAACCAGACACCTAGGTATTTGTAGTTGTCCGCATATTCTAGGTCAGAACCATCCAGAGTAGTGATGTTAGTCAGGAGGGTGTGGGCAGCAATCGGTTGAAGAGCATGCATTTAGTTTTACTAGCGTTTAAGAGCAGTTGGAGGCCACGGAAGTAGGGTTGTATGGCATTCAAGCTCGTTTGGAGGTTTAACACAGTGTCCAAAGAAGGGCCAGAAGTATACAGAATGGTGTTGTCTGCGTAGAGGTGGATCAGAGAATCACCAGCAGCAAGAGCGACATCATTCATATATACAGAGAAAAGAGTCTGCCCAAGAATTGAACCCTGTGGCACCCCCATAGCGACTGCCAGAGGTCCGGACAACCGGCCCTCCGATTTGACACACTGAACTCTGTCTGAGAAGTAGTTGGTGAACCAGGCGAGGCAGTCATTTGAGAACCCAAGGCTATTGAGTCTGCCGATAAGAATGCGGTGATTGACAGAGTCGAAAGCCGTGGCTAGGTAAAGCTCCGCCTTATCTCAGTTCACTGGTCACGATGGCAACACCCATCCGTAGCACGCGCTCCAGCAAGTGTATCTCACTGATCATCCCTAAAGCCAACACCTCATTTGGCCGCCTTTCGTTCCAGTACCCTGCTGCCTGTGACTGGAATGAACTGCAAAAATCGCTGAAGTTGGAGACTTTTATCTCCCTCACCAACTTCAAACATCAGCTATCTGAGCAGCTAACCGATCGCTGCAGCTGTACATAGTCTATTGGTAAATAGCCCACCCATTTTCACCTACCTCATCCCCATACTGTTTTTATTTATTTTTATTTATTTACTTTTCTGCTCTTTTGCACACCAATATCTCTACCTGTACATGACCATCTGATCATTTATCACTCCAGTGTTATTCTGCAAAATTGTAATTATTCGCCTACCTCTTCATGCCTTTTGCACACATTGTATATAGACTCCCCCTTTTTTCTACTGTGTTATTGACTTGTTATTGTTTACTCCTACTGCTATGCTTTATCTTGGCCAGGTCGCAGTTGCAAATGAGAACTTGTTCTCAACTAGCCTACCTGGTTAAATAAAAATAAAAAAAATGTAAAAAAATAAAAATAGTGGCCAGGTCAATGAATATGGCTGCACAGTACTGTCTTTTATCGATGGCGGTTATGATATTGTTTAGGACCTTGTGGCTGAGGTGCACCCATGACCAGCTTGGAAACCAGATTGCATAGTGGAGAAGATACGGTGGGATTCGAAGTGGTCGGTGAACTGTTTAATAACCTTGGCTTTCGAAGATTTTAGAAAGGCAGGGCAGGATGGATATAGGTCTAACAGTTTGGGTCTAGAGTGTCTCCCCCTTTGAAGAGGAGGATGACCGCGGTAGCTTTCCAATCTTTGGGGATCTCAGACAATACGAAGAGAGGTTGAACAGGCTAGCAATAGGGGTTGCAACAATTTCGGCTGATCATTTTAGAGAGGGTCCAGATTGTCTAGCCCAGCTGTTTTTTAGGGATCCAGATTTTGCAGCTAGCAGCAATGGTGATTAGAGCATGCTAGCAGCAAGGGTGATTAGAGCATGCTAGCAGCAAGGGTGATTAGAGCATGCTAGCAGCAAGGGTGATTAGAGCATGCTAGCAGCAAGGGTGATTAGAGCATGCTAGCAGCAAGGGTGATTAGAGCATGCTAGCAGCAAGGGTGATTAGAGCATGCTAGCAGCAGGCGTCTGATCACTGTAATTGTTTCTCCTTTTGTGATGCTAATGCTAAACTGTTGCTAATATAGACAAACCCAAAATGTTGGGTTGCTGACTCTGGTCCGCTGAATACTACTGGGTATACAGACATGAGCCGAATGTATATTTTGATTGAACTATACATTTTGAGGGCTAATTAGTAATAAAGTAGTACTACATTGTGAAATCTACAGCACTTGGTCTGTTTCCCCTTTTTGAAATTGATTAATTGAAAGTATCGTTGTCTGAGGATGGCCTTTGTTTGATATCTGGCAGGAATTTTGCATGCCTAGCATTGCCATGACCTTAGCTTTGCATGTTCAATAGGGCCACTTCTGGGTTAAAGGGGCCTTGGGGCTAGCATGGAGGTTGCTTTTGGTTGAAATGTGTGTCACTCACTATACCAGTGTATCACTTTATATCAGTGGTCTAAATGTTTGTGTTTATTTATGAACCTAGCAGTGATTTTTTGTTGTTGTGTGTAAAATATAACCTGTCTGCTTTGTGCACTTTCTATTTAGACCTATGTTTTTGTGTGATTTAATATTTGTGTGTGTTTGCCTTCTCAGGGTCAGTTTGGGGTGCAGGAGGAGGAGTTGCTGAGGAGTCTGACCTGTACTCTGTCTGTGATGAGAGGAGAGGCCATCCGCAGGCTGCACAACCAGCAGCAGGCTGAGGGTAAGGAGAAAAACACTCAAGCACTGGTCCGGGATCAACTTTCCCTACCACCATCACCTTAGCCATTACGAAGGAGGGCCTGAGTTAGTATTAACCACCATGGATACTAACTGTTCCATGGTGGTTAATGCTGGGTCCGGTTTCCTCTTTCACTGGGTCTTTCCATGAAACTGGAGAGCACAATGTTTGTGTAGCTACATAACTGACAATGCTAGAACACAAGTATGAACATAACAGGATACGGTTTCGTACAATCAATGTGGTGTGTCTTTAGCGCTTATTACTAGTGCCAACCAGGCATGTCCTTGAGGTACTTGGACAGCTTTGAGTTTTCACCCTAATGGTTAAGGCTGGGATTTAGGGAGGGTAAGCTGACCACAACATGTTTGGCTGACCAACTAGTGCAAATCGAGACAGCTTTTAGCATCAATGGGAGTGGGAAAAAAAGGAGCAAAAGCTCAATATGGAAATGCTATTAATGTTTTCAAGAGAGCTTGACTCCATTAATATGTTGTGTATTTGCAGATGCCAGGGACTCCATCGCCAAAGTGGCTTACGGGAGAGTATTCGGCTGGATCGTCAGTAAAGTTAACGAACTGCTGGCTCCCAACGTTGACTTTGACGTTGAGCTCAGTGAAATAGGTGAATTTCAAGGGGAAACTTTTTAAGGCTTCAAATGTAATAAAATTGCTAAACTCTTCATGTTTTATTCATCGCAAGTAGAGATGGTCGATGTCAGATCGACTGTTCTATTTTCTTGTTCTATAATACAGGTATCCTCGACATCTTCGGGTTTGAGAATTTTGCTGTTAACCGTTTTGAGCAGCTCTGCATCAACCTGGCCAATGAACAGCTGCAGTACTTCTTTAACCATGTAAGTGTAAATATCATTGCCACAAGGAAGTAGCCCTGTAATCTAGGGTGTTTCTCTATTTAAATCCCATAAAATGACAGCCTGTAGGGTTTGTTAACTTGAGACCCAAACATTTAACAGAAACATGTGGCCAGCTTGTCTCTTTATTTAGTATTAGTAGAAGAACAGGAAAATTGTGAAGATAGTCTACAATAGGTTCTGCTTTTTGAAATGGCTATAAATGCATATTCAGTGAAAGGCTTCAGAAAAATGAATTAGGTCCGAAAGTATTCAAACCCCTTGACCTTTTCCACATTTTGTTGTGTTATAGCCTGAATTTAAAATGTAGTAAATGTAGATTTTGTTTCACTGATCTACACACAATACCCCATAATGTCAGTGGAATTATATTTGTGATTTAATGACTGTGATGGGAGACAACTGAGGATGGATCAAAAACATGTTTACTTCACAATACTAACCTAAAAGAAGTGAGCCTGTAAAGAATACAAATAATGCAAACAGGAGGCATGTTTTGGAATAAGGCACTAAAGTAAAACTACAAAAAAAAGTGTCCAAGAAATGTACTTTATGTCCTGCGTACACAGCCTTATGTTGGGGCAAATCCAACACAACACATTACTGAGTACCAGTCTATATTTTCAAGCATAGTGGTGGCTGCATCATGTTAAGGATATGCTTGCAATCGTTAAGGACAGGGAAGTTTTTCAGTATAAAAAAAATACACGGAATGGAGCTAAGCACAGGAAAAATCCTAGAGGAAAAGCTGGTTGTCTGCTTTCCACCAGACACTGGGAGATGAATTCACCTTTCAGCAGGACAATAACCTAAGGCCAAATGTACACTAGGTTTGCTTACCAAAATGACAGTGAATGTTCCTGTGTGACCACTTGAACATCTATGGCAAGACCTGAAAATGGTTGTCTAGCAATGATCAACAACCAATTTGACAAAGATTGAAGAATTTTGAAAATAATAATGGGCAAGTGTTGCACAATCCTGGTGTGGAAAACTCTTAGAGACTTACCCAGAAAGACTCACAGCTGAAATTGCTGCCAAAGCTGCTTCTACAAAGTATTGACTCAGGGGTGTGAATACTTATGTAAATGTCCTATTTCTGTATTTAATTTTTAATACATTTGCAAACATTGAGTTTTGTGTGTAGATGGGTGAGAAAAATACATTTTATACATTTTCAGTTCAGGCTGTAACGCAACAAACTCTGGAATAAGTCAAGGGGTATGCACACTTTCTGAAGACACTGTACATATGCATGTGATTATGGAGTTAAAGACAGCTTATTTTTACTAGTCATGCTGCTGTAGTTTGGAGCACCATGCTCTACTAGTTAATATTACACAATTTATCTGTTGGGCCTTTTTTCAGAACCATGTGAGCACTGAGTATATTGGTTCAAAAGTATTGTCCACAAGTCCCACAAACAGTATTTGATACAAATGCCATAGGAAGAAAAAAATCCAACAAATGCCCACAAACCTTTTTGAGTAGATTTCCTGATATCCTTGACTTGCACATTGATAAACATGACACCAGATCAGGATGCGCAGGCTTTACTTTCTCCCTTAGGACTGAACTGTGAGGCCTCATCACCACAAGCCATGAAATCTCCCTTAACCCCTTTTCTTTTTGACATACAAAATGTTTATATGAAAGGGGGTCTGTGTTTAAGCTCTTGTTCCGCTTTCTCAAATTGCAGCACATATTCCACTCTGTCATTTGCAGCTTTTGAGTATTTCGATGGGTTTGGGTAGAAATCTGCCTATGATTATTTATCATTGTCGGATCACTACACTGTATTATACGCTGAGTGTACAAAACATTAAGAACAATTTCCTAATATTGAGTTGCATCCCCCTTTGCCCTCAGAACAGCCTCAATTCGTTGGTGCATGGACTCTACAAGGTATCAAGCGATCCACAGGGATGCTGGCCCATGTTGACTCCAATGCTTCCCACAGTTGTGTCAAGTTGGCTGGATGTCCTTTGGGTGGTGGACCGTTCTTAATAGACACAGAAAAACTGTTGTGCACGAGAAACACAGCAGCGTACCCTGTTCAAAGGCACTTCAATCTTTTGTCTTGCCCATTCACCATCTGAATGGCACACATACACAATCCATGTCTCAAGGCTTAAAAATCCATTTTTGACCTGCCTCCTCCCCTTCATCTACACTGATTTTAAATGGATTTAAAAAAGTTACATCAACAAGGGATCATAGCTTTCAACTGGGTTCATCTGGTCAGTCTGTCATTGAAAGAGCAGGTGTTCTTAATGTTTTGTGCTGTTATTCTATTGGAGTGGACTACATTATTTACACTGAACAAAAAATACACATGCATCAGTTTCAAAATGTTTACTGAGTTAGAATTCATATAAGGAAATCAGTCAAATGAAACAAATTCATTAGGCCCTAATCTATGGATTTCACATGACTGGGAACAGAGATATGCATCTGTTGGTCACAGATACCTTAACCTCTCTGGGATATGTGCGTCCCACCTGGCCAAAAGCCAGGGAAATTGCAGAGCGCCAAATTATAAATAAATTACTATAAAAATCAAACGTTCATGAAATCACACATGTAAGATACCAAATTAAAGCTTCACGTGTTGTGAATCCAGCCAACATGTCAGATTTCAAAAAGGCTTTTCGGCGAAAGCAAACGATGCTATTATCTGAGAGAAGCACCTCCGTAAACAAAGAGGGAGAAAACATATTTCAACCCTGCAGGCGCGACACAAAACGCAGAAATAAAAATATAATTCATGCCTTACCTTTGACAAGCTTCTTCTGTTGTCACTCCAATATGTCCCATAAACATCACAAATGGTCCTTTTGTTCGATTAATTCCGTCGATATATATCCAAAATGTCCATTTTATTTGGCGCGTTTGATCCAGAAAAACACAGGTTCCAGCGATGTGAAGTTGATGGATATTGGCGGAAACTGGAACACGCTGTCGTACATGTCGATCCAGAGCATCCTCAACATGCTCAATTGGTGACATGTCTGGTGAGTATGCGGGCCATGGAAGACCTGGGACATTTTCAGCTTCCAGAAATTGTGACCAAATCCTTGCGATGTGGACATGGGGAGGATGAATGGCACCACAATGGGCCTCAGGTTCTCGTCACAGTATCTCTGTGCAGTCAAATTGCCATCGATAAAATGCAATGGTGTTCATTGTCCGTAGCTTATGCCTGCCCATACCATAACCCCACCACCAATGGGGCGCTCTGTTCACGATGTTGACATCAGCAAACTGCTGGCCCACATGACGCCCACATCTGCCATCTGCCCGGTACAGTTGAAACCGGGATTCATCCATGAAGAGCACACTTCTCCAGCGTGCCAGTGGCCATCGACGGTAAGCATTTGCTCTCTGAAGTTGGTTACGACACTGAACTGCAGTCAGGTCAAGACCCTGGTGAGATGAGCATGCAGATGAGCTTCACTGAGATGGTTTCTGACAGTTTGTGCAGAAATTCTTTGGTTGTGCAAACCCTCAGTTTAATCAGCTGTCTGGGTGGCTGGTCTCAGATGGTAGAGAAATTAACATAATTATTTGGCAACAGCTATGGTGGACATTCCTGCAGTCAGCATGCCAATTGCGCGCTCCCTCAACTTGACAAATCTGTGGCATTGTGTTGTATGACAAATTGCACATTTTAGTGGCCTTTTATTGTCGAGAGCATAAGGTGCACCTGTGTAATGACCATGCTGTTTAATCAGCATCTTGATATGCCACACATGTCAGGTGAAAAAATGCTCACTATCAGGGATATAAACAAATAGAGCAATAGCTTTTTGTGCGTACGGAACATTTCTGGACGTTTTTATTTCGACTCATGAAACATGGGACCAACACTTTACATGTTGCATTTATATTTTGGTTCAGTGTAATTAAATGCATAAGGCTTCTTATGGCAATTTTGTGACTGAAGGCAACACACAATTGAATGTGCCAACTTCTAATGAAATGATTAGGCAAAGCACTTCTGAAAGAAAGTGTGAATACCTGTTGTAATTTTGTTTTTCGTTCATACGTCTTCGCATTTATTTTGTTGTCCTGCAGCACATCTTTCTGATGGAGCAGAATGAATACAAGGAGGAGGGCATCGAGTGGGAATCCATTTCCTTCAAAGACAACAAGCCTATCCTGGTAAAAATATATTTCCTCTCGTTTCTCATCACTTAGTATTCTTTTTCTCTCTCAACCTTTTTTCTTTCCCCCTTTTACACCCTCCCTCTCTCCGTTTCCCTCCCATCTCTCTCAGTAATAACACAGACTGGTTGTTTAAACACAGTGTGAGTCTGCCAGACAGACCAGAACAAAGTGACCGAGACCCCAGGAAGGGGTTATGCTGACGGGGCAGTGTTCAGTCACATACCAGGAGCTTAATGGGCACTTCTGCTTTTAGCCTGTGGCATCCTCATCTGTCTATATGGATGCCACTGGTTTCATTTGGCCAAGAATAGTGTCCCTGTCCAATGCTGAAGGTATGAGTACAGCCAGTCTGTAAGCTATGGGATAAGATGGACACATTAGTTGTTGTGGGAAGGATTCTAACTCGAGTTGGGCCTAGGGCAAGTATTGCACAACCTGGATCCACAGCTCCTGTTCTGTGTACCCACTCTAAGTCCTAATGCCTACAGAGCACTATACAACTTGTAGAGCATTTTACAGTGCAGGGGCCATAGTCAATAAAGATCGGGGAACAAGGTTTTCAGGATAGGACTAAAATATATGAACCTTGTACTGTGAGAAGGCATGTTTTAAAGTCATGTAGTTGTGTACCATGTTTCAATCAGTTAACAGTTGGCAAGATTAACTCAAATATGCATTTTCACAGTAAAGAACTGTATTTGTTTAGGTGTTTTTCCTACAACTAATTAATTTGATGTGCTTCTCTCCCGCAGGACCTGTTCCTCACTAAACCCATTGGAATCCTTTCTCTCCTGGACGAGCAGAGTGCCTTTCCCCAGGTACCTAAGTGGTCTCCATACAGTTTTTGGGGGAAATTACCCTCCCCTACATCTTTGTCTTAATGTATATGTATTCATTCTAATTTCTTATCACTATTTGTGCCCTCAGGCGTCAGACAGAGACTTTGTGGACAAGTTGAACAGTAAATTTAAAAGCAGCCCCCACTATGAGGTGGTCCGGAGTCACAGCCCCCTCTTCACTGTGGTTCACTATGCTGGGAAGGTGAGGTTACATTCATACATTACTTTATAATAATAGTTAATCTAACTGTCCAGTGTTTCCAGTTTCTATTACATTTGATCTATAATTAATTATGTTAAAAAGCAGCTTTTCTGCGAATGTAATGATGTGGGCGCACACCGGTCTTTAAAAATATTCATGCAAATATTCAAGTAGACCGCTGATTGGCCAGCTCATCCTTCTCAGGATTTGTGCTCTGGGCACAAATACGAGTATAGGATGAGTCAACAACATTATTTGGGTATGAGTTAACATAATATTAACTCTTAAAAGTGAGATTTTCACTGGACAGTTACTTGTATAATGCCTAGGAGTTGTGTGTTTATAACTGCATCTATACTACATCATGACTGCATTATAACTCATTATGAGTGTGCTTATGAAGCATAGCTAATTCTCTCCTTTCTGTGTCCAGGTCCAGTATAATGGACTAGGCTTTCTAGAGAAGAACAGAGACACCATCCCAGCCAGCATCAGAAGCCTCTTCATTAACAGTGTCACGCCCCTACTCAGTCTCCTCTTCGCAGGTACATGAGGGAATCTGAATGTTTCTGTATTCAACAGCTCTGCATTTTGCCAGAAATTACCCATGTTTTTATTACTGCACAATCGCTGATTTATGTATAGTACCAGTCAAAAGGTTGGGCACACCTACTCATTCAAGCGTTTTTATTTATTTTTACTATTTTCTACATTGTAGAATAATAGTGAAGACATCACAACTATGCAATAACGCATATGGAATCATATAGTAACCAAAAAAGTGTTAAACAAATCAAAATATATTTGAGATTCTTCAAAGTAGCCACCCTTTGCCTTGATAACAGCTTTGCACACTCTTGGCATTCTCTCAACCAGATTCATGAGGTAGTCACCTGGAATGCATTTCAACAAACAGGTGTGCCTTATTAAGATAATTTGTGGAATTTCTTTCCTTAATACGTTTGAGCCAATCAGTTGTGTTGTGACAAAGTAGGGGTGGTTTAAGAAGATAGCCCTATTTGGTAAAAGAACAAGTCCATATTATGTCAAGAACCGCTCAAATAAGCAAAGAGAAATTAGTCCATCATTACTTTAAGACATGAAAGTCAGTCAATCCAGAAAATTAAGTACATTGAAAGTTTCTTCAAGTGCAGTCACAAAAACCATCAAGCACTATGATGATAGTGCCATGGTGCTTGCCTACGGAGCTGTGAGGGGAACGGCACCTCAGTACCTCCAGGCACCTCAGTACCTCCAGGCTCTGATCAGGCCCTACACCCAAACAAGGGCACTGCGTTCATCCACCTCTGGCCTGCTCGCCTCCCTACCACTGAGGAAGTACAGTTCCCGCTCAGCCCAGTCAAAACTGTTCGCTGCTCTGGCCCCCCAATGGTGGAACAAACTCCCTCACGACGCCAGGACAGCGGAGTCAATCACCACCTTCCGGAGACACCTGAAACCCCACCTCTTTAAGGAATACCTAGGATAGGATAAAGTAATCCTTCTCACCCCCCTTAAAAGATTTAGATGCACTATTGTAAAGTGGCTGTTCCACTGGATGTCATAAGGTGAACGCACCAATTTGTAAGTCGCTCTGGATAAGAGCGTCTGCTAAATGACTTAAATGTAAATGTAAATGTAATGACTGGCTCTCATGAGGACCGCCACAGGAAAGGAAGACCCAGAGTTACCTCTGCTGCAGAGGAAAAGTTTGTTAGAGTACAAGCCTCAGAAATTGGATCCCAAATAAATGCTTCAGAGTTCAAGTAACAGACACATCTCAACATCAACTGTTCAGAGGAGAATGCATGAACCAGGCCTTCATGGTCAAATTGCTGCAAAGAAATCACTACTAAAGGACACCAGAAAGAAGAAGAGACTTGCTTGGGCCAAGAAACATAAGCAATGTACATTAGACCAGTGGAAATCTGTCCTTTGGTCTGATGAGTCCAAATTTGAGATTTTTGGTTCCAAACGCTGTGTCTTTGTGAGATGCAGAGTAGGTGAACGGATGATCTCTAGATGTGTGGTTCCCACCGTGAAGCATGGAGGGGAGGAAGTGTGGGGGTGCTTTGCTGGTTACACTGTCAGTGATTTATTTAGAATTCAAGGCACACTTAACCAGCATGGCTACCACAGCATTCTGCAGCGATATCCCATCGGGTTTGCGCTTAGTGGGACTATCATTTTGTTTTTCAACCAATGACAATGACCCAAAACACACCTCCAGGCTGTGTAAGGGCATTTTGACCCAACAAGGAGAGTGATGTAGTGCTGCATCAGATGACCTGGCCTCCACAATCACCTGATGTCAACTCAATTTGAGATGGTTTGAGATGAGTTGGACCGCAGAGTAAAGGAAAATCGGCCAACAAGGGCTCAGCATATGTGGGAACTGCTTCAAGTCTCTTGGAAAAGCATTCCTCATAAAGCTGGTTGAGAGAATGCCAAGAGTGTGTAAAGCTGTCAAGGCAAAGGGTGATTACTTTGAAGAATCTCAAATATAAAATATATTTTGATTTGTTTAACACTTTTTTTGGTTACAACACGATTCCATGTGTGTTTTATTCATAGTTTTGATGTCTTCACTATTATTCTACAATGTAGAAAATAGTCAAAATAAATAAAAACCCTTGAATGAGTAGGTGTCTTTTGACTGGTACTCTACGTTTGTGTACACCGTGAATGTTGATCTGTAGCTATTAAATCAGTTCTGTAAAGATGCGTAACATGGATCAGAGCTGACACAATGACGTGGGCTTGTTTCCAATGTGGATTTGTGGACAAATATACCCCCTGACCTCTTCTTAGAAAATTATGTAGGATTTAAAAAAATAAATAAATGGGTACTCTTATCTTAACATAGCATTCACAGACTCAGTTTGAGAATGGTTCTAGTTTAAAATATTGATCACTGTCTGTCTGGCATCTCGCATCTAATATTCACTTATGATTCATATTTGATGTCTTTTCAGCCACAATCTCCAGAACAGGCACCTTGATGCCACGCAAAGCCAAGGTAGGCACTGTAGATCATAAAATATTCAGAAGTCCAGTTTGAAAAAAATTCACCAAAGGTAACAGAATATGATATACAGTAGATTCTGTAGAATGAATTACTTTTGGTTCCAAACAGCCAGGGTCATATTTGGACCTTTCTTACAGTGCAAAAGTCAGAGCCAGAATGTGGGTTTAAATGATTAAACATCTTTTTTTCTTTTAGCTCATGCAAAAGGCAGATGACAACTTTAACTCAACTAGGAAACAGTCGGTCGGGGCCCAGTTTAAGGTAAGGCAGACGTCGACTTTGTTACACATCTGGATTTATACATTTCCTATTTCTGAGTGTTATATTTCAAAATGATGTATGAACAATAATGAAAACCCCTGTAAATATGCCTACCTATAGACTGAACTGCTGTAAAATAAATGTGCACATATAATGGTTAGTGTGTCATACCTTCAGCACTCTCTGGCTGTGCTGATGGAGAAGATGTTTGTTGCCAGTCCTCACTTTGTCCGCTGCATCAAACCTAACGGCAGCAAGCTTCCTGATCAGGTGGACAACAAAATAGTCATGGACCAGGTGAGAACCAATATTTAATATGTTATTTTAGATGTACTGTAGGCATGTCTATCTTACATTACCTTCATCAGTAGCAGCATTTCCTTTAGATTATTTCCTATGCTGGATGCACAAGCCTGAAATGACACCAGTCGTTTTGTGCATTTACAGTTTGACCCCTTTTTCAGAATAATCCATGCTTTCAAAAGCTAAGGAAATGGTACATTACAAAATCTACACTACCGTTAAAAAGTTTGGGGCCACTTAGAAATGTTCTCGTTTTTGAAAGAAAAGCACATTTTTTGTCCGTGAAAATAAAATTGATCAGACATAGTGTAGACATTGTTAATGTTGTAAATGACGATTGTAGCTGGAAACGGCAGAATTTTTTTGTGTAATATCTACATTGTAGAGTTGCAAAGAAAAAGACATATCTTTTATTGAGATGGGCAAAAAACTGGGACATGCTTAACACCCCGGCCATCCTACAATCCAAGCTTGATGCCCTCAATCTCACACACATTATAAATGAACCTTCCAGGTACAACTCCAAATCCGTAAACACCGGCACCCACATAGATTTACATTTACATTTAAGTCATTTAGCAGACGCTCTTATCCAGAGCGACTTACAAATTGGTGCATTCACCTTATGACATCCAGTGGAACTGCCACTTTACAATAGACTTGCCAAAACTATAGTTTCTTAAAACGAAATTTATGGAGTTCCGACTTCAACTATATAGTGCACTATTTTAGACCAAGGCCCTATTCCCTATATATAGTGCACTACTTTAAACCAGATTCCAAACAGAATAAGGTTCCATTTCAGACAGCCCTCTTCCTCCTCTAAATGACAGTATTAAGCCTGTGGCCATCCTAACTAACTCGCCCTCCAAACACACCTCTGCTGTTTTTCAATCTCAGCGATTACTGCCTCATTGCCTGCATCCGTAATGGGTCTGCGACCAAACGACCACCCCTCATCACTGTCAAACGCTCCCTGAAACACTTTTGCGAGCAGGCCTTTCTAATCGACCTGGTCGGGGTATCCTGGAATGACATTGACCTCATCCCATCAGTAGATGATGCCTGGCTATTCTTTTAAAAGTGCCTTCCTAACCATCTTAAATAAAATAAATGCCCCATTCAAAAAATGTAGAACTAGGAATAGATATAGTCCTTGGTTCACTCCAGACCTGTCTGCCCTTGTCCAGCACAAAAACATCTTGTGGCGTTCTGCATTAGCATCGAATAGTCCCCGTGATATGCAACTTTTCAGGGAAGTTAGGAACAAATATACACAGGCAGTTAGGAAAGTTAATGCTAGCTTTTTCAAACAGAAATGTGCATCCTGTAGTAGTAACTCAAAGTTCTGGGACATTGTAAAGTCCATGGAGAAAATGAGCACCTCCTCCCAGCTGCCCACTGCTCTGAGGCTAGGAAACACTGTCACCACCGATAAATCCACTATAATTGAGAATTTCAATAAGAATTTCTCTACGGCTGGCCATACTTTTCACCTGGCTACCCTTACCCCAGTCAATTGCCCGGCACCCTCCACAGCACACCCCCAAAGCCCCCACCCCCAAAGCTCCTTTACCCAAATCCAGATAGCTGATGTTCTGAAAGTGCTGCAAAATCTGGACCCCTACAAATCTGCCGGGCTAGACAATCTGGACCCTCTCTTTCTAAAATGATCTACCAAAATTGTTGCAACCCCTATTACTAGCCTGTTCAACCTCTCTTTCGTATCGTCTGAGATTCCCAAAGATCGGAAAGCTGCCGCGTTCACCCCCCTCTTCAAAGGTGGTGACACTCTAGACACAAACTGCTTACAGACCTATATCTATCCTACCCTGTCTTTCTAAGGTCTTCGAAAGCCAAGTTAACAAACAGATCACCGACCATTTCGAATCCCACAGTACCTTCTCCGTTATGCAATCTGGTTTCAGAGCCGGTCATGGGTGCACATCAGCCACGCTCAAGGTCCTAAACAACATCATAACCTCCATCGATAAGAGACATTACTGTACAGCCATATTCATCGACCTGGCCAAGGCTTTCAACTCTGTCAATCACCACATTCTTATTGGCAGACTCGACAGCCTTGGTTTCTCAAATGATTGCCTCGCCTGGTTTACCAACTACTTCTCTGATAGAGTTCAGTGTGTCAAATTGGAGGGCCGGTTGTCCGGACCTCTGGCAGTTGCTATGGGGGTGCCACAGGGTTCCATCCTTGGGCCGACTCTCTTCTCTGTATACATCAATGATGTTACTCTTGCTGCTGGGGATTCTCTGGTACACCTCTACGCAGACGACACCATTCTGTATACTTCTGGCCCCTCTTTGGACACTGTGTTAACTAACCTCCAGACGAGCTTCAATGCCATACAACTCTCCATCCGTGGCCTCCAACTGCTCTAAATGCAAGTACAACTAAATGCATGCTCTTCAACCGATCACTGCCCGCACCTACGCGCCCGTCCAGCATCACTACTCTGGACGGCTCTGACTTGGACTACGTGGACAACTACAAATACCTAGGCGTCTGGTTAGACTGAAACTCTCCTTCCAGACTCGCATTAAGCATCTCCAATCCAAAATTAAATCTAGAATTGGCTTCCTATATCGCAACAAAGCATCCTTCACTCATGCTACCAAACATACCCTATTAATACTGACCATCCTACCGATCCTCGACTTCGGTGATGTCATCTATAAAATAGCCTCCAACACTCTACTCAACAAAGTGGATGCAGTCTATCACAGTGCCATCTATTTTGTCACCAAAGCCCCATACACTACCCACCATTGCAACCTGTACGCTCTCATTGGTTGGCCCTCGCTTCATACTCGTCGCCAAACCCACTGGCTACAGGTTATCTACAAGTCTCTGCTAGGTAAAGCCCCGCCTTATCTCAGCTCACTGGTCACCATAGCAGCACCCACTCGTAGCACGCGCTCCAGCAGGTATACCTCACTGGTCACCCCCAAAGCCAATTCCTCCTTTGATCGTCTTTCCTTCCAGTTCTCTGCTGCTAATAACTGAACGAACTGCAAAAATCTCTGAAGCTGGAGACTCATATCTCCCTCACTAGATTTAAGCACCAGCTGTCAGACCAGCTCACAGATCACTGCACCTGTACATAGCCCATCTGTAAACAGCCCATCTATCTACCTACCTCATCCCCATACAGTATTTATTTATTTATCTTGCTCCTTTGCACCCCAGTATCTCTACTTGCACGTTCATCTTCTGCACATCTACCATTCCAGTGTTTAATTTCTATATTGTAATTACTTCGCCACCATGGCCTATTTATTGCCTTAACCCCCTTAACTTACCTCATTTGCACTCACTGTGTATAGACTTTTTGTTTTCTTTTGTTCTGCTATATTATTGACTGTTGTAT
The DNA here is from genome assembly GCF_034236695.1 of Oncorhynchus nerka. Classification (NCBI taxonomy): domain Eukaryota; kingdom Metazoa; phylum Chordata; class Actinopteri; order Salmoniformes; family Salmonidae; genus Oncorhynchus; species Oncorhynchus nerka. Next base: position 37,171,195 of record NC_088399.1, read on the forward strand.
TTATTCCATGTGTAACTCTGTGTTGTTGTATGTGTCGAATTGCTATGCTTTATCTTGGCCAGGTTGCAGTTGCAAATGAGAACTTGTTCTCAACTAGCCTACCTGGTTAAATAAAGGTGAAATATATATATATTTGTAAAGAACACAGACACTGGATAGAGGAACTCTGTTTAGAAGGCCAGCATCCCAGAGTTAATGAAGCTGCAAGTTAAGGACTTGTGAGACACTCTAATGTACTTGTCCTTTTGCACAGTTGTGCACCGGGGTCTCCCAGTCCTCTTTCTATTCTGGTTAGAGACAGTTTGCGCTGTTCTGTGAAGGGATTAGTACACAGCATTGTACGAGATCTTCAGTTTCTTGGCAATTTCTCGCATTGAATAGCTTTAATTTCTCAGAACAAGAACAGACTGACGAGTTTCAGAAGAATGTTCTTTGTTCCTGGCCATTTTGAGCCTGTCATCGAACCTACAAATGCTGGTGCTCCAGATACTCAACTAGTCTAAAGAAGGACAGTTTTATTGCTTCTTTAATCAGGACAACAGTTTTCAGCTGTGCTACCATAATTGCAAAAGGGTTTTCTAATGATCAATTAGCCTTTTAAAATGATCAACTTGGATTAGCTAACACAACGTGCCATTGGAACACAGGAGTGATGGTTGCTGATAATGGGCCTCTGTACGCCTATGTAGATATTCCATAAAAATCAGCCATTTACAGCTACAATAGTCATTTACAACATTAACAGTGTCTACACTGTATTTCTGATCAATTTGATGTTAATTTAATGGACAAAAAATGTGCTTTTCTTTCAAAAACATGGACATTTCTCAGTGACCCCAAACTTTTGAACGGTAGTGTATGTGAACTGCACAGTTTAATGCGAAAAGTTTTATAAACACAGTATCGGTCTATATTGTGGTTTGGGCCAACTCCAGAGAGGGTTGTGTTCAGTACACATGAAATGGAAGAAAATGGACTGAAACTATCTGAACTTGACCAATAAGAAACACTTTGCAAAGCGTTTTGCTTCAGTGTGCCCTAATGAACAAGACCCAGTCCGGGTAATCAGTGGTTAGCTAAGCAGCAGCATCTAGGCTAGTGTGTCAGTGTCTGACTGACGGGTGGTGTGTTAATAGGATGTGGATTTGGCCCCAGGGGAGGGTTAGTATAGCCCTGATGAAACAATGAAGCTGGTCAATACCCTGCCGTCAGTGAACACTGCTGTCTAATCTGACAGCAGGGTTCTTTCTTCCCTCCCTCTCTCATCTATAATCAATGCTTTTTAATGTGATTGTCTAGGCCTGAACTGATATAACAGTACAATGCAGTGTTGGCGGTTGGGTAGACAATGGTTTAACTGAAACAATGGTTAATAACTGTGACATTTGTGGTGGGTAGTCTGTGTTAAAGCTGATTTAACTTCTTATTCATTATTACCTTTATTTAACTAGGCAAGTCAGTTAAGAACAAATTCTTATTTTCAATGACGGCCTAGGAACAGCGGGTTTAACTGCCTGTTCAGGGGCAGAACGACAGATTTGTACCTTGTCAGCTCGGGGGTTTGAACTTGCAACCTTCCGGTTACTAGTCCAACGCTCTAACCACTAGGCTACCCTGCCGCCCCGGGATCCAATGTATGTGGTTATAATGGCATGATGTTTACAATGTTCATCATTGAGCTCTCTGCTCTAGCTCTATTGCTCTCCATACGCAAGACTAGTTGTTAAGACTATGTTGAATCGTTTTTAAATTGTTTTAAAAACAATCCCTCCCCTCATCACCATCATAACTGTGCTTTATGTTACATTGCCACCTGCTGTTCAGCTTTGATATTGCATTTAGTTGTTGAAGTAAATCCTGTAGGTCTCTGATATGGGCATCAATTACACCTGATTCTGCTTGGGGTATGTGGAACATACACTGCTCAAATAAAGGGAACACTTAAACAACACAATGTAACTCCAAGTCATTCACACTTCTGTGAAATTAAACTGTCCACTTAAGAAGCAACACTGATTGACAATAAATTTCACATGCTGTTGTGCAAATGGAATAGACAACAGGTGGAAATTATAGGCAATTAGCAAGACACCCCCAATAAAGGAGTGGTTCTGCAGGTGGTGACCACAGACCACTTCTCAGTTCCTATGCTTCCTGGATGATGTTTTGGTCACTTTTGAATGCTGGCGGTGCTTTCACTCTAGTGGTAGCATGAGACGGAGTCTACAACCCACACAAATGGCTCAGGTAGTGCAGCTCATCCAGGATGGACATCAATGCGAGCTGTGGCAAGCAGGTTTGCTGTGTCTGTCAGTGTAGTGTCCAGAGCATGGAGGCTCTACCAGGAGACAGGCCAGTACATCAGGAGATGTGGAGGAGGCCGTAGGAGGGCAACAGCCCAGCAGCAGGACCGCTACCTCCGCCTTTGTGCAAGGAGGAGCAGGAGGAGCACTGCCAGAGCCCTGCAAAACGATCTCCAGCAGGCCACAAATGTGCATGTGTCTGCTCAAACGGTCAGAAACAGACTGCATGAGGGTGGTATGAGGGCCCGACATCCACAGGTGGGGGTTGTGCTTACAGCCCAACATCGTGCAGGACGTTTTGCATTTGCCAGAGAACACCAAGATTGGCAAATTCGCCACTGGCGCCCTGTGCTCTTCACAGATGAAAGCAGGTTCACACTGAGCACATGTTACAGACGTGACAGAGTCTGGAGACGCCGTGGAGAACGTTCTGCTGCCTGCAACATCCTCCAGCATAACCGGTTTGGCGGTGGGTCAGTCATGGTGTGGGGTGGCATTTCTTTGGGGGGCCGCACAGCCCTCCATGTGCTCGCCAGAGGTAGCCTGACTGCCATTAGGTACCGAGATGAGATCCTCAGACCCCTTGTGAGACCATATGCTGGTGCGGTTGGCCCTGGGTTCCTCCTAATACAAGACAATGCTAGACCTCATGTGGCTGGAGTGTGTCAGCAGTTCCTGCAAGAGGAAGGCACTGGTGCTATGGACTGGCCCGCCCGTTCCCCAGACCTGAATCCAATTGAGCACATCTGGGACATCATGTCTCGCTCCATCCACCAACGCCACGTTGCACCACAGACTGTCCAGGAGTTGGCGGATGCTTTAGTCCAGGTGTGGGAGGAGATCCCTCAGGAGAACATCCGCCACCTCATCAGGAGCATGCCCAGGCGTTGTAGGGAGGTCATACAGGCACGTGGAGGCCACACACACTACTGAGCCTCATTTGGACTTGTTTTAAGGACATTACATCAAAGTTGGATCAGCCTGTAGTGTGGTTTTCCACTTTCATTTTGAGTGTGACTCCAAATCCAGACCTCCATGGGTTGTTAAATTTGATTTCCATTGATACATTTTGTGATTTTGTTGTCAGCACATTCAACTATGTAAAGAAAAAAGTATTTAATAAGAATATTTCATTCATTCAGATCTAGGATGTGTTATCTTAGTGTTCCCTTTATTTTTTTGGAACAGTGTATTTTCATAATGAGTGAGACATAAGGCAATACAGTAACACTTGACATCCAGGTCCTATACTGGTGCAGTAACTTTATTATTACAATAGTGATTATTACAATAGCAACATTGTTGTCACATAGGACTTTGGAAATTGCTTTATAATTGCATAATACTGGAGTTTTGTGTTATTTTAGTGTTCCCTTTATTTTTTTGAGCAGTGTATATTATTTGATAACAAAGGATAATTCAAATGTTTCCAGCTAAGGTACAACGGCCTGCTAGAAACCATCAGGATACGAAGAGATGGCTTCTCCTGGCGACCATCGTTCAAAGAATTTGCTCAGAGGTGTGTGTGTGTGTGTGTGTGTGTGTGTGCATTAATTGTAACATGGCTACTGCAATCTTGGCCAACACAAAAAATTGGATGCATGATATTGCTGTGCACTGCAGTTTTATTTTCAGCACACCGTGCTAAAATCTTCTGTCTCCCCTCTTCAGGTTCAACATTCTGCTGATCAAGCCAGATTTACCACTAACCAAGGAAAGGTATGTATTTATTATTTTTTTATTTTTACCTTTATTTAACTAGGCAAGTCAGTTAAGAACAAATTCTTATTTTCAATGGCCTATATATAAAGACACTTGCACCCGTTCCTGCAATTAAAAAAGATGCCAGACACCATGTTAGGTGATTTCGTAGACATTTGTCCATCTTATTAAATGTAACCTGTGTGGTTGGTGTCTTTTTCAGCTGCATGTCCATCCTCAACACTACTGAGATACATGGCTGGAAGTGTGGGTAAGGCTTCATTAGTTGCTCTTGTTGTGTTCAATGAATTGGTTTAGACAATGATTTGCCACAATCAGTCTGAGAAGACTAACTTACTTACTGCTGACTTCCTGTAACAAATCTTTCATAAGTTCATCCAAGCATGTCGTTGGGGCTGTATTCCAATCAGATTATTCAGGTTTTTATGCTGGAAGGAACAAGTCAGTGAATAGTTGATTTAGATTTCAGTTTCAATATATTTGGATCGTTGCCTCCATTGAGACATGGGAACACTCATCACTAATAATTCTCCCAGGTTCCAACTTGCCTAGTCCAAAATGCGGTCTTATAAAACTGTCAACTGAGAATCAGTCTGTCAAAAACAGCTCATTCTTCAGTTAACAGCTGTGTTGTTTTTGGCTTGTGAGGACAGCTCAGGGTTTATATTGAGTAAAGATCGTTATCTTAATTGTACTCTTTCACCCTTCTCGGTTTACTGCTATAACAGTCTCCACTCTTCTGGGAAGGCTTTCCACTAGATGTTGGAACATTGCTGTGGGTACTTGCTTCCATTCAGCCACGAGCATTAGTGAGGTCAGGCACTGATTTTGGGCGAATAGGCCTGGCTCGCAGTCGGTGTTCCAATTCATCCCAAAGGTGTTCGATGGGGTTGAGGTCAGGGCTGTGTGCAGGCCAGTCAAGTTCTTCCGCTCTGATCTCGACAAACCTTTTCTGTATGGACCTCGCTTTGTGCACGGTAGCATTGTCATGCTGTAACAGGAAAGAGCCTTCCCTAAAAGTTGGAAGCACAGAATCGTCTACAATGTGTATGTTGTAGTGTTAAGATTTCCCTTCACTGGAACTAAGGGGTCTAGCCCAAACCATGGAAAAACAGACCCAAACCATTATTCCTCCTCCGCCAAACTTTACAGTTGGCACCATGCATTGGTGCAGGTACCGTTCTCCTGGCATCCGCCAAACTGATTCGTCCATCGGACTGCCAGATGGTGAAGAGTGATTCATCACTACAGAGAACTAATTTCCACTGCTCCAGAGTCCATTGGCAGCAAGCTTTACACCACTCCAGCCAACGTTTGGCATTGTGCATGGTGATTAGGCTTGTGTTCGGCTGCTCGGCCATGGAAACCCATTTCATGAAGCTCCGTACAAACAGTTCTTGTGCTGACGTTGCTTCCAGAGGCAGTTTGGAACTCAGTAGTGAGTGTTGCAACCGAGGACAGATGACAGATGAGCTGTTGTTGCTCCTAGACGTTTCCACTTCACAATAACAGCATTTTTATAGTTGACCGGGGCACTTCTAGCAGAGCAAAAATTTGACAAACTGACAATCCTGTGACGGAGCCACGTTAAAATTCACTGAGCTCTTCAGTAAGGCCATTCTACAGCCAATGTTTGTTTTGTCTCTGGAGATTGCATGGCTGTGAGCTCGATATTATACACCTGTCAGCAACAGGTGTGGCAGAAATATCCGAATCCACTAATTTGAAGGGGTGTCCAAGTACTTTTGTAAATATAGTGTATGAATATGTCTTAATGACAGTACTGAAGTTGATTGGAAATCTTTCTCTAATTTTCTCTCTGATTGGAAATCTTTCTCTAATTTTCTCTCTGATGTAACAGTGCTTTATGCAACAATTCCCCGTGCAAATAATGCTCAATATCTATAAACATTGTTTTAACTGTCTCCCTCTTTTTGTGGCAGCTCGTCTCGTATGTTCTTTAAGTATTGGCACCAGGAGGAGTTGGCCAGGCTGTTAGAGAGACTTGGCAAGGCAGCACTTGTCATCCAGAAAGGTAAGGGCCACAAACTGTAGTCTCTGGAACATCATCTCTCAAATGTCTGTCAAAGTCATTTAATTGCCATCTGTGAGATGTTGTTGCTTTTGAACTCAGGCCTGAGGGTAAAAACCCTTTTCAGGTCTGTGGACTAGGTTATAAACATTGAAATCAATCATGATGGGACATGATTAAACAAACATTACCATCAGCAAGATGCATGCAGTTTTAAGGGCTACCTTCAGTCTTTGCGTTGCGACCCCTCACCCCACTGCAAGATAGATGATGATTTCTCTGGCATACTGTCTGGTATCTTGATTTCATGCCCTGTGCTTACTGTAGCATCATTTTGCATCGTAATGTGGTCCTTTATCACAAATAGCATTCATTAATGTTTCTCTCCTCCCTACTTCTCTCTCCTTTCTATGTCTCTTGTCACTGCATCTCTCTCTCTCTCTTCACATTCTCACTGTTGCTGTGTGTTGCAGACTACCGTTCACTGCGCTGCAGGAGGAAGTACCTGTCCTTGCTGGTGGAAGTGCACAGACAGAGGCAGGCCCAGAGAGAGAGGGCAGAGAGAGAAGCCAGGGAGGAGGAGGAGGAGAAGAGGAGGGAGAAGGAGCTGGAGGAGGAGATGAGGAGGCGACTGGACATGGAGCAGGAGAACAAGAGTAAGGAAGCAGAATATCTCCCTCTCTTACTCACCTACAGTGCATTCGGAAAGTATTCAGACATCTTCCACTTTTCCACTTTTTGTTATGTTACAGCCTGATTCTTAAATGTATTTAAAAAATGTTTTTAGAAATATGAATTGAAAACAGAAATACCTTATTTACATAAGTATTCAGACCCTTTGCTATGAGACTCGAAATTGAGCTCAGGTGCATCCTGTTTCCATTGATCATCCTTGAGATGTTTTTACAACTTGATTGGAGTCCACCTATGGTAAATTCAATTGATTGGACATGATTTGGAAAGGCACATACCTGTCTATATAAGGTCCCACAGTTGACAGTGCACGTCAGAGCAAAAACCAAGCCATGAGGTCGACGGAAATATCCGTATAGCTCTGAGACAGGATTATGTCAAGGCACAGATTTGGGGAAGGATACCAAAAAAATGTCTGCAGCATTGAAGGTCTCTAAGAACACCATGGCCTCCATCATTCTTAAATGGAAGAAATTTGGAACCACCAATACCCTTCCTAGAGCTGGCCACCCAGCCAAACTGAGTAATCGGTAGAAAAGGGCCTTGGTCAGGGAGGTGACCAAGAACTCGATGGTCACTCTGACAGAGCTCCAGAGTTCCTCTGTGGAGATGGGTGAACCTTTGAGAAGAACAACCATCTCTCCAGCACTCCACCAATCAGGCATTTATGGTAGAGTGGTCAGACAGAAGCCACTCCTCAGTAAAAGCACATGATAGCCTGCTTGGCGTTTGCCAAAAGATTGATGAAGAGATAAAAACAACTATTTAATTCATTTTAGAATAAGGCTGAAACATGGAAAAAGTCAAGGGGTCTGAATACTTTCTGAATGCACTGTATCTCCCTTACTGACAATTCACCTACTTGTTCTGTTTCTCCCTAACGCTGTTCTAATTTTGTTCTTTACCCTTCTCCAAACTCTCTCTGTGCACCTTGACAAACACATTTCAGTCTGACTTAGATCAATAATTCAGCATTCAAGAATGTGTAATGATCCTTGTCACTCATTGTATGAATACACTGAGTGTACAGAACATTAAGAACATTGTCCTAATATTAAGTTACACCCCCCTTTTGCCCTCAGAACAGCCTCAATTCATCAGGGGTGTCGAAAGTGTTCCACAGGGATGCTGGCCCATGTTGACTCCAATGCTTCCCAAGGTTGTATCAAGTCCTGTGGGTGGTGGACCATTGTTGATACACATGGGAAACTGTTATGCTTGAAAACACAGCAACATTGCAGTTCTTGACACAAACCAGTCTGTCTGGCACCTACCATACCCTGTTCAAAGGCACTTAAATTTTTTGTCTTGCCCATTCACCCTCTGAATGGCACACGTACACAATCCATGTCTCAAGGCTTAAAGATCCTCCTTTAACCTGTCTCCTCCCCTTCATCTACACTGATTGAAGTAGATTTAAAAAGTGACATCCAATAAGGGATCATAGTGTTTACCTGAATTCACCTGGTCAGTCGATGGCATTGAAAGAGCAGGTGTTCTTAATGTTTTGTACAGCCAGTGTAGATTTGAGTGCTGTGTTAATCTGGGTGGGTGTGTGTGTGTGTCTCAGGGCCATTCTCTCCACCTGTGCCCCTACCCAGGAAAAAGAAGCCACAGCCCCAGCCTCGCTCTACCCTGCCCACTGCTACCCACCTGGCTCCTGTCCCACGGCCCCGCAACAAACAGTTTGAGGTGAGCCATACTCGAGTCTACACTGGTAACCTTGATTTAAATTGAGAACTGTAAAAAGTCATTTGCAGGAAGTAATCTCAAGTTGAGCCTCTCTGTTTTAAATATCTCTGGTGCTAGCCAGCACTGGCTAGCCCACAGACAGCATGTTGGTGGGAACCATGCTATTGACTGATCTTGTACCCTTTGGCAATCGATGTCCCACTCTATACCCTGACATCCACTCGCAGTCTTTGATGACTAAATTTGACCCTAAACTGAGCCTTAAACGACCCTACGATTTATGGTTCCCTCTGTCTCTCCCAGGCCACTCCCTTTGACAACCTGGAGGTGCATATTGAACTGGCTGAGCTGGTGGGCCAGGTAGGGGGAGAGGAGCGAGCTAGGGAGAGGAGCAAGAAGAGGAAGAACACCATCCGCTGGTTCAAGGAGACGCAGGCCCGCAAGGTGGTCCACAATGGAGCCTTCCCCTGCTGGTTCCATGGCATGATTACACGCAGGTCAGTAAGAGAGGATGTCAAATGCACATGTATGCAAATTCTCATTCAGATTTAATTGTGGTTTTAACAAGTCTCTCTGTGTATGTCTCCTCTATAGACAAGCAGAGGATTTGATGACGGACAAGCCTGTGGGCTGTTTTCTGATTCGTGTGGGACAGAGCCGGGAGGGCTACACACTAACATATAAGTAAGACTGAGGATGACAAACTGGATTTAAACACAGATTCATCCACCAAAGACACATGAGACATTAAACCCCTAACCTCCCGTTTGGACCTCATCCTTTGTGACCTATGTGTACCCTTTACCCTCTGACCTTGGCCTCTCCGTCTATCCACTGTCAGGGGGGCGAACCGCTGCAGGCACTTTATGATTGAGATGCAGTCCAACGGGAAGTATGTGATCCTGGGGGAGGATAAAGCCCACCCCTCCCTGCCTGATCTGGTGCAACACCACAGCCAGGTGGGCATCAAGCCCTTCAACGAGCTGCTCAGCACGCCCTGTGGACAGGTCAGCATCGGGTCAAACCCCTTTTTAGGGTCTGGCTCCTGTCAAATACTGTATTGAATATACCCACAGTTGAACAGGGTCTGCCAGGACCTGTATGCAATACTGAACAGTAACAATGCATCATCAAACATTTATGCATTTTATGTCGTCTGGGAAGAGCCATAAGCTGTTCAGAAAGCTTATAGCAAGTATTTTACAATCTACAATCTACATGCATGGACTGTTCCAGATTTAATGTAAGCAAATTTGAATCTGCTGTTTCAGACATGTGACCAGAACACAGACTACGAGGACTTGAAGGGCCTGGACCTCCTGGCTACAGCCAACCACGGGAGCCCCAAGTCTGGGGAGGAGGGTGAGTCAACCCCCGACCCTGTCCACCTGGAGCTCCAGCGGCTCTTCCTGCCCCCGGGGCAGGGCCCCAGCCTGGAGTCCCAGAAACCACCTGTCCTCAGGCGGATATCTGACCGAAGACACCGGGCCGTGGCTGGAGGAGGGGAGGCTCGTGGAGGGAGTAGAGGGGAGAGAGGAGAGGGGGAAGAAGAGGAGGACGAGACTGACCACAAGAGCAGGTCATTCCCCCGGTTGTATCCTTCCATCCGATTGGCTATGAGGGAGATCCAACAGGTGAGAGACAATGATAAGGAGAGGGAAGAGGGAGAAAGGATGGATAAATGGAGGGAGCGAGAGATGTAGAGGCAGACTTTAATGTGTGATTGGACACATGGTGTTGAGTTGAATGGTCTATATATTCATGCTGGATCCAGGTTATCATTGTTTATCAATGAAATTACACACCTTGAAATGTCAGTCTATAGAACTGATTGGGTACATTTTGGTATATTGCTAGAACTGGTGTAGGTACATCTGCGTATAGATAGCAGTCATTATATGGTGTTGTTGAACCATTAAAGGGCATCTGCACTTCTTGATTTGACCTTGTTTTTCATCCATGCTCATTAAGAAATGCCAGTGGCCATGGCTGGAGGCAAATAAGAGTTGTCTTGGCGGGTGTGGTTGTTTCTGCCATTCAATCACAACAGAAGGACAGTAGCTAACCAGTTTGAGTTGAAACATTATTGAAAGCAAGCTGGCAACATGCATCAAATATGTAATAGGTTTGCATGATTATGAGCTAGCTAGCTAACAGGGAGCAAACCTGTCTTCAGGTACAATGTTAGCTATGAATATCTACCTCTCTAATTTGTATTTATTTAATTTAACTTTAATTTAACTACCCTATGGGACTCCCAATCACATCCGGATGTGATAAAGCCTGGATTCGAACCAGGTACTATAGTGACGCCTCTTGCACTGAGATGCAGTGCCTTAGACCGCTGCACCACCCAGGAGCCCTAATAAGGCTGATGGAGCAGTTCAGAATGCTCCATCGTTCACATTTTAGGTGCAGCAATGTGCACACGGCAGTAGACCTGTGCGCAAATGTTCCAAAATTCAATTTGCGGAAAAATACCACTCATGTGAGCGGTTTCATGGACAGAGATGGAAATGTAGAAAGAGGGGAGATCTAAAGATGCAACAACCATCATGGGTTGCTAATATAACTAGGATAATGTCTTTGACTGATAGACAATGATAGAAAGTTGAAAGAAAACCAATAGAACAGGAGAACTCATATGAGGAAGTCTTTATAAAATAAATGTCTCCACATTTCTATGGTGCATTTTGGCTACAGGCTTCTTTGAAGCAAGGTAAGACATGCCTCATAATATGAAGTAAAACGTCCAGGTTTCTCATTTGAATTAATAAGAGGGCGCCTTTCCTTCGGTGGGCGGGCCGTTTGGGGAAATTTTGGCAAAGTTAGAGTATACCCACTTCTCCAGGCGCCACTACACCACTGCTACTTACCAACAACACACCAGTCTCAGGTTTGATTGCTTGACAGCCCATATCCATATCCTGGCAATCTGTCCAGGTTTGTTGAATAACTTTATGGACTCCCATGCACACAGCCAAAATGGGAATCCCATTTTCACTAGAGTAGCTACTTCCCAAGAAAGGGCAAGTACTAACCACACGCCTTGTCTGGGGAAGAGGTACCAGTCCTCCTAAGGAGATGTCTCTGCCTGCCCAGGGTACTGTGCCATGCAAAGCGACAGTCGCTTACCAAACTCTGTTTTGGACGACACTTACTTTATGAACAATAGTGGTGTGTGTAAAATCACTGGGGGGGAAAAAAAAGAAAAAAAACATATTACAACCTATGTGTTGTGATAATTGCATTGTTTGCTCTATAACCTGTTAGTTCACGACCGTTATATATATATATATATACACACACACATACAGTTGAAGTCGGAAGTTTACATGCTTCTTAGCCAAAAAAATTCAACTCCATTTTTCACAATTCCTGACATTTTAATCCTAGTAAAAATTCCCTGTTAGGTCAGTTAGGATCACCACTTTATTTTAAGAATGTGAAATGTCAGAATAATAGTAGAGTGATTTTATTTCAGCTTTTATTTCTTTCATCACATTCCCAGTGGGTCAGAAGTTTACATACACTCAATTAGTATTTGGTAGCATTGCCTTTAAATTGTTTAACGTGGGTCAATCGTTTCTGCAGCATTTTCCAGATGGCCAGGATCAGAGCCCCTCTATCTCTCACAGTACCACCAACCCCTCCTGGAGGAGGACCGGTAGGTCATAGTTCTGGCATGCAGGGCATAACATTGTGCAATATATTGTTTTTAGACATGTCTCGATCAAGTAGAATAGGGAATGATGTCAGCTCCATTCATTTACATTTCATTACGTTCCCACGCTGCCTCCCAAAACACCATAATGTTGTGCACGTCTTTCTTCTTGCATGTATTTTATATACATATAAATAACCAACCCCTTTTCAAATAGAATCAAGTATTTAGCCAAGCAGTGGTTTACACTGACTTATGTTATTTTTGTGTCTGTTGCAGATTCATAACCCATGGGATGGAGGGAGTTAATGCTATTTGTTGTTTTCCCCCAACTGAATGAGTTAACTGGACCATATTCTGTCTAAGCTTTATCCATGAACAAATTGTAAGGAGATACATCCTTGTTTACTAGTATTTTATTTTGTAACGATTTAAATGGATGTGTGTTAAGGGGTTTTATGTTTCTGATTGTATTGTTGTTTATTTAAATGTAAATTATGCAGTGGGAATGTTTACATTCTGTGATTTACTGAATATTTTTATTTGTTTACATTTTAGATATCTGGTTGTCCTCAAGTTTGTTTTTTCCCCCCATCATAATAAAATCTGCATGAAAATGCTTCGGTGTTAACACATCATGGCTCTTTCACTTCAGTCATCAGTGAGTTTTTTTACCGTTAAAGAATCAGCCAATAGGCACGCAGACCTGTAGAGAGGAGTGGTTTTGTTTTTTAACTGATACATTTCTATCCAGTGACCACATTCAGAGTAGTAGACAGATCACAACAGGCAAACAGGAGTCTGACACTGTGACATAGATCTAAATCAACCAAATTAGACAGTGGCATATATCTAATCAACCAGATACTGTAGGACTCCAAATCTCCTTGATGGATCTCAGGGTTCTGGCTTTTGTGCTGTGTGTCACCATATACTCCATCCAAGGTAATGTGATGCACCAGTGAAAATTTGTATTTATATACTGTGTGCACAACTCTAGTCCTTGAAGAGCATGATCTTGCTGGTTTCTAATTGATTCAGTATTGATGGATTTTCATTAGGCATTTTTGGGGATTGGTTATTAATCTGTTACTCCGGAATATCATGTGAATTCTGGATCTTTGTGTAGTTCTGACATGGTTACTGTAATGAATGAACTGCCTCTTTCAGGAGCCATTCCAAAATGTTGTGTTGGGACATCCAGGAACATTCCTTTGAGCATACTAATGCGAGTGGAGCGATATGATGTCCAACACAACCATGGTGCATGTGAGATCGACGCTGTTGTGTGAGTCCTCACCACTTGTTCTGTAATGTCACAATTTCTCGAAAGAAAATAGTGCATGTAGGCAGTGGTGGAAAAAGTACTCAATTCTCATACTTGAGTAAAAGTAGAGATATACCTTTAATAGAATATGACTCAGTTACCCAGTAAAATACTACTTGAGTAAAAGTCCAAAAGTATTCGGTTTTAAATATACTTAATTCCATTTACTTTTGATACTTAAGTATCAAAAGTATAAATACTTTGAAATTCCTTATATTAAGCAAACCAGACAACACCATTTTTTATTGATCGATAGCCAGGGGCACACTCAAACTCTCAGACATCATTTACAAATTAAGCGTTTGTGTTTAGTGAGTCCGCCAGATTAGAGGCAGTAGAGCTGACCAGGGATGTTCTCTTGATAAGTGTGTGAATTTGACCATTTTCCTGTCAAAATGTACTGTAACGAGTACTTTTGGATGTCAGGGAAAATATATGGAGTGGAAAGTATATTATTTTTCTTTAGGAATGCAGTGAAGTAAAAGTTGGCAAAAATATAAAAAGTAAAGTACAGATACTACTTAAGTAGTAGAACGCCACTGCATGTAGGGCAGGCTACTGTCTTTGCTAACACAACAACCCCATAGGCTTGCCAGAAAAGATAGACAAGCTACTCTAACTTGATTATCCTGAAATGGCTTGGTAGCTAGTTATTAGGTTGGGAGATTGAGAACCTGACTAGCTAAAGCCAACTTCATCAAATTGCTAGGTGGCTTGTAGTATACAGAAACATTTTGTTTTTTAAAAATGTATTTATCATGAAGGAATAAATAGGCTACTGTACATGGCTTGTTCTAATTAATTAATTTACAAACATACCTCCTGTGAATCGTGCCCATCACTTGCAGCTAAAATCATATCAAACTCTTTCTCCTCCTCCACTGATGATACTGTCTGCACCACAGGAGGCTGCTGAAGGGAGGACATCTCATAATAATAACTGGAATGGAGTTAATGGAATGGTATTAAACAAATGGAAACCATGTTTTTGATGTCTTCAATACCATTCCACATATTCCTTTCCAGTCGTTACTATGAGTACGTCCTCCCCAATTAAGGTGCTACCGGCCGGCCGCCTGTGGTCTGCACACACTATAGTGTCTAGCGTCCTGTCTACCATATCTCTGCTCCGTGGTGCACCTAGGAAGGAACCACTTACTGGGAAGAATGGGTGGTGGTGGTGGTGGGTGGTACTCTTTGCCTGGTCCAGTCATTGTGCCCCCTCCTGAAAATACGGCTGACAGATCTTTTTTTATAAACAATTATAAAACAAAGTTTAGTAAATCATTTAACATCTGGAGAAAAACATGTGGACAAATCTGAGCAGATCGATGGGCATGACACCTCTGGTCTTATCTTTCAAGATTCCCTATTCCCTACTTCTGTTACACATGCCAATAACCATAAGCTAAATGACTTAAATGTAAATGTAAATGTATAAGACTGGTGCGGGTGCATTCCAGATACACATTAGAGTTCCATCATCATGTTAATGTGGTTGATTAGATGCAAAATACTTCTTCAGGCATTGTAAAGATCAGAGAAGTACCTATATCTGGACTGCACCCTCAACATCCCACTCTCTTCTTGTACTGTAGATTACATGCCAATGGGAGGAAGTACTGTGCAGACCCAAGAGTGAAGAAGGTCCTGGGAGTTGCCATGCAGATTAGGAAAGCTCAACTGATGCGGGAAAAACTGAACTCAATATTGAGAAGATGAGGATATAGATCCTGCCAGTTCCCTACAGTGGAGTCACCGTGACAACTTTGATTAATGTGTTTTAAATCAAGTCTTTTTGTTCTGTTTACACATTAAAAAAATATTTTTTTAAGTTGCCTTTTTATGTTCATATTTCAATCATTAATAAATTAACTGTGATTTTCAATTAACCCTAATTAGCTTTTGCTTTATTAGCCAACTCAAATGTGGTGAGTGACCAGCAATAACAACTCAAAATTGGTGAGGCTGAACAAAATACACATGGATAGATTAAACAGCTTGTTGAACCTCTGATCAGTGAATTACTTCCTCTTCAACATACAGTCCGTTTAGTGATTTAAATGAGTCAGTGGTTGGTGAACTGATCCAGGGTTTCCACTCAAGCAGCATACTTTGTGTTAATTAATTACTCTCTAGAAGGCACTGCATTCCCCGAAACATTGATTATTGGGTTTACCCATGAAATTATTGGGAGCATATGTGACTTATTTTACAATTCATTTATTTTAACCATATGGGTTACACCCCAGTGAAATATGAGAAATAAAGTATTAAAACAATGGAAAGGATTTGAATGCATTATGTTTTTTAAATAATAAGTCTTACACGTTCTTGTTGATGGAACGTTTTGAAGGGATTCCGCAAGCCTTTGCTGATAGCAGACGACATCCTGAAAAATAGTGTTTGTGCTTCTCCTCGGGTTTAGAACGAAGACTCTACTCAAGTGTAAATGTGACAGCTTTTGTCACTGCGCAGGGTGGTTGAGACGGGAGAGAAAGGTGATAAGAATATCAGCAGACCTACATAGTGTTCATCAAACGTGTTGGATTTGACATTTTGAACATTGAGATATTAAAGACATGATAGATCAGACTCATATTATATTAAGGAGTGAGATCTGTAGAAAGACTGAGTGGCTTTGGAATGTGTTGGGGGATGGGGGGAGAGCACCGTGTTGATACAGGAAAGATAGACATCTGTGGATCAGGTAAGGTCAGGAGGTGAGGTCAGATCCCTTTAAGGGAGTAATAAGGGTTTGGTATCCTGTTGCCCTTTTCTTGTTGAACCATAAGATGTAAGGATTGGAGAGAAGGAGGAGTGTCTTAAGTGGGATGTATATAACTGATGGTGAAATGTTTTGCTGTCTGAATTACAGCTGTACAGAACCTTTGGGCAGAATTAAACTTGGTTAAAAAGCTTCTCTAGTGTCCATGAGTTATTGACTAAGAACCTAACAGATGGCGCTGCGAGCAGGATTCACCACGATTTGTAGTCAAACCAAAGAGTCCAGATCAGTGGAGCAGAGCTGGCAACAAACAAGGTAGGCTAGTTCCTATATCTGTTTCCACTCATTTTGACATCTTGGAAATCTTTGGCTGAACTAATTATAGGATACGGACCTGGAGAGCCTAAATTTAATTCTATAGGCCCATTGTGTAACGACCGGTCGTAGCTTTATAGTAAATGATAAGGCCCGGAAGGTAAACTCATACAGGCTGTAGGGTAAGTCCTAGGGGGTAACTCCCTAGTAGGTTGGCTCCTGCTAGTACTATATAGTCAATAGTAAATCCCAGTAGGTTGATACCTGTGATTACTAAAATATAGGCGGAAGGTAAGCCCGCCAGACTGGAACCTGCGAAGGGTAAATCCGGCAGGTTTGGTTCACAGCATAGCTAGAACGGGGTGAGAGCCTAGTTGTATTGGCCATAAGTGTGTGTGTGAATGGAAGGTTAATTGTGTGCCCTGTTGGGGTGGTGAACCATGGTAGACTATGTGGAAATAGGAAGACAAGTGTGAATAATGTTGATGTGGGTTAGCAATAATAGTGATATTTGAGGAAGTACTGGAATAGGACAAAGTCCTGTCCGTATTCTCCAGTAATAGATTTGCGAACGTGTATGTTATCGGTTCTAATACAAGGTATTAGGTGCCGGGACCAATGAACTATTATCCAGGGAAGTGTGTAGTGCGATCTTAGAAAATAGTTAATAGAAGTTATGTATTATAGACGGGAGTGAAGAAATCTAAAATACCCTGAACACTGTCGGGAGTGTAGGGAGTAATAACTATTGATTGACTATTGAAAAATGGAGCAAATTAGATCAAATTGGACAACATTTTCCTGCTGACGGATCATTTCAAATCTAATAAAGAATTCAGGGAGGCAATTATGACTTGGCATAAAACCAGAATCAAGAGCTCAATATACCGATGTTTTGATGTCAGCATTCTAATCAACAGAAAATGCATCACGATAAACCTGGAATGAGTACTGGTACTCGGCTACATACAGATTGGGAATGGGAGTGTATTTAATTCAAGACGATGTTTTGAGAGTGGAATATAACTCAGCTCAACTCAGATGTGCAATGGGTTAATAGGGCCATAGAGAAAATGCCTACCTATAGTTTCAATGGCCAAGATAAGACAAAGAAATGTAGCGGAAAAGCATCAAAGCATAGGGACAGTCAGTGTTGCCAACTTAGCTACTTTGTTGCTATATTTAGCGAGTATTCATACCCCTGTAGCGAAACATTTTCAATAAAGTGACGAGCAACAAATCTAGCGACTTTTTCTGATGTTATTGGAGACTGACGTGAAAGCATGTATCCTTCTTACTCTTCTCAACTAGCAGCGGGTGCTGCCGTGAACCCCGTCCCAAAGCACACATGCTGCCCAGTCCTCGCTTAGCAGTCCTTCCCAGCTGCAGTCAGAGCAGGAGCTGTTCACCCCTCCACGTCCAGACTGCAAATGAATCGCGCACCCGGGAAGCCGCCGCTGGCTCATCCCGCCTGGTTTACATGAAGAAAAAAACCTGAATTAGGGCCAGACTAGTTAACATAATTTTCTCACATTGCCATTGACAGTCTCTTTTTGGTCCATTTAGATTGTATACTTAAAAATGTTATTGTTTTCCTGTGACTTGTTGTAGGCTCCTAAGTGGACCACAAGGTTAAAAACCAAACCAAATTAGAAAAAAAAAAAAAGTTACTCTGCCAGTCTCTTTTAGGTCACTTTTGCCGGTCAGTTTTGGGTCACTTTTGCTGGTCCCAAGCCCGGATAAAGGAGGAGGGTTGGAATTGTGACATTAAAAAAAAACAAGAATTGACAGAAGAATGTTCATTTGTAAGTCACTTTTTGTCTCTCCCACGATGTTATTCCTCTCTCCTACAGCGTCCATCACAACTACAGTGGGGAGAAGAAGTATTTGATACACTGCCGATTTTGCAGGTTTTCCTACTTACAAAGCATGTAGAGGTCTGTAATTGTTATCATAGTGTGGCAAAGAAGGGGGTCGAGTGATAAGTGGCAGATATGTGAGAGCAGAACTAATAAACGGGCTCTGCCCGATCACTAAAATGGCCATCCCTGTCAGAACTACAGATCACAAAATGGCTGACCGCCAAAACTACAAGTCCCAGAAGCAAGGGGAACCCTCAGAAGGTGGAGCCGACCCACAGATAAATGGTCAAGAAAAACCAGGAAGAGGAAGAGAGAGTGCTGGAAGGAGCTATGAACAATAGAGAAAGAGACTATAGAGATTGGCTGGATTTACCGTGTATGAGCTGGATTGTTTTGGACTTACCTGTTGGCGTTTGGACCTGGACCTACCGAGAACCCGATTCGTGTACCGAACCCTGCTATCCTTGACCTCGCCTACGGCCTGGGTGGACCAGGACGGAGAAACAAACACACAGGTACTGTCCTGTTCGAAAGAACAGGCTTTCGTCGATTCCGGAGCAAACATCAATTATTCCGGAGCTGGCCAGCTCCGTCAATCACTCCTGAGTTCCATCAATCACTCCTGGGCTGCAGTCACCTATCCGGACCCGTTTTACTGCCTACGCGGAGCCCCACCGGGCCTTCACAACTGGACTGCCGACGTTATCTACCCGAAGGAGATCCGGCTAGCTCCTCCGTCGCGACGTTACCTGAACGCCCATCTGCGGCCTGCTAACCGTTAGCTGTCTTACCGGCTGCTATCTGAATGGACAATCGGACAATTTATTTATTTTTTATTATTATTATGTTTTCTTATTGGGCCTCTATAACTATATCTATTGTTTTTATTTTTGTTGTTGTTGTGTGATTTGGATTAATCCCCTCTACCACACGGAACCCCACTAATCTACTGACGGAACGCAAGAGGTAGCTAACAACAGACCTCCATCCTATGCTAGCTTGCTACCGATGGCCTGGCTAGCTGTCTAAATCGCCGTGACCCCCAACCAACCTCTCCACTCACTGGACCCTTTGATCACTCGACTAAGCATGCCTCTCCTTAATGTCAATATGTCTTGTCCATTGCTGTTCTGGTTAGTGTTTATTGGCTTATTTCACTGTAGAGCCTCTAGTCCTGCTCACTATACCTTATCCAACCTATTAGTTCCACCACCCACACATGCAATGACATCTCCTGGTTTCAATGATGTTTCTAGAGACAATATCTCTCTCTTCATCACTCAATACCTAGGTTTACCTCCACTGTATTCACATCCTACCATACCTTTGTCTGTACATTATACCTTGATGCTATTTTATCGCCCCCAGAAACCTCCTTTTACTCTCTGTTCCAGACGTTCTAGACGACCAATTCTTATTGCTTTTAGCCGCACCCTTATTCTACTCCTCATATGTTCCTCTGGCGATGTAGAGGTGAATCCAGGCCCTGCAGTGCCTAGCTCCACTCCTATTCCCCAGGCGCTCTCTTTTGACGACTTCTGTAACCGTAATAGCCTTGGTTTCATGCATGTTAACATTAGAAGCCTCCCTAATTTTTTTCTAGTCACTGCTTTAGCACACTCTGCCAACCCGGATGTTCTAGCTGTGTCTGAATCCTGGCTTAGGAAGACCACCAAAAATTCAGAAATTTTAATTCCAAACTACAACATTTTCAGACAAGATAGAACTGCCAAAGGGGGCGGTGTTGCAATCTACTGCAAAGATAGCCTGCAGAGTTCTGTCCTACTATCCAGGTCTGTACCCAAACAATTTGAACTTCTACTTTTAAAAATCCACCTCTCTAAAAACAAGTCTCTCACCATTGCCGCCTGCTATAGACCACCCTCTGCCCCCAGCTGTGCTCTGGACACCATATGTGAACTGATTGCCCCCCATCTATCTTCAGAGCTCGTGCTGCTAGGCGACCTAAACTGGAACATGCTTAACACCCCAGCCATCCTACAATCTAAACTTGATGCCCTCAATCTCACACAAATTATCAATGAACCTACCAGGTACCTCCCCAAAGCCTTAAACACGGGCACCCTCATAGATATCATCCTAACCAACTTCCCCTCTAAATACACCTCTGCTGTCTTCAACCAAGATCTCAGTGATCACTGCCTCATTGCCTGCATCCGTAATGGGTCAGCGGTCAAACGACCTCCACTCATCACTGTAAAACGCTCCCTGAAACACTTCAGCGAGCAGGCCTTTCTAATCGACCTGGCTGGGGTATCCTGGAAGGATATTGATCTCATCCCGTCAGTAGAGGATGCCTGGATATTTTTAAAAAATGCCTTCCTAACTATCTTAAATAAACATGCCCCATTCAAGAAATTTAGAACCAGGAACAGATATAGCCCTTGGTTCTCCCCAGACCTGACTGCCCTTAACCAACACAAAAACATCCTATGGCGTTCTGCATTAGCATCGAACAGCCGCCGTGATATGCAGCTGTTCAGGGAAGCTAGAAACCATTATACACAGGCAGTTAGAAAAGCCAAGGCTAGCTTTTTCAAGCAGAAATTTGCTTCCTGCAACACTAACTCAAAAAAGTTCTGGGACACTGTAAAGTCCATGGAGAATAAGAACACCTCCTCCCAGCTGCCCACTGCACTGAAGATAGGAAACACTGTCACCACTGATAAATCTACCATAATTGAGAATTTCAATAAGCATTTTTCTACGGCTGGCCATGCTTTCCACCTGGCTACTCCTACCCCGGTCAACAGCACTGCACCCCCAACAGCAACTCGCCCAAGCCTTCCCCATTTCTCCTTCTCCCAAATCCATTCAGCTGATGTTCTGAAAGAGCTGCAAAATCTGGAACCCTACAAATCAGCCGGGCTAGACAATCTGGACCCTTTCTTTCTAAAATTGTTGCCACCCCTATTACTAGCCTGTTCAAGCTCTCTTTCGTGTCGTCTGAGATTCCCAAAGATTGGAAAGCAGCTGCGGTCATCCCCCTCTTCAAAGGGGGGGACACTCTTGACCCAAACTGCTACAGACCTATATCTATCCTACCATGCCTTTCTAAGGTCTTCGAAAGCCAAGTCAACAAACAGATTACCGACCATTTTGAATCTCACCATACCTTCTCTGCTATGCAATCTGGTTTCAGAGCTGGTCATGGGTGCACCTCAGCCACGCTCAAGGTCCTAAACAATATCTTAACCGCCATCGATAAGAAACATTACTGTGCAGCCGTATTCATTGATCTGGCCAAGGCTTTCGACTCTGTCAATCACCACATCCTCATCGGCAGACTCGACAGCCTTGGTTTCTCAAATGATTGCCTCGCCTGGTTCACCAACTACTTCTCTGATAGAGTTCAGTGTGTCAAATCGGAGGGTCTGCTGTCCGGACCTCTGGCAGTCTCTATGGGGGTGCCACAGGGTTCAATTCTTGGACCGACTCTCTTCTCTGTATACATCAATGATGTCGCTCTTGCTGCTGGTGAGTCTCTGATCCACCTCTACGTAGGCGACACCATTCTGTATACTTCCGGCCCTTCTTTGGACACTGTGTTAAACCTGTTAGGGATGATGCAGAATGTAGTCCCAGTGCAGGAACCTCAGTCAGCGGAAATTTCAGAGCGCCACCTATAGTTTTCGATAAAACTCAAACTTTCATTAAAACACACATGCAAGGTACTGGATTAAAGCTACACTCGTTGTGAATCTAGCCACCAAGTCAGATTTGTAAAATACTTTTCGGCAAAGCATGAGAAGCTATTATCTGATAGCATGCACCCCCCAAAATACCAGAACGTCACCTAAACAACAGATTTTGCGGTAGCCGGCGCTACACAAAACGCAGAAATAAAATATAAAACATTCATTACCTTTGACGAGCTTCTCTGTTGGCACTCCTATATGTCCCATAAACATCACAATTGTGTCTTTTTCCCGATTAAATCCGTCATTGTATACCCAAAATGTCATTTCATGAAGGCCTGTCTGATCCAGGAAAATTCCGCTTTACAAGACGCAACGTCACTTTTTAAAATTACAAAAGTTGCCTATAAACTTTTACAAATCACTTCAAACTACTTTTCTAAACCAACTTTAGGTATTAATAAACGTTAATAATCTATCAAATGGATCACGGGGCAATCTGTATTCGATAGCAGCAAGTCTTGAAATCATACTCCATGTTTTCACTTTCATAACATCCTGCGGTGAGCCCCAAGACAGGAAGTGCCTATACGTCATCTAACCAAGGATAAAGCAGCCATAAAATGCCAGTACTGGCGACATCGTGTGGAAGCTGTAGGCATTGTAATGGGGACCTCGTTTTTTGTCTGTCGCCTTAGACAATACATTGACTGGCGGATGAATATTTTTTTTGTGTTTTTGGAGAACAGTTTTCCCTGGGATTTTTACTCCTAAACACGTTCTGTTATAGCCACAGACACGATTTAACCAGTTTTAGAGACTTCAGAGTGTTTTCTATACACACATACCTATCATATGCATATACTATATTCCTGGCATGAGTAGCAGGACGTTGAAATGTTGCGCGATTTTTTTACAAAAAGCTGCGAAAATTCGCATCATCCCTAACAGGTTTAACAACCCTCCAGGCAAGCTTCAATGCCATTCAACTCTCCTTCCGTGGCCTCCAATTGCTCTTAAATACAAGTAAAACAAAATGCATGCTCTTCAACCGATCGCTACCTGCACCTACCCGCCTGTCCAACATCACTACTCTGGATGGCTCTGACTTAGAATACGTGGACAACTACAAATACTTGTGTCTGGTTAGACTGTAAACTCTCCTTCCAGACCCATATCAAACATCTCCAATCCAAAGTTAAATCTAGAATTGGCTTCCTATTTCGCAACAAAGCATCCTTCACTCATGCTGCCAAACATACCCTTGTAAAACTGACCATCCTACCAATCCTCGACTTTGGCGATGTCATTTACAAAATAGCCTCCAATACCCTACTCAACAAATTGGATGCAGTCTATCACAGTGCAATCCGTTTTGTCACCAAAGCTCCATATACTACCTACCATTGCGACCTGTACGCTCTCGTTGGCTGGCCCTCGCTTCATACTCGTAGCCAAACCCACTGGCTCCATGTCATCTACAAGACCCTGCTAGGTAAAGTGCCCCCTTATCTCAGCTCGCTGGTCACCATAGCATCTCCAACCTGTAGCACACGCTCCAGCAGGTATATCTCTCTAGTCACCCCCAAAACCAATTCTTTCTTTGGCCACCTCTCCTTCCAGTTCTCTGCTGCCAATGACTGGAACGAACTACAAAAATCTCTGAAACTGGAAACACTTATCTCCCTCACTAGCTTTAAGCACCAACTGTCAGAGCAGCTCACAGATTACTGCACCTGTACATAGCCCACCTATAATTTAGCCCAAACAACTACCTCTTTCCCAACTGTATTTAATTTATTTATTTTGCTCCTTTGCACCCCATTATTTTTATTTCTACTTTGCACATTCTTCCATTGCAAAACTACCGTTCCAGTGTTTTACTTGCTATATTGTATTTACTTTGCCACCATGGCCTTTTTTGCCTTTACCTCCCTTCTCACCTCATTGCTCACATTGTATATAGACTTGTTTATATTGTATTGTTGACTATATGTTTGTTTTACTCCATGTGTAACTCTGTGTCGTTGTATCTGTTGAACTGCTTTGCTTTATCTTGGCCAGGTCGCAATTGTAAATGAGAACTTGTTCTCAACTTGCCTACCTGGTTAAATAAAGGTAAAATAAAAATAAATAAATAAAAACTCTCATACTTGGGTGATTTGGTGACAGTTTACCACTTAGTTTGTGACAAACACTCCTAACCTTGAAGAGGTTTGCCACAATAGGTACACTTCAACTGTGAGAGATGGAATCTAAAACAAAAATTTAGAAAATCACATTGTATGATTTTTAAGTAATTAATTTGCATTTTATTGCATGACATAAGTATTTGATACATCAGAAAAGCAGAACTTAATATTTGGTACAGAAACCTTTGTTTGTAATTACAGAGATCATACGTTTCCTGCAGTTCTTGACCAGGTTTGCACACATTGCAACAGGGATTTTGGCCCACTCCTCCATGCAGATCTTCTCCAGATCCTTCAGGTTTCGGGGCTGTCGCTGGGCAATATGGACTTTCAGCTCCCTCCAAAGACTTTCTATTGGGTTCAGGTCTGGCGACTGGCTAGGCCACTCCAGGACCTTGAGATGCTTCTTACGGAGCCACTCCTTAGTTGCCCTGGCTGTGTGTTTCGGGTCGTTGTCATGCTGGAAGACCCAGCCACGACCCATCTTCAATGCTCTTACTGAGGGAAGGAGGTTGTTGGCCAAGATCTCGCGATACATGGCCCCATCCATCCTCCTCTCAATACGGTGCAGTCATCCTGTCCCCTTTGCAGAAAAGCATCCCCAAAGAATGATGTTTCCACCTCCATGCTTCACGGTTGGGATGGTGTTCTTGGGGTTGTACTCATCCTTCTTCTTCATCCAAACACAGTGAGTGGAGTTTAGACCAGAAAGCTCTGTTTTTGTCTCATCAGACCACATGACCTTCTCCCATTCCTCCTCTGGATCATGCACATGGCCAATTATGCAAATTAGGTTATGACATCATTTTGCAACTTTTAGGACAGCCAATTTCTACTTTCCTTACTGAGGAACACTGGCTGTTTTAGGTGTGGGGCTTTTGGTCATTGGAAAAGGGAGTGTAAAGTGGGTATGGAGCCTGCTGTATTCGTAGCAAATGCTGCCAGGCAAGAGTTTGCATCTTTTTCAAAAGAGTAACAACTCATTGTTTTGTGATTAGCAAGTATGGAACTTTCACCTAGCGGTGTATAGTCTCTGTTCGATTGATAAGTGGTTCATAGAGATTACAGTTTCTATGTGATGGAAGACAAGACATAAGAAAGCACGTTTTATCTAACTTTTAGTAGAGTACCGATGGGGTTTACAAAAAATCCCACTTGGTATCAGTTTGCATTGAAACAATCATTTAAAGGGTGTCAATTGTAGGTTATGTGATGGTACAATAATCAAGAGTGTGAGGGAAGTGTTTGTCGAGTTAAAGAAGCAATTGTGTCAAGTACCAGCATTGGGATTTCCAAACATAAAATTATCTTTTAAAATGTTTGTTCATGAATAGGAGGGACGTTGTGGCGCGGTGGTTGCGCAGAGTCGTGGGAGGAGAGAGACCAGTAAATGTACTGGTGTAAATAGCTAGACTCGGCGGCAAAAGGAGTGCCACCGTGCCTTAAGGCGGTATAGGCGACTGAAATGGTCTTGCATAACACGGCTTCCATTATAATGGGTCAAAAAGTAGATTTGTATGTTCCACACGCATTAGCAACCATAGTGAACAGCACGAAAGCACAACATGTTAGTAGTACAAGATGGACAAAATGGGAGGCAACCGTTAAATGGGGAAAATCTACAATTTCATAAGATTGGTGCTTTGAAACCTGCGTCGTTAATGCTGTTGTCTGGGGAGGGTGAATTGCCTACATGTGACCCAGATCAGATTACTCCTAAACCTAGGCCTGATTTGCAAGAGACAGCATTGGAATTTGGAAAAGTATTGTATACAGATGGCTCTAGTTACATGAACACAGAAGGAAATAGAGTAACGGGGTATGCTGTGTGTGGTATGTATTTGGAGTAGTTTATTATTTCGGTACATTGTGGTCACAAAGGGACATGTTAACAGCGACAGGAACACCAATAAAAAAATGGTCTGGGGGTAGAGGCATTATTAGAAGCATGTCAGTTACCCAGTGAATTAGCAGTGGTGGAATGTGAAGGTCATACTAGTCGTACAGATAAAATCGCCATAGGTAATCGTAAAGCAGACGAAATGGCTAAGGCGGCTGGCTGCCTTGGTGGGAGAAGGTGTTAGAGAACCACGTATAAATGTTGCGGTTTCCTTACGAGGAGAAATTGGCTAAATTTGCCACAGGAAAACGTATTTTGGGTTGGAGATTCTAGGCGAAATGCCAGGGGAATGGATTCTAAAGGGTAACACATTTCAATTATATGGCCAAACACTCCTTGCAAATGCAAAAGGCCTTAGGGTTTGTTTAAACCATTAGACATTTTACGTGGTTTTATTTTGAAAGAAATTTACGTTTGATGTCGTCTTATTCTGGAATGGAATTCTAGAATGGATGAAAGGAGGGAGGGGTCACAAGGAATTAGTATAGGGGTTACCTAAACTAAAATTAACTTCACATTATTTTTATGTGGTATGGAGAATCACGTGGGGAAATGGAGACCAGTGAATTGTTGGAGAGAGACTGTCGCTGTGTTGGGGGATTTATTGGATGGAGTCTTTTCATTTCAGTTAAATTGGGTATGCAGGAGGATGGAAATTAGGGGTTATTTAAAGGGTTTCCGAAGGAAAGGGAAGGGAAGGGATAGGAAATATTTTAATGGTGTAGAAAGCCCTGTATACTAAAAAATCCTAATGAGAAATGATCACCCTCATTAGAAATTGACAGAACAGGGGGATTTCATTATAAAATTAATGAGAAACACCATTCTCTATCCAAATTGTTCCATTACTTTAGGAGATTATTCTAAGTTGATTGGTTATTCGAATTGGTTTATTTTAGATTTTTACATGTTTTTTTTAATCACGTGTTTGAAAGGGGAAAATGACCAGTTCCCTGAGGTCCTGGTCTTTGGGTACTTATACAGTGGTACTGTGTTCAGGCTGCATATAGAAATAAAAATATATGTTAATAAGGGATGGCAGTTACTTCAAATGGATTGTGATATAGCTATTGCTGATTTCATGTTGTTTTTGTTTTGATACAAATATCACCAGATTGGGATCCTGGAGTGGGAATTCTGTGAGGGGTAAGGGTGCTAACTTCATGATCTGGTAACTCTTCCTAGAGGTCACCAGTAGAATAAGGGAGTATGGAGTAATTTAGAAAATAGTTTTAGCAGTAACATTATGTTAGGCTTTTTTAGAGATGTTATTAAGAAAAGGTTAATTTCATAATTCGTCATATAGTCAATGTTTGTCTGGTTTCCTGAAACAGAAATGTACTGAACTTAACTGTTGTGATCTGTGCTTTTTTTGAGGTTATCATGGAAGGTGACGTCAGATCGTGTCTTAATGCATGGTAGGATAATTTGACCATCGACAGTGTGTGTAGACCTCAAAACCCTCCCTAACCGGCTGAAGAAAGAGCGACAAAGGCGTGCAATGAGAGACAGTGACTTTTACCACTCCTATCTGAGTCCGAGCCATAAACCAGGGCCAGGGTGCTGAGAGCGTGTGTGGAGTGAGCGTGGAGAGAGAGAACAAGCTCAGGTGAGAGAATCCTGTACGTGGGAGAAAGGGAGGTGTCTACTTGGATATTAAAATCGGGACATTATCAAGGGCCATGAAATGTGACAGGCAAAAGTTACATGTGCCGTTGGGAAAATGAACTGTAAACGATATCTAAAGAAGACACACTAGAACGATAAGTTCCCGGTGAAGGAAAGGGGGGTGGGGATTATACGCCCTGCAAACTATTTAGACTAAGAATGCATTGAGATACTGATCTTTCTTTACCAGGCCAATCATGACAGGAAAACAGGGACAAAGGGGGGCTGTAAATTGAGAAGTGTTATGACCAGCAATAAAAATATGTCTATAAATGTATATTCTAACAAAGAGGATCTGTGCTAAGTTGATAAACCGGAATTTGAGCCCTAGACTCAAAGTAAGCATTGAGGTCAGTCGATCTAAATTTGGGTTGGATAATTTACCAAATGTTTTAGTTGTGATTGGGATACAGCAAGAGAGAATTGCGAAAGCACGATGAGGGGTGGGGGCTCTGCTAACATTTATTTGGAAGAGAGGGTCTCCAGAAACGTATCTCTAAGTGTCATCCTGAGGGGAAGTGGTTTGTTTGGGGGAATCACTGGATCATAGCTTGGGACAACCATGAAAGTTTTTTTTGTTTTACCCTGTATTCAGAATTGTTATGTTACATTGCATCAATGAGTGGTGCTAAGTTATTAAACATGTACTTTGTTTCTCTTTTCTTTTCAAGTCAATATGTTTTTAGGTTTGGTGGAACATGAGTGTTCATTGTTCCAGAGGAGGGAATGATGTATATTGACTAACTGATTTGAGAACGTGTTAGTATATTTATAACTGTAGAAAATGCATTAGAAGTATAGTGTGTTATGGGTTAGATGTAATGAGGAGTATCATTCCCAGAGACTGAATATTGATATAGGAGAAGCTCATAGAAGAGGGGTCGCAGCTAGCTGTACACAATGTGGGGATTTAGTTTAACATTATGGTAAGAGTAGAAGAGATAGTGGTGGCAATTCAGACACTATGGTAAACTTTCAGGACGGACACCTGTGACTCAGAGTTTTGTTAGGTTGGATATTAATGAATTAATTCCAATTTCTAACAGCCGGGGAACATTTGACAGATTACATGCAAGAGGTATTCTCATGGCAGTCGCTGTAGGGACAGTAACGTAAGGAGCTGTAGGGACAGTAACGGAAGGAGCTGTAGGGACAGTAACGGAAGGAGCTGTAGGGACAGTAACGGAAGGAGCTGTAACGGAAGGAGCTGTAGGGACAGTAACGTAAGGAGCTGTAGGGACAGTAACGTAAGGAGCTGTAGGGACAGTAACGGAAGGAGCTGTAGGGACAGTAACGGAAGGAGCTGTAGGGACAGTAACGGAAGGAGCTGTAGGGACAGTAAACGGAAGGAGCTGTAGGGACAGTAACGGAAGGAGCTGTAGGGACAGTAACGGAAGGAGCTGTAGGGACAGTAACTGATGGAGCTATAGGGACAGTAACGGAAGGAGCTGTAGGGACAGTAACGGAAGGAGCTGTAGGGACAGTAACTGATGGAGCTGTAGGGACAGTAACGGAAGGAGCTGTAGGGACAGTAACGGAAGGAGCTGTAGGGACAGTAACGGAAGGAGCTGTAGGGACAGTAACTGAAGGAGCTGTAGGGACAGTAACGGAAGGAGCTGTAGGGACAGTAACGGAAGGATCTGTAGGGACAGTAACGGAAGGAGCTGTAGGGACAGTAACGGAAAGAGCAGTATTAGTAGCGAAGGATGCTATATTGACAGCATGGAATTGGGCCACTGCGCAAATGAGGGGTATTATGAGACTATAGTCGAGGGCCATGTTGGAAGTAGCAATTGTTACTAAGTAGCAATGGTTACTTTAGTAGCATTGTTGGGATATCAGTTTATGACGACTCATGTCACATGGACTGGTAACTGGGGGACCGATGGGAGGACAGGGGATGCGGTTATTCAAATATCACAAATGATGTTGTCAGGAAATGACCCATGTGTTGCAGTGTGTATATCCTCAGGTGAAAGCAGAGATATAACCAATGGCACGGGCTGAATACTGGAGAATGAGTGTACATCAAGAGACACCAGGCGGGGGAGTTGGGACAGCGTTGGTTTTGGACACACACTACTCCGTACAGTACCTGCAGTGGTAAAGATTGTCATGTCTCTCCCTGGGGAGGCTGAATAGTTCTCATGTGAAGTGAGGTTCAACTGCATAATGGGTGAGTGAAAATACCATGACGGAGGAAGCGGAGTGAGAGAGACACGATTCCACTGTAAGACATACAGATGGGTTGAGTCTGGGAGCTACTTTACACATCATACTTGGGTTGGGTTAGATGTTTTATTGGTTAATGCATCATATGATAGAGGGGTAATTGTACTCTGAACAAAATGATGAAGGCATTGATGTGAAAGCAGATACAGTGCTGAGTTACCTCAAGAGGATGTAATGTTGATTAGGGATACACACTTGCATATCAAGTGACTTGCCTATCAGGTGAAATGGAGGAGATGGGGAACAAAGTGAAAATGACATGACTTGGGAACACCTCTCGGAACCTGGGGCCGAAAGGGGTAGACTGGGCGTAAGCATGAGGAAGCTTTTTAGAGCTTTCATTTTTGTGGAACTCTGCAGGAAAGTATCTGGGAGGCATAGAGTCAGGTGAAGAGAGAGTGGGAATTGTCAGGGTCTCAGACTTTGGTTTTCATGCATATATAATTATGCATAGCTTATCACATTGTTAATACTGTTATGTTTTGTGTGTCTTTTTGTTGCTTTCCAATTCTTGTGCTCTGACTCTCTTAGGAACCAGAAGGGGAAGTAGAGAATCTAAAAGCTGCTCCATATGACATATAACAAAACTGCAGATTCAGCTGGAATGGAATTTTGTTATGTGCGAAAGATGGAAATAAAAGATAGATGGAAATAAAAGAGGCCATAAGTCTCTGAACTTGTAAACCTTGTGGTGAATGTTTGTTCATTGTTTTTTCCATTTGTTTGTTTAATTCATGTTTTATAATCATTATAGTTTTTTATTCATGTTTTTTTATTTTTTAAAATCCATTTATTAGTCATTTCCAAGTTTATATAAATGGCGTGGCTTTGAAATGTGTTGGGGGATGGGAGGAGAGCACCGTGTTGATACAGGAAAGACAGATGGACATCTGTGGATTTAGGTTGAGGTCAGGAGGTGAGGTCAGATCCCCTTAAGGGAGTAATAAGGGTTAGGTATCCTGTTAACCTTTTCCCGTTGAACCATAAAATATAAGGATTGGAGAGAAGGAGGAGTGTCTTAAGTGGCATGTATATAACTGATGGTGAGAAATGTTTTGCTGTCTGAATTACAGCTGTACAGAACCTTTGGGCAGAATTAAACTTGGCTAAAGCTTCTCTAGTGTCCGTGAGTTATTGACTCTGAAAAATAAGAACCTAACAGATGAAACATCAACGCTTATCTGTATTTTGCACATATTCATCCTCATGAGGACCCTGGTCCTGATCTGCCTCAGAGGACCGGACAACTAGACAAGCTGATCTACATGGTTTACCAACATTGGATTAAAACAAGCTTATATATTGGGTTCTGATGGGGTACAGCAGTTGAACTAAGCTCATGATGAATTTATCAACATATATAATTCATTCATAAATAAAAAACAACAACAAAAACGATGTAACAACTAAGGATTCTAGCTTGAAAATAGAAACATTGATGGTGTACCTTGAGTTTAGTCCTTAACTTTCTCGGGAGGAATTTGAACCTCCCCTTGCCTTCTTTCACAGCCTCAACCTGAGGAGGACTGGTATCATTTTGGGCCTTATTGACAGAGATGTTGGCTCCAACTCATCTTTTCAGGTCTGCCGATTTGAGGGAGGACTTGACACTAAATAATATATATTTTTAAAGCCTGTTGCACAATCATTTTGGATTTAATTAACTACATTAATGCAAAAATATTTTAAACACATCTACAAATATATTTGTTGTCGGCCTAAACATTATAGTTATTGCACAATGTCAAAAACCAAGGAAACATGTTATTAAAGCCTGTTACAGTCATTTATGTTTGTTTAACAAACTGATGTACATTTATTTTTTAAATACAATTAAATGAGTATGTTGTGAATTAAAGTGGTGAACAGTTTACAACACACAACACACAACATACGCTTTAATGCACCACTATTGGCTCTCTATCTCCCTCGTGTGGTTAATGATATATAGATTCAACAGTATCTAATAAATTGTTTGCACTTGTTACATTTATTACGCAGCAGGCGTGTCTCCTTAATTAGTTTGTACAACGCTGATGAAGGCAAAAGGCCAAAACCTATGCAGACAATTGTAATTTATTTATAGCCACTTGCACTTTCAATTTCTTTCCGGACTGGATTAAATGAATACTTTCTTTTGCATTTCGGCCTCCCTGGTTTGTTTTTCATGGTTTTGACGACGAGTACCCTTTGCATTACAGATATTTTTTCTCCTACCATTCCATTCTAGCCTGAGTGCAAACCCTCATGCTGGCTATCCCCTGATAATGATAAAGGCCTACAGTCCACACACCTGGTCGGTGTCATCGTCACAGCAGATGGTGGCACTCAGGACAATGCAATACAGAGTATAGAAGTTGGCCCTAATATTTTCCTCCCTTAGAAAATATCCAACAGTGTAGCTTTTGTATGACATGACACCTGAACAAAATCAGCATGGGATACTCATTCCAGCATAGAATATTATGCAGTGGTAGAGCACAGATTATGTGAAATTATGTGATATTATGTTGCCCTTGCAGATTATAGTCCCTCCATCCGAAGGCATGTATGCAAACAGACATAAGCTCTGTGGTCCATGTCCTTGTGTAACACAGGGAGGATGATGGAGTCGGGCTAAGCAGTTTCTATGGCAACAGAGGAAGAGCGGTGCTGCAGTAAACAGTGAAGTGGTGAGCCCTGAGACGATCAGGCTGGTTCCTCCTTGCTCCTCTCACACTCTCCCCTGTTGCGCCCATTATCTTGGCTACTGGACATTATCTTGGCTATCATTCCATTGTCAAAGCATTATAAGGAAGGCAGCTAAAGTATAGTGTATAATAGTCACACCAAGATATGTGAGTAAGTAGCCTTGCACAAGCCGGAATGGCTCATAGGACCAAGAGCCTGTCTCCTGTTTCTGTAGCATGAGGCATATAGGATGGGAAGAAATCCCTGGCAGAGCGCACACGGTTGATAAACCCATTTATTTTGACGGCACCTGAGGTCACCTTTTTATTCTCCTTAGCCAACCACTTTTATAGCTTCATAATCTAACAATCTATGTACTTCGGGACAGGTTTCTTAAATATAGGGCCCAACAAACCGCTTTACTTTACAAAGCCAGTACAAATGATATGACAGATAATTTTATTGGTACACTGTACAATTTGGACAAGTTGAAATATTACATTGATTAACCAGGATGCTACTATTTTCCAGAATATTTTCTCTCTCTCAAATGGCTACCATATGCACCAGAAAACTGTTTACAAATAGAAAAATACAAAACCACAGACCCATTTGTGAGGGGAAAAGAATGGACAATGAAAAACATGTCAGAGTTTATAAAGCTATAGTACTTTCGTGAAGAGAAATACAAACAATGGGGCAGGATTGATAAAGGCAGCCTGAAATGAGTCGAGAACCAAGCTGCCGTAGCAATCTTGGAGATAACGGAATAGCACATGGCAAATACAGGTGTCATTTCTATGGTTCTTTCAGAGCTGATACCTTATTTAAAATAAGAATTTGTTCTTATCTGACTTGCCTAGTTAAATAATGGTAAAATACAAATACAAAATGAGTATAGAGCGGTGGTCTGAACCACAGATCAATTCCCAATACCATCTGCAATCTATTTTCTGGTATTAAAGGCTGTGACTGTACTATATAGGCTACCTTTTTGAGGAGGGATGGCGGTGCATGTATTCCCACAGCAGGTGCTAAAGGTTTCATACAACTCTGTGAATACATAAGCCACAATGAGGTTGGCTTATAAATAAAAAAGGATGCTGTAATTGAGGGGCAGAAATAAGACAGACATACAAAACAAACACTCATACAAACAGAGTGGATGATGTTGCCTGATGTTTGGCTTTCAAATTGAGATGTCCAATGCTATCAACTAGACAGGAGGGGCGATCAGCCACACACAAACTGGTACACTTTATACACATTCACACAGAAACTGGTACACTATATACCCATTCACACACAAACTGGTAGACTATATACCCGTTCACACACAAACTGGTACACTATATACTCATTCACACACACAAACTGGTACACTATATACCCATTCACACACAAAAACAGATACATGCACAGTTTTCAAAGTGTCAAAAAGTGCTGTCTTGTGCTTGAACATTTAACACTGTTGGTTGTCACACCAACACATTGGATCAGCATGGACTGCCATTTCAAAAGCAACAGCAACCCTGAAGACAACTGTCTTCATCAGCACATAGTAATGTAGTTAGAACAGACTGAGTTAAGGCCACATGGGGACAATCAACAGATCATCTCCATTAATTCAGGGTAAAGAAGGTGAAATAAAAGTTGGTGTTTGCATCAGATGTCATAAATGCATATCAACCCTTGCTACGTCAGTTCCCCTGCATACCCAAGAGTACAACGCCCAGCTTGTCGGTTTCAGGATGACGAGGTGTGACAAGATACGATGCACATTCCAGAAGCTCTTTGTCAGTAGATCACAGGTTGATGGAGTATGTTCTTCGTCAGCAGGCATCATTGAACTTAAGTGAAGATCTGAAGCTTTTCCAATAGGCTCCATTCTCTTCCGTTGATGGCCACCAGGGGGTAGACATGCTAAGAACCTCATGTCCAGCTAGGCCACCCCTACTCCACTCATCAAAAGAGGGAGCCACTGCGGTGGAAGTGGATCGGAATTACAGTAGTGTGCACATTTGGAAGGAAACTACAATAAAGACCAGATTTTGGTTGTGTTTGAAGGATGAAAAAGGAGATATAGTAGCAGGCCTACAACAATTTCAAGTCAACAATGCAAGAATATTCACAATTTGTATTACCCACTACATTTAGTCTCCAATAGACTCCAATTATGGAATATCCTACCTTCTATAAGTTATCTCTGAAGTCCTCCTGTTATGCACAGGGAATTTGCACTCTCATTCCATCTATATAACAGCAGGTCCTTTAAGCCAGGGAGAAGGGGGTATAAACTATAATACAAAATCTGATATGATCCCTTTAAAAAATATATTTTAAAGTAATATTTAGGAGGAGAGCAAGTTCTATGCACTTGGAGAAAGGGTTGCAGTATCCTATTGGTCCTTTAGGGAGTGTAATTGTGGTTGTGAGCTGCATTATGCTCAGTCCTCACTCCTGCGGTCTGCTGTTGTTGAAGCTGGAGTTGTTACTGCTGCAGCTCTCCTCATATGTGGGAGGGGGTTCTGTAAGATACACAAACAAACCAGAGAAACAGTCAGACTATATAGTAGGCCATTGTTCACTAATCATTGATCATCATACTGACACAGTTTGGGGGGGGACTCACCATGTGTGAAGTCCCAGGTGCTGTACTCAGGGGGGAGTATGAGAGGACAGGATGTGGGTACTGGGGTGGCGTTTCCTTCTGTGAAGAAGGGGATGGTGGCCCCAGTAGACACACAGAACAGAGGCGTTGAGGTGTCATTGGCACGTCGCTGGCTGGGGGGGAAATCTACACCGGGAGCGTAGCTGAATGCACTGGGGGACATGGTGGGGGGCTGGCCGGATTGGTCCTGCTGGGAGTGACTCTTTGTGGGGATCTCCTCACTAACTGAACCCCCTGCTCCCAACACCTCCTCCAAGTCCTCCTCAGCCGGGGGCGCGCTCGGGGTAACCCCTTGTGGGCCGGGGTTGGGGCTGATGGTTGTTGGGGCTGGAGTTGAGGGCATAGGTCGTGACGGGATCAAGTTGACAGCGATGTTCCCGATGTAGATGGGTAAAGTGACAACTGTCTCGGGGGACTTTAGTGATACCTGCAGCGGTCACAAGATACAATGTAAATGTGTTTAAATATCCTATCATTCCAAGATGCTCCTTTAACACTCCAATGCAGCTATTCTCATCTCAATATCAAAACATTTATGGGTAACAATTAAGTACCTTAATGTGATTGTTTTCAATTAAAATTGTAAAAAAATAAACAAAAATAGCTTCTTAGTAAAGACTAATTTCTCAAGCAAGAATTTGGCTAGGACTGTCTGGGATTGGTCTGAGGGGGAGGGGAAAACTGAAAATTAGCTGTTATTGGCAGAGAGGTTTGGAACGCTCTTTCTTATTGGTCTACTAACTAATTTACCGTCTTTTCAAACAGCTCTTACAGTAAAAGGGCATTGTCATAATGTTTGGGCTGTTCCCAACAACAACAAAATCTTGGTCGACCAAGAGTTGTCTGTTCTTTCGACCAATCGATTGGACAACATTTTTAAACATGCATTTTTCCATATATAGACACATTCTGTGTTTTAATCAAATCAACTATATACACTGAGCTTGTCTAATGCTTTAAGCAAACTGTTTGATGAAATAATTAAGAGACACAAATGACTAGAGGGAATCCGACGGCAAATCATTTGATTGTGCCATCTGGCTCAGACTTTCTGCGCTGTGTAAAGAAAAAGAGAAGACACGCTGTGGCTGTGTGACTAGCACCCGTTGTCTCTCTCTCTTCCCTGCTGCAGCGACCTCCACATAACATCAGTGTGTATTGCACTGTCCATGTTGCTGAAGCTGCAACATAATTACACCCATTTCTGACTGAAAAGTTCTGTTACCGAAATCCCTCATTGCTCTCTTTATGTGACACGTATGCTTCGAATGCACGTGACCAATAGGGCCTGACCTATAGCATATCATAATCACATCAATAAATTGGTTATAACAAACTCTGAACACCGTAACACGTAATGGATGCAGAGGAAGTGACAAATAAACTCGAAGCAGGTTGCTGGTTGCGCAGGAGGTAAAGGGGAAGATGTGTGGAATAAATTTGACTAGTTGTGGAAAATACTGGAGATCAAGAAAAATAAGATAAGAAGCAAGAACTGTGTGCATATTGGGCCTGTGTGTGCCAAACAGGCGCTGTTAGTTTACAATATCATTTTTCAGACCGTTTGTAACATTGTAAACAACACTAAATAAATGATTAGCGTACCAGAGAGTCTGGTGTAATTCTTTATTATTTTTGGTAAAGCCTTTATTACAGCAAAGACTAAAAACAGTCGCATTCATTCGTGAATGCAATTTCTGAAATGGAACGGTTTAGGCCTATTTATTGTTTACACTAATTAGTCAAATTAACGCTTTATTTTATTTGAAAACTAAAATGCTTGATTGCATTTCACATCATGAGTGACTCGTATGAGGTGTGATGACATGAACGAATGAATGGAGGATTGATACAGTAGCCTATATAACTATTGAAATATAGGCCTAAGTAAGTTACGATATTAAGACTAAACAGGATGTGCTCTTAGACCTACGGTGGTTATACAAGGCTGCTATACTAAGCCTACTAATGATAATGACATTACTTATTATTATAATAATAATAATAACAATAATAATAACAATAAGGAGCTCAAGGGAAAAGAAGGGTTATTATTATTATTATAAACAACAATATACAACACTAACTAAATTGCAAATAACACCAGAGAGGCTGGTCTAACAAAATTTATTAAGAGCATAGTGTTGGAGGAAATTATGGTTGAAATGAATAATTATGTATACATTCCAATCAGAACTGACTAGTCCAAATGCTATAATGTACTTTACATATTCATTTTCTCTCTTGCTCCCTTTCCCAATTGTATATAATGTAGTCAGGAGTTTAGAAACAATGAAGGTCTGTTCCTTAGTTCATTCATTTGGACAATCTCCAGGTGGCAGGAACGGGCTATCTCCAGACTGTCTAGAATGCTGATTTATACTGACTGACCTTGACTTCAGGCGTGGAGCGAAAAGCTCAAGAAACTATAGGGCCTCTAAGAGATAGAACGTTTAGAAAACGCTGACGTCATTTTCAGTTTATAACCTGTGGAAATATGTGTATGTGGTAGTACTCTCTTGAATTAAACACTGTTTACCTGGCTTTTAAGACTGGTCTCGATCTACTTCATGCATAATTAATTAACTTACACCTCTTTAATGAACTAGAGCGAGTGCGTATTTGATTTTGGCTATAAAACATATAGGAATTTAGAAATTCCACTAACACATAGCAAAGATTAAAAACAGCCCAATTTGTTAAATTGTTGCGTGAGGCTTGATGCTCACGGAATCGGTAGGCTATCGACCAAACACTTAAACAGGCAACAGAAGCAGGATCTGTCTTATTTCTGTAGATATGTATGGATGATTTATAAAGCCAGGCACGTTTAACAGTTAAGGCGATTGATTATAGACCTAATTAATTTGGAGGAAACGTCCTCTCTCCTCACTTTTCTTAGACAATTAAGACAAGGGCTGTTTTCTCATCTCCTAACTCCACTGTTGCCTCCGCCACATTGTTTTCAACACCAATATTGATGTGATCCAGGACCGAGGACAGCGACCTCTATTCAACACGAGAAAGCGCATGTGTTATAAAATAATATAATCTTTATTTCTGTTGTACCATTGTTCTTACATATTATAACCATATAGAATTTCAGTAGCACATGTCTTAAGACTGATGGACTGGGCCATCCCCACAGCCTCCAGAATGGATCAGTCCACTCAGACAGGTGTCTTGTACACCATGTTTTTAGTTTTTTTGCTACTGCTCGACTACAAAAATCTCAGTCGACCACCAGCCTATTGACCAAACAATCGAACAGTCGACTAAATGGGGTCAGCCCTACATCATTTTCCCAATTTCACAGTACTTTTCCAACCTCATAGTGTGGAAATAGATATAAAACACAGGAAATCACATTTTTGACTGCACTGGGCCTTTAAGGACTGTACTGACAAAAATAGCTTTGCCATACTGTATTAGGAACAAGAGATTACCATAGTTATAATCCCTGAACTCACTAAAGAGACATCTGAGACTGAGCATGAATGATTTACAGCATACTACATCACAGGTGCATTGGGTTAATGAGAGGATTACAGCACTATGATACAGTATGAGGAACAGTGTCTGGTTTATATTACAACTTTATTTAACTACAACTATAGAAAGAACACTGTACAACTGCTACAAGTCTAAAGCACCACTTGTGAACAACACTATTCATTGAGGGGATCCCAACAAGTGCACTTCATTGAGGGTGTTACTAACCTGGATGAAGTAATCGATCTCTATAAGGCTACAGCCGGCCAGGCCAGACTGGGGGAGGGGCGGTACGATGATTTGCTCCCGCCACTCAGCGTGTTTCCCCGCCTTCACTCCCGCCCCCTCTACCTCTGCTATGGTCCGCAGGTCGAAAACAGCCCGTTTGGTCTTATAAGTCACTTTCTGATCAGGAGAGATTCATCAGAGTGAAGCCCATCAGACCAACATACAGATGAGACAATACAGAGCAAAGCATCACATCACTTCACTTCACATCAAAATATACGGTATATCAGCATTTGCCCATAAACCAGTCAGACTATCTGTTTTGCAGGACAAAATAGGTAAAGGAACAAGAGCACATGAGACATTAAATAGGTATTGGGTACCTGTATGAGGCTGGCCAGCACACAGCCAGTGTCCTTGCCTGACTTGTTGTGGATCTCAGTGGCTAGTCTGATGATCTGGCCTGGTGTGTATCCCCTCTGGTCACTGCAAGCCTTCATCATGAGGGTGCCCGTCTTCACCAGGAGGTAGCTGAACCTCTTAGTGGTCACAGCATAACTGGGTTGCTGGGGAGAAGCAGTCATAGGAAGGATAAAACAAGCCGTTCCAACGGACAGGTGAACAGAGCATAGAAACAGAGAAATTAGAGCTGGGGGTAAGGAGGAGTCCTCCCGTAATCTTTAATAAAAGACAAGATAGTGGTTGTGCTGCGCTCATTGTGCTGAAATCAAATCCCATAACTATCAAACTAAATAAGGCATGATCAAATAAGTGGGCACTCTACGGGTAGTTCACTGTCCTCTTCAGACATTATCTACTGTTCCAGTAGACGGTCTCTAGCCAAGTACTATATCTAGTTATTTTTTTAGGTAATTCCATTGAAATGACTGCATTACAAAACAATTTAATTATATTGTTGAGACAGTGTTGACTGGTCTTTACCTCAATGTTGGGCACTTGGTTGAGGTTGAGCAGGTTAAGTAGGTAGAAGGGCCTCTGGGCCTTGTAGTCCTTGGAGAAGCGAGGTGTGTCTATGATGGCTCTCACACGGTAAACAATCTTCCCAAAGGGCCCTTCAAAGGAGGTCGGGGCAGCCACTTGGTTGGGCAGAGAGAAATACAGCTATTAGACAGTGCAAGATTGACCACAGAAAGTTTAAGGTTGTATACAAAAATGTACTCATGGAGATAAATCATTCACGACATCAAGTGCTACAGCTACTGCATCGACATTAACCAAAGCTGTTTCATTTATTTCATAAAGCCTGTGCTGTCTGCAGATGAATCCTATAAACAAGGATATGAGATTCTAACTAAAACAGACTGGCAGTCTAAAATTATGTCTGGTCATTGTGTGTGCTTTATCAGAGAAATGCCAGTCAGTGCTTGGTCTGAGCAGTGGGAGGCAGATAGATCAGATCAGGGGGACAGATACTCAGTGCTCCTAGCAGCGCTGTCACCAAGTGTCTGTGCTCATCTGTCTGAGCTGTACAAATCCCCTCCTAAGAGGACAGGAGGAGGACACTGTTGATTTACACAGTCCAGAAGGGACAGATGATAAAGGAGGAGGGGAAGGGAATGAGGAAAGGAAACTGAAGAAGGGAAAGACAAAAATAACAATTCTGAGAGGTTGGATGGAGAGAAGGGATGGAGAATTACAGGATGAAGTTCAGGACAAACAGAGATACGTCTATAGTATATCCTCAATCCGAATACATTTACAAAGGTCATAATGTGTAATAGAAATGTCCATCTATTGTTTTCAGCTCATGCCTTAAAGCACGACAGGTGCTGATACATTCAAATTAGAATGCGTGGTGTCCACTGATTTACCCATTGGCCTTGAACCAAACACATTATTGTACATTCCTATAAATCATTGGAATAAATAGATTGATTCAATATGGTAGAGTTTTCAAGGTGTACACAGAACAAACAAGTCTCTGGACTTCTCAGTGTGATCCATTCTAATTCTGCACTCCGACTCATTTAAATGATAATGTCAGTAGTGGGTGCTGCACAGGGGAATTTCCTGCTGTCAATAAGGATTAGTGAGGAGCAGCAGGCTGGGTGTAAAAGGCTTGGCAGAACAGACACAGACAGGCTCCTGGCCAGAAGGAACCCAGCACCAGGGGCACTTGTCTGACTGAGTCTATGGGCCTGACAAAAAGCTCTTCCACTATCTCTTCTCCAGCATCCTCCACATAACCAAGGGCTCCTGTTTTTAAGTCTTTACTTGTCAGTGTTTAAGTACATCCACCAATCCTCACAGCATGAACAGCAGTTTTAATGTAGCATCCTATTTGGAGGAGCTCTCGAGCCTAGATGTTAAAGCCTCCCCTGTCAGCCCCTGACCTGACAACAAGCAGGGGGCACTGTCACTGGGTCACTGCCTGGATGATCCTGTCATCAGCTCTGGAATTATCATGTCTTCTGCCTGTTCTGTAGACGATGGTGGGGGGAACAGCGTGTGTGTGTGTGTGTGTGTGTGTGGGGGGACTAAATGACTATATATAGACATCCATCCCACCCCACCGAGCCCAGACAGAGTGGAGCCTAATGGACAGACACTGAACTGTCTGTGACCTCACACCTGCATGTACTCGAGTTCACAGTCCAGTCAAAAGAAGTATTCAAAATGTCATGTGTTATTACACAGGGGTGTGTCTGTGGGGACACAATATGGCTCTCTCGGCTACTGGCACTTGTTAACTCTGCCTTTTTGTTAGTACTTGGTCGGGGATGACTTACATGGCCAACTTTGACATATATCACCCAGTTAGACAGGAAATATTGGCTGACTGAAGCATTTAGGATTAAAGAGCAAATTTAG
Source organism: Oncorhynchus nerka (assembly GCF_034236695.1). NCBI lineage: Eukaryota > Metazoa > Chordata > Actinopteri > Salmoniformes > Salmonidae > Oncorhynchus > Oncorhynchus nerka. The sequence continues at coordinate 37,213,077 of NC_088399.1, forward strand.
TATTTTATTTATTTATTTTATTATTTTTTTCACCTTTTTTTCACCTTAACCAGGTAGGCTAGTTGAGAACAAGTTCTCATTTACAACTGCGACCTGGTCAAGATAAAGCAAAGCAGTTCGACACATGCAACAACACAGAGTTACACATGGAATAAACAAACATACAGTCAATAATACAGTAGAGAAAAGTCTATATACAGTGTGAAAATGAGATAACGTAAGGGAGGTAAGGCAATAAATAGGCCACAGTGGCGAGGTAATTATGATATAGCAATTAAACACTGGAGTGATAGATATTGATAAATTAACGTAATAAGCAACCTCTGTCACGCCCTGACCTACTTATCTTTGTTTTCTTTATTAGTTTGGTTAGGTCAGGGTGTGACAAGGGTGGTTGGTTTAGTTTTTATATTGTCTATGTGTTTCTGGCCTGTCTAGTATTTTTGTATATCTATGGGGTTTTAGTATGTCTAGGTATATGAGGTCTATGGTGGCCTGAATTGGTTCCCAATCAGAGACAGCTGTTTATCGTTGTCTCTGATTGGGGATCCTATTTAGGTTGCCATTTTCCATTTTGGTTTTGTGGGTTATTGTCTACGTGTAGTTGCCTGTCAGCACTCTAGTTATATAGTGTCACGGTGTACGTTTGTATAGTTTTGTTCAGTGTTCGTTCTTTATTAAAGTAGTATGTACGCCTATCACGCTGCGCCTTGGTCTCATCAATATGACGAATGTGACAGAATAACCCACCAAACAAGGACCAAGCAGTGTGAAAAGGAGGAACAGCGCTTAATGGGGAGATGGACCTGGGAGGAGATATTAGATGGAGCAGGACCCTGGACACAGCCGGGGGAGTATCGCCGTCTTAAGGAGGAGTTAGAGGCAGCGAAAGCGGAACGGCGATACTATGAGGAGAAATACAGGAGAATAAAGGAACAGCGGAGATATGAAGGTACACGGCTAGCACGGAAGTCCGAGAGGCAGCCCCAAGATTGGGGGGGGGCACACGAGGAGATTGGCTGAGTCAGGTAGGAGACCTGAGCCAACTCCTCATGCTTACCGTGGGGAGCGTGTAACTGGTCAGGCACCGTGTTATGCAGAGATGCGCACGGTGTCTCCAGTGCACTATTCTAGCCCGGTGCGCTCTATTCCAGCTCCTCGCATTTGCCGGGCTAGAATGGGCATCCAGCCAGGAAGTATTGAGCCAGCTCTATGTTCTGGACCTTCAATGTGTCTCCACGGTCCAGTGTATCCTGTGCCTCCTCCCTGCACTCGCGGTGTGGTGTGAGGTGTGTGTCACCAGCCCGTCGGATCCTCCAACGACGGGCCACAGTCCGGATCCTCCAACGACGGGCCACAGTCCGGAGCCTCCAACGACGGGCCACAGTCCGGAGCCTCCAGCTACGGGCCACAGTCCGGAGCCTCCAACGACGTCCGGAGCCTCCAACGACTCAGTCCGGGCCTCCAACGACGGGCCACAGTCCGGGCCTCCAACGACGGGCCACAGTCCGGAGCCTCCAGCTACGGGCCACAGTCCGGAGCCTCCAACGACGCGGGCCACAGTCCGGCCTCCACAGTCCGGGCCTCCAGCGACGGGCCACAGTCCGGAGCATCCGGAGCCTCCAGCATCCAGCGGGCCACAGTCCGGAGCCTCCAGCGACGGGCCACAGTCCGGGGTCTCCAGCGACGGACCACAGTCTGGGGTCTCCAGCGACGGTCCACAGTCCGGGTCTCCAGCGACGGTCCACAGTCTGGGGTCTCCAGCGACGGTCCCCAGTCCGGGGTCTCCAGCGACGGTCCCTAGTCCGGGTCTCCAGCGACGGTCCCCAGTCCAGAACATCCGGCGAGGATCCGCAGTCCAGAGTCTCCGACGATGATCCACGGGTCAGTGATACAAGAACGGACTCAGTGTAAAGAAAATCGGCGGCGTCCAGAACCAGAGCCGCCACCGAGGTTAGATGCCCACCCAGACCCTCCCACCTTTGGGGGGTTACTGTCACGCCCTGACCTTAGTTATCTTTGTTTTCTTTATTATTTTGGTTAGGTCAGGGTGTGACAAGGTTGGTTGGTTTAGTTTTTGTATTGTCTTGGTGTTTCCCCTGTCTAGGTTTTTTGTATATCTATGGGGTTTTAGTATGTCTAGGTATATGTAGGTCTATGGTGTCCTGAATTGGTTCCCAATCAGAGACAGCTGTTTATCGTTGTCTGCTTGAGGATCCTATTTAGGCTGCCATTTTCCATTTAGTTTTTTTTGGTTTGTACATGTCAGCACACTTGTTATATAGCTTCACATTTGTGTTGTTGTTTTGTTCAGTGTTCGTTCTTTATTAAAGTAGTATGTACGCCTATCACGCTGCGCCTTGGTCTCATCAGTATGACGAACGGGACAACTTCTCCTTTTGAAAGTGGCGTCAATATGAGTCAAAAACATTCTAGAGTCAAAATTGACGACAAAGTGTATATAGGATACATTTTCTTATAAAGTCAGTCTCGTCAAAAATGGCAATTTGTGAGATAATTAGGAATAAAATATATGTCATGGAATGAAGGGTACCGTAAAAGTCTTTCTTGAGTTGGGTTGATTTCCATCCTGCCCACATGCTTACAGCTGGCAGCACCCAAGTAATCATAAATTCGGAGCGCACCGATCATAATGCCCATGGTAAACGTGGTATGACATTCGATATCCCTATGGGAGCTAGTTAGGGACCACCGGTAAATTACACAATGTACATGGGACAATATTTTTTAAATCAATTTGGAGGAAGTGCGTGCCCATAGTAAACTGAAAAGAAATCTGTCCAAAATTGCTAATATATACATATAATAATTATTATTGGATAGAAAACACTCTAAAGCTTCTAAAACCGTTTGAAATATGTCTGTAAGTATAGCAGAACTCACAGGGCAGCCATTCTCCCAAACGATTTCTCTCATCAGGAAAGTTGGGCCAACTTTGACGTCATCGCCCCCACCCTTCCCAACCAGCTATGGATCTGGGATCAGTTTCTATGTCTTCGGCGAGATGTCTTCTTTCAATAGGGCGTTTCATTGTGAAAATCCCGCGATCTTTCACCCCTTGGCGGGCAAAAACCTTGGTGTCACGCGAAAATACATACACTCTCATGCGAGCGTTGCTCCTGGAGTGCCCTTTGTTCCAGGAATCACGACACGATGTCAGTTTGTCTGTTTGAGTTGAGAATTGTTTTGCACGTTTAGAACATCCTAAAGCTTGATTCTGCACTTAGTTTGACCAGTTTAGTCGACATATAATATGTAATTTTGAAGTTTTGATGCGCAACCCCTCGAATTTTGGCTGCATTTCAGACAGAATTAGTCGCGTTTGCTAACACAAAGACACATGAATTGAAACCAAACAATGTTTTGGGTAAGTACGACTTCTTCCACTACATTATGATCGAAGACCATCAAAGGTAAGGGAATATTTATGTGGTAATTTTGTGTTTCTGTTGACTCCAACATAGCGGAGAAATATTGCTAATGTCTGAGCGCCGTCTCAGATTATTGAAAAATGAACGATTTCTGTAACGTTAAAAAGAAATGTGACAAAGTGATTGCATTAAGAAGGAGTGTATCTTTCTAACTATATGTAGAACATGTATATTTAGTCAAAGTTTATGATGTGTATTGCTGTTATCTGGCATTATCTGGCGGAGTTATCATAATTTCTCCGGACATTTTTGTAGCATTTTTTGAACATGGCGTCAATGTAAACAGAGATTTATGGATATAAATGGCATATTATTGAAAAAAACATAAATGTACTGTGTAACATGTCCTATTACTGTCATCTGATGAAGATTTTCAAAAGGTTAGTGAATTATTTTTATTTTAATCCTGCTTTTGTGATTGCATCTATTGTTAGACAAAATGGCTGTGTCATTGGTGGTGGTTTGACATAAATATGTGCTATGTTTTCGCCGTAAAACATTTTAGAAATCTGACACGCTGGCTAGATGAACAAGGTGTTTGTCTTTCATTTGAGCTATTGGACTTGTTAATGTGTGGAGGTTAAATATTTCTAAGAATATTTTTGCATTCTGTGCGCCATCTTTTGAGTTGAGCGGGATCGTGGTAACGTGAACAAGTTAACCTCAAACCACCTATAAATTGTAGAAATTCATATACAAATATTTAAAGCATTTAATGAGACAACTAAAATCTGGGCAACATGAAAATATTGCCTCATTTACATTGTGTAATTTATTGATGGTCTCTAACTATCCCCAGAGGTAGGCTATCCAAAGTCAAACCAACTTTGCCACAGTCGCACACCGGCTGGCTGAAGCTAATTGGGGAAAGAAGTTGGCTAGCTTGCCTAGACACAAGACCTTAAACTGTTTCAAGTTATTGAGAAGGGTGAGTGACTGTAACTGTGTACTGTTTTGTCAGTGACAGTACAAACACTTCCCATGTTTGACCGTACACACAAGACACCCACATCAAAGCACACCTCCAAAACCCAAATCTCATTCTCAGTCGCATTTCCTAATGAGGGGAATTGAAACCGAGGCTAAATCAGGAAGTTCAGCCCCTCTTTAAGGTGAAGTGCATAAAGCACAAGGGCAGAGACAGAGTCAATAGTGTGCCCTACCTGTGATATGAAAAGACATCTCTTTATTTACCTGAACAAACTGTACTGAATGTTCTTTCGTTGTGAAACAAAGAGCCAAGGGCATTAGGCAATACTACAAAGGCAACAAACACTGTGCCTGTTCAGAAACTTCACGTTATCAGCTGTTTTACCAGTTTCCTTCAACGTCACAAACAACAGTTCTGGTATACTGTAAAGATGTTGTTGTTTTTTAATTGACCTCAGTATGGTTGACATGGTGGAATGCAGTTCAACAGGTTTTCCAGACTAATTCCAAACATACCTGGAATGAGAAATTGAAAAGGGAAGCTGTGCTCGCCAGCTGCCAGTGTACCTGTAAGAGAGATTTCACTTGGTCAGATAGACAAGCAAAATCACATTTAGACAGACAGACACACACAGACAAAGAAAGCAAGACAGACTGACTAGTAGTCAGTGTAAGTTTTCACACAACCAGCATGGCTACCACTACATTCTGCAGCGATACGCCATCCCATCTGGCTTCCGCTTAGTGGGACTATCATTTGTTTTTCAACAGGACAATCACCAAACACACCTCCAGGCTGTGTAAGGGCTATTTGACCAAGAAGGAGAGTGATGGAGTGCTGCATCAGATGACCTGGCCTCCACAATCACCCGACCTCAACCCAATTGAGATGGTGTGGGATGAGTTGGACCACAGAGTGAAGCAAAAGCAGCCAACAAGTGCTCAGCACATGAGGGAACTCCTTCAAAACTGTTGGAAAAGCATTCCAGGTGAAGCTGGTTGAGAGAATGCCAAGAGTGTGCAAAGCTGTCATCATGGCAAAGCGTGGCTACTTTGAAGAATCTAAAATATATTTATATTTTTATATATACTTTTTTGCTTACTACATGATTCCATATGTGTTATTTCATAGTTTTGATGTCTTATAATGTAGAAAATAGCACAAATAAAGAAAAACCCTTGAATGAGTAGGTGTGTCTAAACTTTTGACTGCTACTGTATATATACAGTGGGGCAAAAAAGTATTTAGTCAGCCACCAATTGTGCAAGTTCTCCCACTTAAAAAGATGAGAGAGGCCTGTAATTTTCATCATAGGTACACTTCAACTATGACAAACAAAATGAGAAAAAAAATCCAGAAAATCACATTGTAGGATTCTTAATGAATTTATTTTGAAATTATGGTGGAAAATAAGTATTTGGTCAATAACAAAAGTTTATCTCAATACTTTGTTATATACCCTTTGTTGGCAATTATAGAGGTCAAACATTTTCTGTAAGTCTTCACAAGTTTTTCACACACTATTGCTGGTATTTTGGCCCATTCCTCCATGCAGATCTCCTCTAGAGCAGTGATGTTTTGGGGCTGTTGCTGGGCAACACGGTCTTTCAACTCCCTCCAAAGATTTTCTATGGGGTTGAGATCTGGAGACTGGCTTGGACACTCCAGGACCTTTAAATGCTTCTTACGAAGCCACTCCTTCGTTGCCCGGGCAGTGTGTTTGGGATCATTGTCATGCTGAAAGACCCAGCCACGTTTCATCTTCAATGCCCTTGCTGATGGAAGGTTTTCACTCAAAATCTTACGATACATGGCCCCATTCATTCTTTCCTTTACACGGATCAGTCGTCCTGGTCCCTTCGCAGAAAAACAGCCCCAAAGCATGATGTTTCCACCCCCATGCTTCACAGTAGGTATGGTGTTCTTTGGATGCAACTCAGCATTCTTTATCCTCCAAACACAACGAGTTGAGTTTTTACCAAAAAGTTCTATTTTGGTTTCATCTGACCATATGACATTCTCCCAATCTTCTTCTGGATCATCCAAATGCTCTCGAGCAAACTTCAGACGGGCCTGGACATGTACTGGCTTAAGCAGGGGGACACGTCTGGCACTGCAGGATTTGAGTCCCTGGCGGCGTGTTACTGATGGTAGGCTTTGTTACTTTGGTCCCAGCTCTCTGCAGGTCATTCACTAGGTCCCCCGTGTGGTTCTGGGATTTTTGCTCACCGTTCTTGTGATAATTTTGACCCCACGGGGTGAGATCTTGCGTGGAGCCCCAGATCGAGGGAGATTATCAGTGGTCTTGTATGTCTTCCATTTCAGTGTCTGTGTTCTTTTGCCCATCTTAATCTTTTCATTGTATTGGCCAGTCTGAGATATGACTTTTTCTTTGCAACTCTGCCTAGAAGGCCAGCAACCCGGAGTCGCCTCTTCACTGTTGATGTTGGGACTGGTGTTTTGCGGGTACTATTTAATGAAGCTGCCAGTTGAGGACTTGTGAGGCGTCTGTTTCTCAAACTAGACACTCTAATGTACTTGTCCTCTTGCTCAGTTGTGCACCGGGGCCTCCCACTCCTCTTTCTATTCTGGTTAGGGCCAGTTTGCGCTGTTCTGTGAAAGGAGTAGTACGCAACGTTGTATGAGATCTTCAGTTTCTTGGCAATTTCTAACCTGGAATAGCCTTAATTTCTCAGAACAATAATAGACTGACAAGTTTCAGAAGAAAGGTCTTTGTTTCTGGACGTAAAATGTGCTTTTCTTAAAAAACAAGGACATTTCTATGTGACCCTAACTTTTGAACGGTAGTACTGTATATATACAGTGGGGCAAAAAAGTATTTCTACCTCCCTGATTTTATTATTAAATGACAACAAAAAGATTAAATCAGCTCTCTTGACTGTAATTGTGCAGTTCAGACGGCTTAGTGGGTTGTTGGAGCAAAGTGCTTTCAACACCAAAGTTATGGGTTAATTAATCAGTATGGATATAGAATATATAAAAAAAACAAGGAAAGACTATGGATTATACTATATATGTAGACAGGAAGAAAGAAAACAGAGTTGAACAGCCTGCTCTCTGGTAAAAACACTGGGTCTATAGGTGAGAGAGGTGGTGGAGTTAAATATTAAGCAACATATTGGTGGTACGTTAATCTAACCAGCATAAATTACGTTCTTCACAGATCATATACTGAACTCCCTGACCAGTACTAGGAAGAGCACCACCAGACAGTTAAACAGATGGGATCTGTGGAGCACAGCACATCTCTTCTCTTGATCAGTAATTGTTAGGCACAGCCATGTTTCTCATCTGAGAGGGCAGACAGAACATTTAGTGCAGGAACACCCATATGCAGGGAACTACTACTTTAGCTGATGGCAGTTTCACTAGTTTTGCCACAAGAGCTGTGGAAAATGTTAATTATCCCTTAGAGTGATCACCAATATAAATGCAAAACCACTCTTGCGGACAAAAACCCAATCGAGAGGCAGAAAGCTACATTATCATACATTTTATAATCAACAGAGATGAAGAGGGCTGCAACACGGCCACTGAAGAGCCTCTATTTAGATTCTCATTCTATACCTTATACTCTATACATGTTGAATCAGTAGCCCCAAAATGGCTTCCATAGTCCTCACCTTTGTCAGCTACAGACAGTGTGCTGCTGAAGTATTGCTCTTCCAGTGTCCATGACATGTCGTTCATTTTGTTGGAGACCCCACATGATCCCAGGCAGTTCACCTTAATGGCTGGAATGGAAAGAAAGAAAAGAGTCAATCAACCGTATACAGTTTACTAACTTAGTCTATCATCCATAACTCTCTAAAATGGTAGTTCTCACAATGTTTTTTTAATCTAAGTAATGAGCTGGTATAAAAAAAACAGAGCCCATAAATGGTATGGATGCTACAAACACCGAATACCAGAGTTTTCAATTAATAGTGTCTATAAATATGTTTTTCTGTTGACTAGAAGCCCAATATTCAGAGAGAATTCCCTTTAGAGAGAATAACCTGAGTCCTGGTGTGTTCACTGTGTTGTATAAAAACAGCAGCACTCAACATTCCATAGTGATGGGTTGGTAGAGTTATTTGAATCACAGACTGTATTAGCCTCGCCGCTCACCTGTTCGATGGGGCTATCTATTATGTTGCTGAGACGCTAATGCAAGTCAAATCCAATAGCTATCCTTTATGGGGCGAGCCAGCCAGCCTTGCCCCATCGGGACAGGCAGACTCTACAACCACGTCAAACTTCAGGTGAACCAGATGTTTTCTGGGTAATATTATCATTATATAAGTACAGGTCAACCTAGATATGTACCAGGAGATTAGATCATGTTTCATGATGCTGCATACATGCAGCCACTACTAATCTGATGTCCTGTGATAAGCTCCTATCTCCTTCTTTGAGAATGAACCAGAGGGTTATTTTGATCAGACTGCACACAGCGGTCACAACACATATGACGTCCCACTGGGCACACACTGGTTAAATCAACGTTGTTTCCATGTCATTTCATTGAAATGACATAGAACCAATGTGAAAAAGACGTTGAATTGATGTCTGTGCTCTCTGTGCTCAGTGGGGTGATGTATGGAGAGGGTCTGTGTGGTTTAAAGGCCTTTGTGTTGAGTTCCATACCGTTGGAGAGAAAAACACAGCGAATGCCGCAGACTTATTAGCATCATAATGACCTTACCCGAGGCACACCACAGACCCTCACAAAGCATGATGCCTTACTTTGGTCATTAGTGGCGGCTGCTGCAGTTGGGCAAAGGGGCTCTATTCTCTCTTGGTCATAAATAATCTTACAAAACAGACACTTGATTGTGTTGTGTAGTTATCAACAGATGGAGAGGGAGGAGGAAATAGGAGAAACAGTATCAGTGCTGCCAATATTCATGTGAAACTGGTGTCGAATGGACGCCATTTTGTGTTCAATGATGGTTAGAAAAAAACATATTGGAAAACAAAATGTATTGTTTAACTGCTGTTAAACCCATCATCAGCCTGCTGTGTTCAGCCATGTTTGAGTGTTGAGATGATTATGTAACAAGTTGGGTAAACCTGGGAGATTTTCTGAAGCCCAATTCACCAAACACAACTATATCTATCTATCTATCTATCTATCTATCTATCTATCTATCTATCTATCTATCTATCTATCTATCTATCTATCATCTGTCTCTCCTCCCCCCTTCCTTTCTCTAAGGAGGAACTGAAACCTTTTGATAATGTGCAGTTGAACACAATGTTCACACAAGGTCACGTTCCTCATCTCTTACAGAAACCTGCATCGCCATAGCATCATGTTCCGTCATGGCATCACATTGTCAGAAATTGAGGGAGGGAGAAAGAGGTCAGATTTAGAGAAGAGAGATCTGTGCAGGGGACGGAAGTGGTGGCATATGACACTGTGATGACACTGTGCAGTTATGGACTGTGTGACAGAGCGACCACAGGCTCACACCCACACCCATGCAGAAGCCCGTGTTGGCACCAGAGACACACACCCATGCAGAAGCCCGTGTTGGCACCAGAGACACACACCCATGCAGAAGCCCGTGTTGGCACCAGAGACACACACAAGTAGCAGATGGCTCCCCTCCACCGGCAGAGCTTTTCTGTTCTGCTCTGGGAGAACAACAGCAAAATTCACAGTGCACAGAAAAGACCAGCGCCCTTCAAACTAACGGCCCATGTGGGCATTAAAAAAACAATGCAATCTGTTTCTCAAGCTATCTGCCCCATTTAGCATAATGCACCTACACACTTCTCTCTTCACCCTCACCCCATTTGATATCAACACATTTGTTTAAGAAACTAAGAACAAGTTCTTACTTACAAAGATGGCCTACCCCAGCCAACGATGGGCCAATATTGTGCACCACCCTATGGAACTCCCAATCACAGATGGCTGTGATACAGCCTGGAATTGAACCAGGGTCTGTAGTGATGCCTTCAGCTTTGAGATGCTGTGTCCTAGACCACTGTGCCAATCGGGAGTATGTCACTACTTCACAGGAAAGGCATTCGAACAAAACATATATTTTTTTATCAAAATGCATTCTTGGGCAGAAATGCTTTCTAGAACATGTGAACTTTCATGTGCCTTAATAACAAACTTGTAAATACATATAACATTGTTAAATTAAGAGCCTGGTTGGTTTAGCCACAGAAAAGACAGTAACCTTCTCGCTAGCCATGATTGCCTGAGATAATGGATGGGCTGGACATGCCGAGAGATGGTCTGCCATGTAGCACGCTTCTGTCTATAGCATGAGCTGCTCAGAATGTGTAGGTAATCGTTTCTACCGCGCCTTTTTTGAAAGATACCATGAAGAACTGCAAAAGTGTAGCTACAGCTCTCCAGCATCTGGAGGATGATCCTGCTATGCTGACTCTCTCTGACTGAAAATGAATCAGGCGATGAAGAAATCCCTGATATAGGTCAAAACATTTTCATGAACCAGAAATTGGCATTGTACATCGTAGAGTCTTCTGAAACGGCGATCAACAGTGTGGTTGTCACGGAAGAACTTGACTGAGTTTTGAAATCACTGGAATGCCCAGTGGAAGCAGAGTGTGATAGCTAAGGGGATGGATGAAATCCATTTGCATTGCTAATTATAGCCTAATGTTAGCTAGCTAGCTAACATTGAACCTAGTTGGTTAGCTTTAGCTACCTGCAGATTCATGCATGGTGGCTAGCTATGACAATCAGTTTGTATTGCTAGTAGCATGGGTTGGGATTATTGGCACATTCAAAACAACTGGGAACTATGGAACTTGGAAATCTCTGACCTCCGACTTCAGTGCGTTCAAGACAACTGGGAACTTGGAAAAAAATAAGCTCCTACTGGGAAAAATCATTTTGAATAGTAATCTAACTCAGAATTCAAACTCAGGAACTCAGGCCTCTTTCTAGAGCCCCAACTTTCCGACCTGAAAATCACTGACGTCATGATTTGACCTCGTCTTGAAAGCACCATTAGGTTCATTGTTTAGCTAGCTAGCTAGCAAGCTACATGTCTAAACAAAAGACTCTGCTTTGCCAGATGATTACATGATCCATCAAGTTAGCCATATGTGTCTGTGGGTGACTACGGTAATCTATTGTATTTCAAGAACATGTGTACATGTCTAGACAATACTGACCTCTCCACTTAGCTAGATGTGGCTGGGGGGTTGTTATATTTCTTTCACATGAACCATTCATTTTGACAAGTGTGTCTGGGTAAGAATCATCTAATAATTATAAAATATTTATACAATATTTATCTGGACACTGTCTATTTTTGATATTGCTACTATGCAAATATGCAAATAACCATTCCACTGTACTGTTTACACCTTCTGGGCCAGCAGGTGGCCTAGTGGTTAGAGTGTTGGGCTAGTAACTGAAAGGTTTCTGGATAAATCCCCAAGCTGAAACTGTAAAAATCTGTTGTTCTGTCCCTGAACAAGGCAACCCGGTAGGCCATCATTCTAAATAAGAGTTTATTCTTAACTGATTTGCCTGGTTAAATATGAAATCATGTGCAACTCAGATTTTATTTGATATAGTGTGTGTTTACCGGTAATGTGAAGGACAACATGACCTGCACCAAAGTCAGATTAGGATGTAGGCCAAGGACTAGATAAAGTGTATTTTTGTTACTACTTTCATCACTTTTAGTCTTGAAATCTTAGGTTATTTACTACACCACCTTACTCAGTTTAGCACATGGCCACACATGTGAATCCTTAAAGAGATAAGGCTTAAGGCTTAGGAGCGTGTGAATAATGCTGAATTGGTGTAGACAAAGAAGATCTCTCCAGTAGGTTTACCAAAACATTTGAGGTCCATTTTCTCCAAAGTGGGGTTTATAAACTTTCAAAGCAGAATTACTTTTCAATTGTTCCTCAACTGCAGTGTATGATATACCGTTTTCTAGCTTTGAGTCTCTACTTTTATCCTATGTAAAAAATACAATTTAAAATGTTGATACATAGGACCGAATTGAGCCGGTCGGTCACATTTGTGAAGGGGAGGGGCATTAAATATGTGTACACTGTACACAAACATAACTAGCAGCAGCAGCTGGCCAGTATTTACAAACCCTTGTTGAGACAAATATAGTAAATGGCAGGAAAAGGTTGGGTAATCACTCTTGACAGTAGAGTTAGCTAGCTAGCTTCTCTAATCTGCTACCCCCATCACCACAGCAGAAAGACTGGCAGGCAGCAGTTGGGTTGAATGGTGAATAACCCTGTGGTAAGAGAAGGGGCAGATTGGCAGAGAAGCTGGATGGCTGCAATGGATCGGTATTTCCAGTGCCACTCTGAAACAGATGGAGCTGTTGTGTGAGTCTGTCTGATGGCATCATGACACAGGAGAACAAGGCATTAAAGGCAGAGACCACAATATGTATTAATATGTAGCAGATGCCGGCTGCCTAAATTCACATCAGGCAGTGTTGAAGCCTTCCTAACACTATTCCAACACCAAGTCAAGGGTACCTAAGACAGGCCCAAGCTCTTAAAAAACATGCTTTCATTTCCTTCTGGATCATTCAAGAGTAATAAAGCTTCCAACTCCTCTTTGTTCATCTTCATCTTCAATACAAACTACAAAAGCCAGCTACTGTATTCGGACCTACACTAGGGCTGGGAATTGCCAGGGACCTCACAATATGATATTATCACGATCCTATATGTATTGCGATTCAATACAGTAATTTTATTGCGATTCCATGTTACAAACATATTGCTCACCATATGTTTGCTGCAGAGGGACAACAGAGAGGCACGAGAAAACAAGTTTTGATCAGTCATGGAAATAAAAGTACTGAAAACAAATTGGCTCCCTACTTAAAAAGAAAGTGGAGATCAAGCTATGAAGGAAAAATACTTAGTGCAGGTACAGCCAACAAGCGCAAAAATAATATTGTGATATTGTCAAAATGATATGATATATTGTCAAAAATAATAGCACGATATGTAACTGTATAAAATGTTTTCCCCATCACTGTAAAAGCATTGTTTTTACGGTAACTTACTAGAAGCCAGTTAGTTACCTGTAAGTTACTGTAAAAAGGTACAATATGTTACTGTAAATCCCTGAGAAACTTTGGTTTAACAGTACATTACTGTTACAGTAAAGTGCTGTTAAACCAAAGTTTTGGGGGAATTTACAGTAGCATTTCAAGCATTAGAGCAAGTCAAGCTTTTGCCCTCAAAGGTTTGCAATGCCAGGAAGTTACACGTGTCTAATGAACAGTAACTCAGATAAGGCAGCTTGGCATACGTGGCATACTAGGCATCATATGACTTCCTGTCATCAAATTACACTGAGTGACAGCATGTCTATTGTCCACAGAACTATATTCCTTCACACACCTACAAGCAGTGCCCACAGGGATCACTCACACATAGTAATGTGAACAAGAGTTTAGCAGCTTTAAGTCATCTCTCACCAGACTACCCGTGAAGTATTACAAACTCTACATGTCAAACAACCACGAAGAATGATCATTGAATGCATTGTGTCTTTGTTGAGTTGTGTCTTTGTCGAGTGTCTGTGTTCACTCAAACACACTGGAGTCTTTCCAAGGCCTCTTCAGCCTTCCACGGTTCAATAAGTGTGTCAGGGAAACATGGCTGTAGGCGTGGAGAACACCAGCTTCTTTTATTACAGCTGATCCCAGAAGGATCAGACAGCATAGGCTACTCCATCTCTACAATACTGGGACTATTAATATGATCAGGACCTTTGACACACAGTTTTACTATATCCACTCAGTCAAGAGCTTCAAATAGTTTGCATTGTCACTCTTTCTTTTTCTCACACTTCTTCCTGTAGGTTTGAAATACCTTTTTTTTGTCTATGTATGAAGGGCTTATTTATACCTGACATTCCAAGCTTTCTTCTCTTCCCACAGGATTGGCTATCTTTAGCAGACACTTCCACGGAAACTGTTATGCAATTTTGCATTACTGTTTATAATGTGTCTGTGTTATTTCTAACTTAAGATACTATAGCCCCTGTGAATGGACATGGCTGTTTAAACATGTGCTTCATGTTATAGGCCTAGTTCATCTTTTGTTACATGCCTAGGAGGATAATCCAAACATCTTTAATGGGGTAAAAAACTCCTTGGTAACAGATAGAGGGTTGTCCCAGCCTTTACTGTGTAACCAATCAGGGCCATGATATAAAGAAATGCATTTACAGAACATGACTCCCAGTGACATCACTGCATGGCAGCAATGAGTCAGCATGTGAGCCAGGCAGGAGGAACTGGCAGGGAGGCAGATAGACAGACTAACCCTCTGATAACGATATTTCCTTGTTTACGTGCACCCTGAGTAGGGTTCTAACTGGTGGGGCTGAAAACAGAGGAGCTACAGCGGGTTTGTTTAATGTCCGGCTTTTAAGAGAACAATACAGACAGAGGTAGCTCTTTATCCCCCAGCCAAAAGAAGGAGCAGGCAGACAGCTGGACACATTGGCTAAGACAAAGGGAAGATTGTGCCTGTCCAGAGGCTGGGGTTTCATCACAACTGGGTCAGGAGTATTAATGAGCATATTAAGAAGGTCTGCTGAATCTGTTGGGAAACCAGGAAGAACATTCCATGGATGGTCTCAGAGGAACCTGACGTCAACAGTAGCATTACACACCAGCACACAAGTGAATAGACACATGCACATCAATTATTCTAAGATAAAGCACCCTTAGATAAAAAGGGTGGAACCTTTCACGGAGCCAAATCCATAGAACTCCCCTTAGCTACAGTGGTGTTTACCACACTCATAGTGGTGTTTGCTGTGCTCATAACAGTTTAACATACTACAGGACAGCTTCTGAAGCCCTGGTGAGATGACTTGAATGTTTGTATGCACAGCATGTGTCACATGTAAAGGTACCACAAAGAAAATCTTGGTAGCCTCCAGTTTTAAATTAGGCCTATTAGCAGTGCAGAGACACCCCATACTTACTGTAGGCATTCTCAACACATCTCATCCAGACACTACTTACTGTAGGCATTCTCAACACATCTCATCCAGACACTCCAGTAATACAATCCCACACTCACTATCCCCATCAAATCTTAAAGCGCTGCAAACAAGTAGAGAGAATCTGGCTTTCCACTTAGTGCTCTCCCTCCTACTCCCTTTCACTGTCTCTCAGTAACACTCAAAGAGCACACAGACAGTTTATCTAATTATCTAGAAGTTAAAATACCTGTAAGCGAGTTCTGCACCGACAGGACTGCAGAACTGTTGTTACAGTTCAGGTTCCACAAGACTTGGGGTAGTTTCTCTCAAAAACAAGTCCAATCGTTAGGATTTGCATTTAAAGTTAAATTCCTCCTGGATAAGCCTTTGGTTAGAGTAACCAAGAGCATCTTTATTCAGCGTAATAGGTACTACCAGATGGTTGATTGTGTCTTAAGGTATTTTGCATACACCATTTTCTACTAGTATAGTAGGGTGACGAATCATTATGTTTGCATTCAGAGTGTGTATGTGTGTGAATGCGTGTGTGCGTGCATGTTTAGTGTGCATAAGAGGCTTAGCCTGGGGGAGGTTATATAATGCTACATGTTTATCGTTTTCTCTCTGCGTGCTCCCGCTGTAGCACCATACCCAGACCCAGACCCAGACCTAGACCCAGACCTAGACCCAGACCTAGACCCAGACCCAGACCAGGAGTCAGAGGTAGGAGTGAATCAAAAGAGAGAGCACTTACTGACCACTATAATCTCAACAGAGGGCTGTTTATGCTTAGTCATTATGAAAAGCTGCTTTGTCTGTCTTCTCCTTTGTCCAGTCAGTCTCACATCCACTAGTGCAGGACAGACAGATACAGTACATTACCATAGGAGTTTGGCCTGAAGTTCCCCTGACATACATCCTCTGTCTGAACCACAGTCTAGCCCACAGAGCATCTCACCAAGTCACCACTACTGCCAGCACATACCATGTACCATAAACTCTTGACCTCCTTTTTAGACCATGTACATTTAGACCATGTGTCTTGTTAATTTCCTCCAACCATCTTGCAGAGTTCAAATCATTTGTATTTTATTGAACCTTTATTTAAGCAGGGAGTCATGCTGAGACCACGTTCTCTTTTGCAGATGAGCCCACCATACACATCAGTAAACAACTATTATGCTATACATATCTATTAGAAAATACATTAAAAGCAAACACAAAACACAAAAAGCAAAACACAATCACATGAAACAAACACATTCTTCAGTAAAAGGCCCTCTAACATCCCCCTAAATTTCCCTAGAGGCACCAACTCCACCAACTTTAAGGACTTTTGGAGATCATTCCTGATGAAAGGCGCAAAGAAACCAAATGCAGATTTACCTGACTCGGTGGCGATTGAAGGGATCTCCAGGGTTAGCCACCCCTGAGTCCGGGTCTGGTAACTTATACGTCTGAAGGTTAACAAAGAGGTAAGGTATGGCGGAAGTTTATGCAAGAGGGCTTTATAGACAAAAAGAGTGCAATGCATCGATCTACAAGATTATAAAGAGGGCTGGCCTACTTTCTGGTACAAAATGAAATGATGTGTACTGAGCCTGTAATTACTCAAATTCGCTATGATAAACTCTGTTCAAAGGCTTCAATACAGTGGCAGCTGCATTCATATAGACTATATCGCCATAGTCAATATCTAGAATGAATGTTGACTGAATGATTTGTTTTCTGCTATTTAACTAAAGACAGGACCTGTCCCTATAGAAGAAGCCTATTTTAATTCTTAATTTCTTAACCAACTCATCAACATGCCTTTTGAAAGATAGCGTTTCATCAATCCAGATGCACAAATATTTATGGGACATGATCAATGAGGGCACCATCCATAGTACGTATGCATAAATCATGAGATACATTTTTACGTGATTTGGAAAATAACATATACTTGGTTTTAACTGCATTAAGTACCAATTTCAACTAAACAAAGGTTTTCTGCAGGGCAATAAAGGGCGATTGAAGCTCTGACAGAGCCTTTTCAGCTGTGGGGGCAATAGAATACACTACAGTGTCATCTGCATACAGGTATTTATTTTTTCACAGATGAACCAATATTGTTAATGTAAATAGTGAAGATGTCCCGCCTACTCATGTTCCCTTTCTCTGGCGCTTGACGGTCTACTCAGCCCACATGGACCTGGCAGCCCACATTACGCACATCTGCTCCCCATCGTTATGCACACCTGGACTTAATCATTAACTTGATTACTTCCCCTTTATTTAGCCCTCAGTAGCCTCAGTCTTCAGGCAGTATTGGTTTTGTTTACGTTCAGTACGCTACTCCTGTTTTGTTTATCTTCATGCTTCTTATTATTAAACTCACCTTCTGCATCTGCTTTTTGACTCCCTGTGTATACGATACAGAATACTGCATGTCATCTACACCAACATCACGACCAGCTGGCTCTACTGGGTACGACCATGAAATAATTTCTCCATGTTCTCCACCGCCTCCAGACCACCAGCGAGGTTCTCCATACCTATGATGGAGGGCCTCCTACCGCATGTCGTTAACCATGCCCGACTGTCCCTTCTGGAGAAGTATGATGGTACTCCATCGAAATGCCGTGGCTTCCTACTCCAGTGCTCCCTCTATTTCGCCTATCAGACATGAGCCTCCACCACTGAGATGTCCAAGGTTGCCACGGTCATTTCCCTGCTGACCAGACGGGCATTGGAGTGGGCTACGGTCATCTGGGACAGAGGAGAGGAGGAGCTGGGTTCCTATGAGAGGTTCATGGCTCTGTTCAGTGGGCCTTCAACCATGCTCCAGAGGGCAGAGAGGGAGGTGAGCGACCAGCAGGGCGCCCAGACCGCTGCGGAGTACAACCTCACCTTTCGGACTGTGGCAGTGGATGGAATGTGCCGGCGCTCTGCACTCTATTCCACAGTGGAATGCGCGAGGAGGTCCAGATGGAGTTGGCATGTCGGGAAGACAACATATCCTTGGAAACTCTCATCGCGATGGAGCGCCAGTGTCCACCTCGTCACTCGTCTCCCTCCTTTGACTGTCCTGAGGCAGAGCCTGAACCCATGGAGGTAGGGGCCAAACTTCTCCGCAGCAGAGCGGCATCGCTGGAGACAGCTGGGGCTCTGTCCCTATTTCGGCCAGGAGGGGCACCAGCTTCAGGGGTGTCCAGTGTGTCCCAACCTGGGGTCCTCTAGAGCAGAGAGGTGGCCCCATGACCATCCATCTTCCATGGTAGGCATGAGTATTCTATTATCATCGTTTTCCACCAAACCCTTTCTGGTTCCCTGGCTGGCTGTCCCTCAAGTGTTGTCTCTACAGCTCTAGTGGACTCCGGTTCCGCTGGGAACTTCATCGACCAGGCCCTTGCCTCCTCCCTGAACTTACCGCCTGGGGACCAGAATTCCCGGAGGACCTGACCTGCTTTCCCACACCCACGTTTGTGGAGGGTCCTGTGAGTCCCCTCCAGTCTATCAATCTGTCCTCCCAAATTGTTGGCCCTGTGTGTTGGGACGTATATGTGAATATTTGCCAAGCGCATCTACGTCCCCACGGGGGTGAGAGATTGGCTGTTGACCTGGGCACACACATCCCTCGCCGCTGGACACCCAGGTATCACCCGCACCATCCAATCCCTCTCCAACGAACAGGTGGAGAGGACCAACCAGGATCTGGGGAGGTTCCCAAGGAGTCACTGCCAGGCCCGGCAGGGGGAGTGGGACAGGTTCCTTCCCTGGGCCGATTATGCCCAGAAATCACTTCGTCACTCCTCCACCGGACTTCCATCAAGGGCGTCCTGGGATATCAGCCGGCCCTGCTTCCATGGACTCTGAGCCAGACGGGCTCAGAGTGGTTACGACGCTCGTCCACTGCGGTGGTGGGAACGCCATTAAGGCCTGATTGGTGGATTGTTGCAGAGATATCTGTCCTTCTGGAAGGTTCTCCACAGAGGAACTCTGGAGCTCTGTTAGAGTGACCATTGGGTTCTTGTTCATCTTCCTGACCAAGGCCCTTCTCCCCCGATTGCTCAGTTTGGCTGGGTGGCCAGCTTTAGGAAGAGTCTTGGTGGTTCAAAACTTCTTCCGTTTAAGAATGATGGAGGCTACTGTGTTCTGGGGGACCTTCAACGCTGCAGAAATGTTTTGGTATCTTTCCCTAGATCTGTGCCTTGACGCTCTACAGACAATTCCTTCGACTTCATGGCTTGGTTTTTGCTTTGACATGCACTGTCAACTGTGGGACCTTCTATAGACAGGTGTGTGCCTTTCCAAATCATGTCCAATCAATTGAATACCACAGGTGGACTCCAATAAAGTTTTAGAAACATCTCAAGGATGATCAATGAAAACAGGATGCACCTGAGCTCAATTTAGAGTCTAATAGCAAGGGTCTAAATAGTTAAGTAAATAACGTATTTCGGTTTTCAAAAAAACAGTTTTCACTTTGTCATTATGGTGTATTGTGTGTAGGTCGACGAGGAAAAACATTTATTGAATCAATTTTAGAATAAGGCTGCAACGTAACAAAATGTGGGAAAAGAGAATGGGTCTGAATACTTTCTGAATGCACTGTACGTTACAGAAGAAAACTGGGCCAACAATTGATCCCTGTGGGACACTCTTTGTTATGTCCAGAAAACCTGATTTAACACCATCAGTAAATACATACTGTGTTCTGTCCTTTAAATCATTTTCAAACCAGCTACACACAGCCTGGTCCAGACCAGTTGATGAAAGCCTCTGAATAAGTAATGGGTGATACACAGTGTCGAAGACTTCAGACAGGTCAATTAAAATTAATTTTATTTATTTTACTAGGCAAGTCAGTTAAGAACAAATTCTTATTTTCAATGACGGCCTAGGAACAGTGGGTTAACTGCCTGTTCAGGGGCAGAATGACAGATTTGTACCTTGTCAGCTTGGGGATTTGAATTTGCAACCTTCTGGTTACTAGTCCAACGCTCTAACCACTAGGCTACCCTGCAGCCCCATATACATTTCGAAGTTAAAGCATTTCAAAGCTTTAGTAGACAATGGCGCTGGAGGGGACGGCTGCCGTTTTAAGGGCACCAAACCAACTGTGGTCTTTTGTGTTTTTTTGTTTTGCATTGTTTGTAACTTATTATGTCCATAATTTTATTTGATATTTACCAAGGATTCTACCATTTTGCAAAAGAGTTTGGAAATGGGACGATCATTATTTAGGTCACACGGGCCACCTCCTTTGTAAAGGGGGAGTATATGGGCCGCTTTCCTGACCCTGGGGATGGTACCAGAAAGAATTGTAAGATAAAAAATATTTGTTAAAGATTCTGCAATCAGAGGAGCAGAAAGCTGCTGCAAAAAATTATCAAGCAAATCAGTGGATTTTCTTTTCAATCTTGGGCAAGGCGTCTAACACATCAGTACAAAGTTGTTGAAATGGGAGAGGGGCAAGCAGGCGACTGGCTGACCAGGGTCAATTAAAACATAATTTCTTTCAAATAAAAAGCTGAGATAAAATGCTTATTAAAACATTTTTCTCAGTAATGATGCCAGAGTCTGACACAACTTGCTTAGCCAGAGAAGGAGAGGAATTTCCACGCTTCAGTGCATTAACTGTTTAACATCAGCCGAGTCTGAGAAAGAATTTAGAAAGTAGCTAGATTAGTTTTCTTGGTTGAGGAAGTGCATCTATTTCTCAATATCTGGAAAAGCTGCCAATCAGCTACAAAGTCAGTTTTTCTAGCCTTGGCCCAGGCCTGATTACTCATCATAACAACATCTGAAAGTTCTATAGAGAACCAAGGATTTGTTCTATTTTATACTCTAAGGCGCTTAAAGGGAGCGTGTTTGCCAGAGAGATAAAAATAGATGCTAATTCAGGGTCAGGCATGCAGCTGATAGAGAAGTCAGAGTAATACATATCATGAAGAAAAGCTTGTGGGGGGAAATGTTTCTTCACAATTATATGAGAATCAGTGTTAATTTGTTTGGTATCCCTAATTGGACAGTGATCACTGAGAGTATTAGCAAAGACACCACTGGAGAAATACTTATGGGCAGGGGTGAAAGTAGATTTATGTGCCTAAGTAGATCTCTATGTGCCTAAAATACTACACTGAACAAAAATACAAACACAACATGTAAAGTGTTGGTCCCATGTTTCATGAGCTGAAATAAAAAATCCCAGAAATGTTCCATTCGCACAAAAAGCTTAAATCTCTCAAATTTTGTGCACAAATTTGCTTACATCCCTATTAGTGAGCATTTCTCCTTTGCAAAATAATCCATCCACCTAACATGTGTGGCATATCAAGAAGCTGATTAAACAGCATGATCATTATACAGGTGCACCATGTGCTGGGGAAAATAATACACCACTTTAAAATGTCAAATTTTGTCACACAACACATTGCCACAGATGTCTCAAGTTGACAGAGCCTGCAATTGGCATGTTGCCGGAAGGAATGTCCACCAGAGCTGTTGCCAGACAATTGAATGTTCATTTCTCTACCATAAACTGCCTCCAATGACCACGCATAACCATGCCTGCCAAGGACCTCCATATCCGGCTTCTTCACCTGCGGGATCGTCTGAGACCAGCCACCCGGACAGCTGATGACACTGAGGACTATTTCTGTCATTAAATAAAGCCCTTTTGTGGGGGAAAAAATAATTATAATTGGCTGGGTCTGGCTCCCAAGTGGGTGGGCCTATGCCCTCCAAGGCCCACCCATGGTTGCACTCCTGGCCAGTTATGTGAAATCCATTGATTAGGGCCTTATGAATTGATTTAAATTGACTGATTTCCTTATATGAACTGTAACTCAGTCAAATCTTTTAAACTGTTTCAATTTGCTTTTATATTTTTGTTCAGTATAAATAAAGCCTTGATCACCAGAATAATGTCATATATTTATAGAATGATCAATTTTATTTATTTTATTTATTTTACCTTTATTTAACCAGGTAGGCAAGTTGAGAACAAGTTCTCATTTACAACTGCGACCTGGCCAAGATAAAGCAAAGCAGTTCGACACATACAACGACACAGAGTTACACATGGAGTAAAACAAACATACAGTCAATAATACAGTAAAAAAACAAGTCTATATACAATGTGAGCAAATTAGGTGAGAAGGGAGGTAAAGGCAAAAAAGGCCATGGTGGCAAAGTAAATACAATATAGCAAGTAGAACACTGGAATGGTAGTTTTGCAATGGAAGAATGTGCAAAGTAGAAATAAAAATAATGGGGTGCAAAGGAGCAAAATAAATAAATTAATTAAATACAGTTGGGAAAGAGGTAGTTGTTTGGGCTAAATTATAGGTGGGCTATGTACAGGTGCAGTAATCTGTAAGATGCTCTGACAGTTGGTGCTTAAAGCTAGTGAGGGAGATAAGTGTTTCCA
Organism: Oncorhynchus nerka; assembly: GCF_034236695.1. NCBI lineage: Eukaryota > Metazoa > Chordata > Actinopteri > Salmoniformes > Salmonidae > Oncorhynchus > Oncorhynchus nerka. Next base: position 37,235,867 of record NC_088399.1, read on the forward strand.
ATTTAAGAGATTTTTGTAGTTTGTTCCAGTCATTGGCAGCAGAGAACTGGAAGGAGAGGCGGCCAAAGAAAGAATTGGTTTTGGGGGTGACTAGAGAGATATACCTGCTGGAGCGTGTGCTACAGGTGGGAGATGCTATGGTGACCAGCGAGCAATCTAGTTGACATCGGTAAAGTTTTCCCTTTCATTTCTGCTTTTCTCACAGAGCGAGGATTTCCAAATGACATCATTTCCCATTCCGATCTTGTCTCATCGCTGCAACTCCCCCAACGGGCCCGGTAGAGGCAACGGTTGAGTCATGCGTCCTCTGAAACATGACATACCAAACCGCGCCGCTTAACACCCACCGCTTAAGCCGGAAGCCAGCCAGACAAATGTGTCAGAGGAAACACCGTTCAACTGATTACTGAAGTCAGCCTGCAGGCGCCTGGCCTGCCACAAAGAGTCGCTAGAGCATGATGAGCCAAGTAAAGCCATCCCCCGGCCAAGCAGTGCCTTAGACCGCTGTGCCACTCGGGAGGCCCACAAATGACATCAGTTTGACCAGTTTGAAGGAAATGAAAGCTGTGACAACGATCAAACATATTTCTGATAGTATTTCAGCACGTATTGGATGCATATTTTATGTGATTGAAAATGAAATACTGTCAGCTTTTATGTCACTGAAAGAAATGACACGTTTAGTCACCACAACAGGTCCCTAAGCTCGCATTTGTATTCTCTCAAAATGCTGAAAGAAATAAATCATATTTCTCCACTCCTGTTTTCAAGACAAACATAACATTTGATCTGTCATTTTACTGTGAGGAACACTTAATTCTGCAGGAGTTAATATTATAACAGGCTACAGTCCGTGTCCAGACTTCAGTTACTATTCCAACTATTAGACTACTCCACTCTAAAATAATTCCGTCATTCATACAGTGCCATTTGATAAATGCAAAGAGACACCCAAAAGTGTTATGAATGACATTCGGTGATTGTCATTCATTAGGTCCACACAGGTCTTTTAAATTGAATTGATGTGTACACTGCTGTCCTCGTGGGTCTCCGTCTCATCTCTGGCAAAATGTCAGTGTTATCATTGAACCACACCGCATTTTGGAGTGTATTCCCCAAGTTTTCAAGTTTATTTGCATATTTGTCATGTGACTTAAAGTACATGTGGTAATGATGAATAGTGTAATACCCCCACAATTTATTTTGCCAGTACTCCGTACCCGACTATTCCTGCTTACTTTCACACCTGTTTATGGGGGCTATTTGTAAGAAATATACATGTATCTGCTTTGATTGTGTACATAAAGATAAGCCAACAGAAGGATGACTATATGCCCCAGTGATGGCCTTGAGATCTCTTTCCTCCTCACTATTCCTAATGTAAAATCAGCCACCAAAAGGCACATTTTACTTTTTTTAAAAATTGTTATTGATTCCCATTATCTGCTTATCTCATTAACATTAAAGGGATACTTCAGGTTTTTGGCAATGAGGTCCTTTATCTACTTCCCCAGAGTCAGATGAACTTGTGGATACCATTTTTATGTCCTTGTGTCCAGTATGAAAGAAGTTAGAGACTTAAAATGTATGCTAACCAAAACCTATTCATTTCAAAGTTTAACAAACCATACATTTGGGGCTGTTTTTCTGCAAAGGGACCAGGACGACTGATCCGTGTAAAGGAAAGAATGAATGGGGCCATGTATCGTGAGATTTTGAGTGAAAACCTCCTTCCATCAACAAGGGTATTGAAGATGAAACGTGGCTGGGTCTTTCAGCATGACAATGATCAAACACACCGCCCGGGCAATGAAGAAGTGGCTTCGTAAGAAGCATTTCAAGGCCCTGGAGTGGCCTAGCCAGTCTCCAGATCTCAACCCCATAGAAAATCTTTGGAGGGAGTTGAAAGTCCTTGTTGCCCAGCAACAGCCCCAAAACATCACTGCTCTAGAGGAGATCTGCATGGAGGAATGGGCCAAAATACCAGCAACAATGTGTGAAAACCATGTGAAGACTTACAGAAAACGTTTGACCTCTGTCATTGCCAACAAAGGTTATATAACAAACTATTGAGATAAACTTTTGTTATTGACCGAATACTTATTTTCCACCATAATTTGCAAATAAATTCATTAAAAATCCTACAATGTGATTTTCTGGATTTTTTTTCTCATTTTGTCTGTCATAGTTGAAGTGTACCTATGATGAAAATTACAGGCCTCTCTCATCTTTTTAAGTGGAGAACTTGCACAATTGGTGGCTGACTAAATACTTTTTTGCCCCACTGTATCTGCTCCGAATTAAGATTCAACGATGTCTACAGAAAGAATGGGGTGTCAGCTATGAAATGACACATTGACTTACTGAACTACAGTAAGTGAAATTAATTTACACCCAGTAATAGAATTGCGTTAATTAAATTTTATCACGGGTCCCTGATCTGTACTACACAGGAATGCATAATTATGGATATGAATGTCATTCTCTTCATGATGTTGTATCCTAAATAGGTACACAAAGGTATGTAATAGTCACCTTTGCATATTCGGGTATTATTCTACACTCTGGCTATTATTTTAATGAGCTCTGCCCCCAAACAAGACCAGGCCAAATCTGAACCAATCATAGACATCAAAGTACAGTACAGAGTTCAGTACAGTAGAGTCAAGTTTAGTACAGTACAGTAGAGTTCAGTACAGTACAGTACAATACATTATAGTGTACTCAACTCTAGTGTGCTCTACTGTGTACTGTACTGAACTCTACTCTACTGAACTACTGTATACTGTACTGAACTCTACTCTACTGAACTACTGTGTACTTTACCTTTCTTTACTGCACTCTACTGTGCTGTACTGTGCTGTCCCAACTTCTGAACACAACTGTGGTTTGTGACTACTATCAAATCAAATGTATTTATATAGCCCTTCTTACATCAGCTGATATCTCAAAGTGCTGTACAGAAACCCAGCCTAAAACCCCAAACAGCAAGCAATGCAGGTGTAGAAGCACTATGATTTTCCATTGTAGCCAATTCAATTGCAGAAGTTCCGTTTTCAAGTTTTAATCACTTAATAATTGATTGACAAAATTGATACCAGTAAAAACACTATAACTAATTGATAGGTCTACCTTTACTTGTTACTTCTGTGAACATTCGTCATCCTCCCTCCTCACGAGGGAGAAAAATGTGAAAATATCTTAAAGATATGTGGGTTTTTGGTAACTGAATTTGAAGGCACAAGGCAACGTTTCTTAAACTTACAGAAGGCAGACAAATGTCTCCAAAACTAAATATAAGTGTTGATATTAGTTGGCCGGGGTATTTTTTTCTGCTAGATGGTTTCTAAGTTCCCTTTTCCATCTGTTTGACCAGAAATAAGAGCCTTTCCTTATTCCAAATGTTTGGGATTTTTAGGATGTAATGGTTGGAAAATGTATATTTGCCTTCATTTCTCAAAAAATATGAACTCTTAGCTTTCATTTGACACAGAATTGTACACATGTTGGTGCTCATGGGTCCTTTTACATGGAAATGACTTATAAGTACACATTAGTGTGGAAGGATTAGATTGTAATTTGTGGAAATCTGTGAAATCTATGCACATCAATGTGTTTCTATATTAAGGTCTGGTTTTAAAGACTCATTAAAGTAATTTGTTTAACTACTTCAGAGCATTTCATAGAATCCTGAGCAGTTCAAACACGGGTGAAATGAATGTTGCTACTCTTGCTTACCCTTGTGCCAAATAGGAAATCATAATCAGTTTGGGTCATTTTGTGATAAATCCTTAAATACTTTTTCCACTTGATCTGACACAGCAAACTAGGTCAAATAGAGAAATCTGTGACCTGATAAATGGATTTCCAACATGATTCCATTACCAAACAACTGAATACGAGTAGCACAAACTGTTGTGTGAGATGATGTAAACTAGAGGGAGATGGAGAAACTCCTGTGGCCAGAGGAGCCTTTGTTTTGAGAGGAGAGGGGAGGGGCAGAGTGAGAAAGGGCACCTGGAACCTAGACTATTACAGGTGGAGAGGTGAAGAAGGAGAGTAGAAACCCCCTCTCTCCAGTGGCCACTGATCTTAAGAGTTGCTGGCATGGTAACCAAAACACACACACACACACACACACACACACACACACACACACACACACACACACACACACACACACACACACACACACACACACACACACACACACACACAGGCCTTCTGACCTGTCTCAGGTAATAGAAGTTGTACACTCAGTAGACTTGTGTGTTGGGTAGTCAGCTCAGACCCATCAAACGTTCCATTCGGTTTCCAGCAGTAGAGAGTGGTACTGTGGAATGTGTGACATTCCAGAGGAGCTTCCAGCCCAACACTACCCACAACAAAACCTCTCTAGTCTCCAGCCCACCACTTCTGTCTCCAGGCTGGGTTCACTTGAACCCTGGCCTTTCAAGATAATCGTTCCAATGCTTGATCAATGTTTGCATCCTTGTGAGGGTTAAAGGAAACTAGTCAGTTAGAGGAAATCAGTTAGTTTCGTAAGCTTATACAGTACCAGTAAACAATAAAACAGCCAATCGCCTGTGACATTGTGTCACAACAGATAACAGCACACGCTAAATGGAAACTCTAGCTGGTGGGTAGATAATGACAATAAAAATATAATCTGTATCTCAAAGCAGGATACCAATGTTCCTGCCTCTTACACAATGCATCAGTGGTAGGTGGCTCATCCATCCCCACCCAGGAAGAGTCTGATCTTTAGACTAGCTACCTGTCTGCACTGATCTGTAACAATTGAACAAGTTAAAGCCAGTCAAATGATGGGCATCAGCTTATTGCTTACACTTGTCAAGAAAGGAAATAAACTACAAACCCCTGTCTCCAGTGCAGCCAAGTAGACTAGCCAGGCAAATATAACTTTAGGGAACTAAGTCCTGTTGGCTGTCTGTTAGAGGAAGAGATTAAGGGAAGAGGTGAAAGGAAAGGAGCGTGGGGGTTGAGGAAGTGGTGGGCTTCCACCGAGGGCTTCTGATAGAGTAGAGGTTTATGAGGGAGTTGGGGTACGCAGGTCAGAAAAGGTCCAATCATATGTCTGAGCCAAACGGGGAGGTAGTGGGTGGTGGCTGTTAATGCTGCCAGGACTGAGCAATTCCCATCAACGTCTGAGGCAAAGCAATGCTTGGACCTTTCGCCTCATAAGTCTGACACATCTAGCTAATTAATCATCAACAATCTTCCCTCCACACTCCTTCAGGGCTATGATTAGGGCTGTGACGATCATAGAATGATCATAGGTTATTGGTTAGACAAATGACCGTGGTCACCGTTAAAATAGTTTGAATAGCATTTTTTTTTTTTTAAATACGTACATTTTCCTATTGCCTCCGCTCATGAAATAGGTTGTGTTCCCCTGCAAAGACGTTGCATGCATCAACCAATGGTTGCGTGCCACATCTTCGACTGTGCCGTTGGAAACCAGATTGCTATAACATAGGATGCGGTTAGCTTATAGGTAAAATACCTATCCAGGTGTTGTAAGATTTGGCAGGCGTCAGCAACGCCTGGGCAGAGGAATGGGCCCTGAATGTGCTGCTGCTGCAGGGAGGGGGCATTGCTACAACACCTTGCTTGTTTCAGCCAGCCGCAACAAAGTTTCATCACGTTGTAAAGACTCAACCGCACGAAAGCAAGGCTGTTTTTATTTATTTACAGTTATTGGAGGTTATTGTATTTTCATGATGGTCTTCATCTATAATCTTTGGTTACATGATTATACAGTAATTGTGCCAGACCTAGCTATGATTATATCATGATTTAGTTCAACTCCTCAGTCTAGACAGACCAGGGAGAAACTGAGACCCTGTGGGGAAGTCTTTCTTTGTGACTCACAACCATTTACAGCCAGGAATGCAGGGACAGGGAGTGTTTGCTGAAGTGGGTGTGAGACGGGAGTCATCAAGGTTAATGCTGGTTAGTGGTTACCTAGCCAACTCATCTTCACCAGGGAATGAACCATAAAAGTTCAAACTGATTACATGACCTCACCATCCCAACAACATGTGTTTGAAGGCCTTGTGTTTTCTGGGTCTTACAGGGCAAACTGAAACAAGCAATGTCAGTCTTTACATTTTAATCACTTAGCAGACACTCTCTTCCAGAGTGAGTCCATACATTTTCATACTGGTCCCCTGTGGGAATCAAAGCCACAACCCTGGCATTGCAAGCACCATGCGCTACCAACTGAGTTACACGGGACCACATGACATGGAAAGGTAAAGAGTGTTTTTAGTGAGGGCAGTGGTTTCTGGTACAGTTAATGAGTGTTGGGTTACTGTAAATGTTTGTCTGTTTCTGTTTGCACAAGCTCAACCGAGATCCATTATCAGCCAGCTACAAACAAACAGGCTGAATAGGTCCAAGCCTGATTTCCCCACCTTGCTGTTTGCAGTATGCTTAGGCTTGTACAGTTAACCCAAACAGGCATTATTATTCTCTCCAGGAGAGTAACATTCCAGATGCTAGTAACTACTATAGGCCTGCACTGTTTTATTTCTGGTTTATCTATGTTGGCCTAGTTCCAAGAGGTTATTAGATAGACTGTAGAGCCGTTTTTACCTGAAATGTTAGGTTTCATTTCCTTCAAGACTCACCTTTGGACACTTTCTTTTCCTTACTATGTATCTGTGTTTTAAGTATTACTCTCGCTAGAGCCCCACTACTAACATCACATTGAAAGTGCAGAAATCAGGCCTTGTCAGCTGGATCAGCTGCAAGAGCCAATGATATATTCTGACAACAACCTGTTTTCTGTTAAAAGCAGGAGTATCAATACAGTGGTGTTACCTTACTGTATCAGATGTCTATATTCAGACTGGGGCCCACTATGCTGCTCACCCAGGGGAAGCTCCAGTCAACACAGAACAGCACAATGAATAGAATAGACACCGTGACTCTCACAGCCACCACGTCAGATCTATAAAGGGAAGGTCACACTCTTATTATTGACTCCGCGGGTTTCCCTGTCACTGAATGAATGCTAAGTTGAATACACAAAAAAATGTAAAGCCTTGGCGTACCCATGCTAGCCTGTAGTGTACCCGTGCTAGCCTGTAGTGTACCCGTGCTAGCCTGTAGTGTACCCGTGCTAGCCTGTAGTGTACCCGTGCTAGCCTGTAGTGTACCCGTGCTAGCCTGTAGTGTACCTGTGCTAGCCTGTATGTGTACTTGTGCTGAATTAATTGCAAAGAATCAGACCTAACGTTTTTTTGGGATATGGCTAGAAATGCACAACTAAATAATAACAAATTGTAATAACAGGTGCATTATTTGTGTGTGTTTATTTGTGTTTGTCTTCCTCTGCTAACTAATCAATGGAAATACAAACTAATGGTCTACTCTTCATCAATAATACAGTTGGCCACTTAATCTCCCTCATCATCCATTTTACAGCTCTACATACTAACCATAGCAGACACATCGGGGGCTGCAGACATCACAGTACTTACTAATCTATTTATTGCAGTACAATACTGGGTAACTGTATACACCTCACTCAGATCACAATGTAAATACATGGCGGCTATGGAGCAAATCCATATAGCTCATATGATGAAGTAATGCATGTAATAATGGTACACATTTAGCATACACTGTAGTGCCTGATACACACAGATACACATATTTATCCACAGAAAAGACGCACCCATGTGACTTCAATTAGATCGATCTCCTTTACTAAAATATCCTCACAGCAGTCCTGTTGCCTATAGTGACGATGGCATAATGAAACACAAGAACCAGTGTCTGATGTTCCTCAACACGATTCACGGCTTGCTAGGGCTGGCTAGCGAAATAGACTTGGCTACACTTCAGCAGAATCATTTTAAAAAGCTCTTGAGGACTGTCTCCTAGGGCCTCACAGACTTCATGCAGACTGACTAAATGAGAAGAGACTAGGCTGATTGTGTAGAAACTAGGCAGCTCACGGACAATGGTGCGGCAAGAAGAAAGAGAATAATTTCACCCAATTTTGCCTCCTCTCGCCCTGAGGAGTGGAGCTTCTATAGGCAACATCCATGGTGGAAAAAAACTCAGAGGGAGAGATAAGACTGAGTGCTGACATTTGTCACAATGGACAGTAGGGTTGTTGTCATTGCTTTAGAGTGGGGCAGCAGCAACCATATCAAGAGTAGATGGTAGATGTGATACATGTGTCATACATTTTAACACTGGCATTCCTAATGTGAATCTCAATGTTAAGGATAGGACACAGAAAAACACCATGTATTTCTCTCACTAATCTAAATGGATTTGGGTTGGATTAAAAAAAGGTTTATCTGTCTGGTGTTATGAGATGGATAGTGAGGGGATTGGAATAGGACTCTTCTGATAGGAACACAGAGTATTCCTGCACCCTATTCATCAGGTCGTAATGTTTCACCAATCACTGTATAGAAAAACATGACTGGCATTACTACATTAAGACAATTTCTCAGGTCACAGACAGGGCATTTAAAACAGTCTGTCATTGATCAGATTTAGAGCCAAGGCATTTAACGGATGATGGTGCCGTAAATCAAATAGGGCAGCCATTGCATTTAAAAGGATGATTTCATTGATCACATAACTAAGCATTTACATTAAAGTATGGTGTCTTGGCTGAGAAAGAGCCTGAAATGGAGCCAGAATATCTTAACCTAAAGAGTCTTCATTCAGCAAGGAAATACCATATATCACACTGAGGCAATACCATGGTCTGGTCACGTGTTTACAGTAGAAGTCTAATGTGAGTGCTTTGTGTGTATTCATAGACTATCTACTTAAAACTGCCGAAGCACTGAGGTATCTTGGAATGAATTGCAAAAATCTCTGAAGCTGGATCCAGTCTTATATCTCCCTCTCTAACTTTAAGCACCAGCTGTCAGAGCAGCTTACCGATCACTGTACCTGTACACAGCCCATCTGTAAATAGCACACCCAACTAACTCATCCCCTTATTGTTATTTATCTTCTTGCTCTTTTGCACCCCGGTATCTCTACTTGCACATCATCATCTGCACAGCTATCACTCCAGCGTTAATGCTAAATTGTAATTATTTTGCCTCTAAGGCCTATTTATTGCCTTTACCTCCCTACTCTTCTTCATTTGCACACACTGTACATACATTTTTCTATAGTGTTATTGACTGTATGTTTGTTTATGTATAACTCTATGTTGTAGTTTTTGTCAAACTGCTTTGCTTTATCTTGGCCAGGTCGCAGTTGTAAATGAGAACTTGTCCTCCACTTGCCTACCTGGTTAAATAAAAGTGAAATACAATAAATAAATAAACACCTTCACCTTGTTGGTATGTAGGTCATTAGGCCAACAATGCTGGGTGACATGAGGGTGTTAGGGTGCCAGGCTGATGACAACACCTCCCTACTAACACTACCCCCCAAGTGTCTGTGTCATCAGAGTTCGCCCTTATTAGTACCATCAGTCATCATAGGGATGTGTGCTCGCCGGGCTGGAGCCTGGTGAGTGCCTCTCTGGTGTCAAGTGCACAGTCAGGTCTAATATGACCACACATACCATATCACAGTAAATATTGTACAACTCTTGTAATACCATGTGTCACAGGTCTGCAAACATAGGACGGTCCTTAATCCAGTAATACATACATAGACATGTCAAGGAGTGTCAGACTCAAACAGTCAAGGACACTAAGAAATGTTGGATTGAATTCACCATGTCAGACAACATGATTCAGACAGGAAGACATTTGTATTCAAACTTACTAATAAGATACCTGAATAACACATGTAGTATAATGTAATTTCAAATTTTGATCAGATCCATCTGCAAGTGTTCACCAAGAAAGCAAACATAGATTGAAGAGGAACTTGGCAAGTCATATGGTGGATGCTTGCAGAATACTTTGCATTAGTCAGACTACATTAATGGAGATTCTGGGAAGGGTTTCCATTTCAAGTAACCATACCTGCCAATGTGGAGGGCCAAAGTCTCAATGCCTAATATATGCTTTATATCTCACTAGCCTCGTGTGCCAGTCTGTGACCTCACAAATCTGAAAACTCTGTACTGTATACAGAATTTGGTTGCAAGCAAGGAACTGTTTAATAATGTTGTGTAATGGTCATATATCATGTGAACGAGAGGAAGGTGCAATAACTTTTTGAATAAGGGTAATTCGTCAGGTTCTCCATTTACAGTTGAAGTCGGAAGTTTACATAGTTTACATTCCTGACATTTAATCCGAGTAAAAATTCCCTGTCTTAGGTCAGTTAGGATCACCACTTTATTTTAAGAATGTGAAATGTCAGAATAATAGTAGAGCAAATCATTTATTTCAGCTTTTATTTCTTTCATCACATTCCCAGTGGGTCAGAAGTTTATATACACTCAATTAGTATTTGGTAGCATTGCCTTTAAATGGTGTAACTTGGGTAAAACGTTTAGGGTAGCCTTCCACAAGCTTCCCACAATAAGTTGGGTGAATTTTGGCCCATTCCTCCTGACAGAGCTGGTGTAACAGTCAGGTTTGTAGGCCTCCTTGCTCACACAGGCTTTTTCAGTTCTGTCCACAAATTTTCTATGGGATTGAGGTCAGGGCTTTGTGATGGCCACTCCGATACCTTGACTGTGTTGTCCTTAAGCTATTTTGCCACAACTTTGGAAGTATATGCTTGGGGTCATTGTCCATTTGGAAGAACCATTTGCGACCAAGCTTTAACTTACTGACTGATGTCTTGAGATGTTACTTCCACAGAATATTTCTTTCTCGTGATGCCATCTATTTTTTGAAGTGCATCAGTCCCTCCTGTAGCAAAGCACCCCCACAACATGATGCTGCCACCCAGGTGCTTGACGGTTGGGATGGTGTTCTTTGGCTTGCAAGTCATTCCCCTTTTTCCTCCAAACATAACAATGGTCATTATGGCCAAACAGTTCTATTTTTGTTTCATCAGAACAGAGGACATTTCTCCAAAAAGTATGATATTTGCAGTTGCAAACCGTATGGCTTTTTTTTATGGCGGATTTGGAGCATAGGCTTCTTCCTTGCTGAGCGGCGTTTCAGGTTATGTTGATATAGGACTCGTTTTACTGTACATATAGATAATTTTGTACCTGTTTCATCCAGCATCTTCACAAGGTCCTTTGCTGTTGGTCTGGGATTGATTTGTACTTTTCACACCAAAGTACGTTCATCTCTAGGAGACAGAACGCGTCTCCTTCCTGAGCGGTATGACGGCTGCGTGGTCCCATGGTGTTTATACTTGCGTACTATTGTTTGTACAGTTGAACGTGATACCTTCAGGTGTTTGGAAATTGCTCCCAAGGATGAACCAGACTTGTGGAAGTCTACAATTTATTTTCTGAGGTCTTGGCTGGTTTCTTTTGATTTTCCCATGATGTCAAGCAAAGAGGCACTGAGTTTGAAGGTAGGCCTTGAAATACATCCACAGGTACACCTCCAATTGACTCAAATGATGTCAATTAGCCTATCAGAAGCTTCTAAAACCATGACATAATTTTCTGGAATTTTCCAAGCTGTTTAAAGGCACAGTCAAATTAGTGTATGTAAACTTCTGACCCACTGGAATTGTGATACAGTGAATTATAAGTGAAATAATCTGTCTGTAAACAATTGTTGGAAAAATTACTTGTGTCATGCACAAAGTAGATGTCCTAACCCACTTGCATGTTAACAAGAAATTTGTGGAGTGGTTAAAAAACGAGTTTTAATAACTCCAACCTAAATGTATGTAAACTTCAGACTTCAACTGTACATAGACATTATGTGAAAGTTGTCTCTGGCTATAGACTGATTGCATTCTCCTATTATCTGACATGAATCCAGTTTAAGATCACTTCTACACACACAATATAAACAATAGATTCTTTGTGTAACACCATGGGAACCTTACAAGCTGCACTCCACCTTGCCTAACCTACCTTCTCTAGAACTGATCATCCACTGTTGGTCCAAATGTACCATATCAAAAACAGCGTATCTATGCAAGTCCTAAAATATTCGGTATATTTTACTAACAATTGACCAGATTCAAATGAGAAAATCATTACACAACCACACCTGTTGACTTTCTATGATCATGGTTTTGCTTCACGACATACCGTTATAACTAGCAACAGATGTGAAACTGTGAACACTAAGCTACAGGTCATACTAAACTAGAACTAAACAGGATGCGGTAACGTTACAGTATGTAGCCTACTGTCTGATTTGATCTCTTACCAAAAATGCCGTAAACATCTGAAATCAGCAGCTGTCTCAGTCAAGAACAGGCATGTCCACTTAACCCAGCACCAATGCGCAATATGTATCAAACATAAATATAGACTACTTCAATCCTATTTTGCATGGCAAAATACAAATAGAACAAACAATAGAACACTTTAAGGACGTTATCTTCTGTTTAGGCCATGTAAAGAGAGGAAAAGTTCCTCTCCTCCCGTTCAGTTCGTCCACCGAAATCGAACCCTGATGCGCTTCATTGAGCCAGTGATACATACAAAAAATATGTAATCTTACCCTTATATTGCAGTGAGGTACCGGTTGTAATTTTCACAGACCCACTTATGGATTCGCCAGGGCTGTAGACCACTTTGTTGTTGGTGAAAGTAATATCGAATTCCTTAAGCTTACCCATGACTCCGCAACCCTCTGCGTCTCACAACAAAAAGCGCTTAGTGGTGCGCGAGGCAACGGTTTACCGCTGAAAGGAAGCTGAGCAGACAGAGCAGAGAGAGCTCTCTTGGCCCAGCTGCAGCACGCACGACACCCAGTTTCCAGTAGCAGTGACGTCATTACGACAATATTTGATCCATTATTTAAAAATTATATGCGGATACATTGAATCTATTCAAGGTTGGTACTCTTCCATAACTGACCACACAATGTAAATATTTGGTTATTTAGGTCTTTGTGTTTAGGCCACCTTGACAGTGTTCACAGTACACATCCCAGTGTAGATATTATAGTAACACTGTATCTACAGTAGTAGCCAGTTTTAGCTAACAAACATTGGCCTTCTTTGCATTATTCTATGTTGCTACAACTCTTTCTCAGACATCCAGTCATTGATTGAGTTGAGCTCCCAGACCACATCCACTCAGTAGTAGCCTAAGCCCTAAGGATACATCAAACACTGGATGGTGGGATACCCCTCTCTCCATCCATTCATCCATCCATCCCCACCCCCACATCACTAGAAACGAGACACAGCAGAGAAATCCCCATCTCCAGAGTATAGCTACATGCTGCTGACATCATCAGCTTGTCCTACTCAGCCCAGATTCAATTATGCTTCTGAGCAGAGGAATGTGATGTTTATAGCTCTCAGCTCTTAGAGAAAATAGTAAAAGTGTCCTGGAGAGATTGAGCTCCCAAGCTGAAATGGGACTTGTACTTTGTTCCCAAATGAAGAGCTGGTTGTGCCATATTAATCTAAGGTACGTCATCTACCAATTACTGCTTTAATAGTGCATGTACTGTAATAGGTGATATATTAAAGTGCAAGTTGGTGAAACATACATTTATTGCATTCACACACATGCATGCACACGTTCATGCACACACACGAACAAGCTTGCTTGTGCGTGCATGTGTATGTGTAAAAGAGAGAGAGGCGATAGAGATAGAGCGAGAGAGAGAGACGATGACTGAGCTGTATCCCAGTCATTAATTGCAGAAAAAGCAGAGTACATCCCATGTAATGAGACATATGCTTCCACGACAACAGACAGACACGGTCGTTGCCAAGTTACTACCGGTATCCATGGAAATGGCTCTGATCTTGTTTGAATAAGTGTTCAATTTTGAAGCAGTGTTGTACTGTATACTGTTTATCCTCCAGGTTGCTGATTCAGACACCTGTAGAAGTAAGTAGCTGAAATAATCAATTACTTTCACAGTCAATCCCCATCTATTACTCAATTTATGAGTAATTTACAAAATGTGTGCCATTTTCAACTACATAGGATAAATCAATCCATGTAAATGTGATGCCAGCAGCAGTCCATAGTCACATGATACGGCAACTGAAGGTGTATTGTAGATGGATGTACTTGTAACACCAGCATGTAGAGGCATTCAGCTATCAGGACTTGAAATCAGTAGCCCACATCACATTACACTGAACGTCCTCATCCAGACACCTACTAGGTCCAAATCAGGTAAACCCATTTATAATGTAACCACTGGTCCAAATGTTGGTAACACATTTGCTGAATGGGAGGAGGGCATCCAACACATCCAGGATGTTGTCAGGGAGACCCAAAAGAGAAGTGCAGCAATTAATCGGTATGTACACAGACAAAGGCTTAGCTACATGTAGACGTATTAAAACTTAAACACTGAAAAATGTTCTTTACAGTATTTGGATTGTGCCTAAATGTTCAACTAACTATCAACAAATTGCTTACCTACTATCCAGAACCCTAACCTTAAACCCAACCTCAGCTCTATACCTAAACCTAATCCCAGCATCTATAGCCTATCAGCCATCCCAACCTATCTGATGACCTGTTTGATTTCTGAGATCTGATTATTGACACCTGTTTAGAAGTATAGCAGTAGCTCACACAAGATGAATTCATCGCATTTGGCTTGATGCTGGCCTTAATTGTGCTATATAGTTTGGACCAGAAAAATCCAGCAGAAGTGTTTTTATTGCTTACTAATATGGTTCTTTGTGTTTTTATGTTTCACTACAGATCACGTCAATCAGAAATGTTGAGTGGACTACGGACAAGTGAAGGCAGTGATCCGGGACGAAGCTGATTAATGAGGGCAGGGTGTAAAGATAAGATAATTACTTTATTATCCCCATGGGGTAATTTGAGTTGCGGCTCTGTGCATACATAACACATAATCGGAAATACCATAGACAAAGGACATATACAGACAATAAATACAGGTAGAAAAAGTGTATGAGCGAACAATGGTTCATCTGTACACTATTGTCATGTTCTGACCATAGAAAGCCTTTATTTTCTATGATAGAGTAGGTCAGGGCGTGACTAGGGGTTTAGTCTAGTTTATATTTTCTATGTGGGGTTCTAGTTTGTTTTTTCTATGTTGGTGTTTTGGTATGATTCCCAATTACAGGCAGCTGGCTATCGTTGTCTCTAATTGAGGATCATACTTAAGTAGCATTTTTTCCACCTGTGTTGGGATTTGTTATGAGTTATTGCACGTAGTCACGGTTCATTGTTAGTTTATTGTTTCTTTGTTTTTGTCTTTGCTAAGTTTCACTTTATTCATAAAAATGTGGAACTCAATATACGCTGCGCCTTGGTCCGATGTTCATTCCAACGATCATGACAGAATATCCCATCAACCAAGCAGCGTGCCCAGGAGGAGGAAGTATCCTGGACTTGGGAAGAGATTCTGGATGGGAAGGAATCCTGGACTTGGGAGGAAATCCTGGCAGGACAGGATCACCTTCTATGGCGGGAGACATTCGGAGAGAAAGGAGGACAGCGACGCCGGGGTTCGCGGCCACAGTGTTAGCTGTAGGTCTCTATCAACCACAATGTTAGCTGTAGGTCTCTATCAACTACAATGTTAGCTGTAGGTCTCTATCAACCACAATGTTAGCTGTAGGCCTCTATCAACCACAATGTTAGCTGTAGGCCTCTATCAACCACAATGTTAGCTGTAGGCCTCTATCAACCACAATGTTAGCTGTAGGCCTCTATCAACCACAATGTTAGCTGTAGGCCTCTATCAACCACAATGTTAGCTGTAGGCCTCTATCATTTACATTTACATTTAAGTCATTTAGCAGACGCTCTTATCCAGAGCGACTTACAAATTGGTGCTTTCACCTTATGACATCCAGTGGAACAGCCACTTTACAATAGTGCATCTAGGTCTTTTAAGGGGGGTGAGAAGGATTACTTTATCCTATCCTAGGTATTCCTTAAAGAGGTGGGGTTTCAGGTGTCTCCGGAAGGTGGTGATTGACTCCGCTGTCCTGGCGTCGTGAGGGAGTTTGTTCCACCATTGGGGGGCCAGAGCAGCGAACAGTTTTGACTGGGCTGAGTGGGAACTGTACTTCCTCAGTGGTAGGGAGGCGAGCAGGCCAGAGGTGGATGAACGCAGTGCCTTTGTTTGGGTGTAGGGCCTGATCAGAGCCTGGAGGTACTGAGGTGCCGTTCCCCTCACAGCTCCGTGGAGGCAAGCACCATGGTCTTGTAGCGGATGCGAGCTTCAACTGGAAGCCAGTGGAGAGAGCGGAGGAGCGGGGTGACGTGAGAGAACTTGGGAAGGTTGAACACCAGACGGGCTGCGGCGTTCTGGATGAGTTGTAGGGGTTTAATGGCACAGGCAGGGAGCCCAGCCAACAGCGAGTTGCAGTAATCCAGACGGGAGATGACAAGTGCCTGGATTAGGACCTGCGCTGCTTCCTGTGTGAGGCAGGGTCGTACTCTGCGGATGTTGTAGAGCATGAACCTACAAGAACGGGCCACCGCCTTGATGTTAGTTGAGAACGACAGGGTGTTGTCCAGGATCACGCCAAGGTTCTTAGCGCTCTGGGAGGAGGACACAATGGAGTTGTCAACCGTGATGGCGAGATCATGGAACGGGCAGTCCTTCCCGGGAGGAAGAGCAGCTCCGTCTTGCCGAGGTTCATCTTGAGGTGGTGATCCGTCATCCACACTGATATGTCTGCCAGACATGCAGAGATGCGATTCGCCACCTGGTCATCAGAAGGGGGAAAGGAGAAGATTAATTGTGTGTCGTCTGCATAGCAATGATAGGAGAGACCATGTGAGGTTATGACAGAGCCAAGTGACTTGGTGTATAGCGAGAATAGGAGAGGGCCTAGAACAGAGCCCTGGGGGACGCCAGTGGTGAGAGCGCGTGGTGAGGAGACAGATTCTCGCCACGCCACCTGGTAGGAGCGACCTGTCAGGTAGACGCAATCCAAGCGTGGGCCGCGCCGGAGATGCCCAACTCGGAGAGGGTGGAGAGGAGGATCTGATGGTTCACAGTATCGAAGGCAGCCGATAGGTCTAGAAGGATGAGAGCAGAGGAGAGAGAGTTAGCTTTAGCAGTGCGGAGGGCCTCCGTGATACAGAGAAGAGCAGTCTCAGTTGAATGACTAGTCTTGAAACCTGACTGATTTGGATCAAGAAGGTCATTCTGAGAGAGATAGCGGAGAGCTGGCCAAGGACGGCACGTTCAAGAGTTTTGGAGAGAAAAGAAAGAAGGGATACTGGTCTGTAGTTGTTGACATCGGAGGGATCGAGTGTAGGTTTTTTCAGAAGGGGTGCAACTCTCGCTCTTTGAAGACAGAAGGGACGTAGCCAGCGGTCAGGGATGAGTTGATGAGCGAGGTGAGGTAAGGAGAAGGTCTCCGGAAATGGTCTGGAGAAGAGAGGAGGGAATAGGGTCAAGCGGGCAGGTTGTTGGGCGGCCGGCCGTCACAAGACGCGTTTCGTATTGCGTCAGATTTCATCTGGAGAGAGAGGGAGAAAGAGGTCAGAGCACAGGGTAGGGCAGTGTGAGCAGAACCAGCGGTGTCGTTTGACTTAGCAAACGAGGATCGGATGTCGTCGACCTTCTTTTCAAAATGGTTGACGAAGTCATCTGCAGAGAGGGAGGAGGGGGAGGGGGAGGAGGATTCAGGAGGGAGGAGAAGGTGGCAAAGAGCTTCCTAGGGTTAGAGGCAGATGCTTGGAATTTAGAGTGGTAGAAAGTGGCTTTAGCAGCAGAGACAGAAGAGGAAAATGTAGAGAGGAGGGAGTGAAAGGATGCCAGGTCCGCAGGGAGGCGAGTTTTCCTCCATTTCCGCTCGGCTGCCCGGAGCCCTGTTCTGTGAGCTCGCAATGAGTCGTCGAGCCACGGAGCAGGAGGGGAGGACCGAGCCGGCCTGGAGGATAGGGGACATAGAGAATCAAGGGATGCAGAAAGGGAGGAGAGGAGGGTTGAGGAGGCAGAATCAGGAGATAGGTTGGAGAAGTTTTGAGCAGAGGGAAGAGATGATAGGATGGAAGAGGAGAGAGTAGCGGGGAGAGAGAGCGAAGATTGGGACGGCGCGATACCATCCGAGTAGGGGCAGTGTGGGAAGTGTTGGATGAGAGCAAGAGGGAAAAGGATACAAGGTAGTGGTCGGAGACTTGGAGGGGAGTTGCAGTGAGGTTAGTGGAAGAACAGCATCTAGTAAAGATGAGGTCGAGCGTATTGCCTGCCTTGTGAGTAGAGGGGGAAGGTGAGAGGGTGAGGTCAAAAGAGGAGAGGAGTGGAAAGAAGGAGGCAGAGAGGAATGAGTCAAAGGTAGACGTGGGGAGGTTAAAGTCGCCCAGAACTGTGAGAGGTGAGCCGTCCTCAGGAAAGGAGCTTATCAAGGCATCAAGCTCATTGATGAACTCTCCGAGGGAACCTGGAGGGCGATAAATGATAAGGATGTTAAGCTTGAAAGGGCTGGTAACTGTGACAGCATGGAATTCAAAGGAGGCGATAGACAGATGGGTAAGGGGAGAAAGAGAGAATGACCACTTGGGAGAGATGAGGATCCCGGTGCCACCACCCCGCTGACCAGAAGCTCTCGGGTGTGCGAGAACACGTGGGCGGACGAAGAGAGAGCAGTAGGAGTAGCAGTGTTATCTGTGGTGATCCATGTTTCCGTCAGTGCCAAGAAGTCGAGGGACTGGAGGGAGGCATAGGCTGAGATGAACTCTGCCTTGTTGGCCGCAGATCGGCAGTTCCAGAGGCTACCGGAGACCTGGAACTCCACGTGGGTCGTGCGCGCTGGGACCACCAGATTAGAGTGGCAGCGGCCACGCGGTGTGGAGCGTTTGTATGGTCTGTGCAGAGAGGAGAGAACAGGGATAGACAGACACATAGTTGACAGGCTACAGAAGAGGCTACGCTAATGCAAAGGAGATTGGAATGACAAGTGGACTACACGTCTCGAATGTTCAGAAAGTTAAGCTTACGTAGCAGGAATCTTATTGACTAAAATAATTCAAATGATACAGTACTGCTGAAGTAGGCTAGCTGGCAGTGGCTGCGTTGTTGTTGTTCTATCTCTCTATAGTGCTGTTTCTTGTATTATGGTCTTTTGTTTCTTTAGAGGTTTCACTTTGTTGTCCTTTTTCTTTTCCTTTTTCTTCTGTCCTTATTTTGTCTTCCTTTCTTCTGTTAACTAGATATTTTTTGTTGTTATTCTTTGTAAGCTAGCTAGCTTCTAGCTAGCTTCTTCAGCCGAGGTGAGTAAGACATTTAAACGTGTTAACCCTCGCAAGGCTGCAGGCCCAGACGGCATCCCCAGCCGCGCCCTCAGAGCATGCGCAGACCAGCTGGCCGGTGTGTTTACGGACATATTCAATCAATCCCTATACCAGTCTGCTGTTCCCACATGCTTCAAGAGGGCCACCATTGTTCCTGTTCCCAAGAAAGCTAAGGTAACTGAGCTAAACGACTACCGCCCCGTAGCACTCACTTCCGTCATCATGAAGTGCTTTGAGAGACTAGTCAAGGACCATATCACCTCCACCCTACCTGACACCCTAGACCCACTCCAATTTGCTTACCGCCCAAATAGGTCCACAGACGATGCAATCTCAACCACACTGCACACTGCCCTAACCCACCTGGACAAGAGGAATACCTATGTGAGAATGCTGTTCATCGACTACAGCTCGGCATTCAACACCATAGTACCCTCCAAGCTCGTCATCAAGCTCGAGACCCTGGGTCTCGACCCCGCCCTGTGCAACTGGGTACTGGACTTCCTGACGGGCCGCCCACAGGTGGTGAGGGTAGGCAACAACATCTCCTCCCCGCTGATCCTCAACACGGGGCCCCACAAGGGTGCGTTCTGAGCCCTCTCCTGTACTCCCTGTTCACCCACGACTGCGTGGCCATGCACGCCTCCAACTCAATCATCAAGTTTGCGGACGACACAACAGTGGTAGGCTTGATTACCAACAACGACGAGACGGCCTACAGGGAGGAGGTGAGGGCCCTCGGAGTGTGGTGTCAGGAAAATAACCTCACACTCAACGTCAACAAAACTAAGGAGATGATTGTGGACTTCAGGAAACAGCAGAGGGAACACCCCCCTATCCACATCGATGGAACAGTAGTGGAGAGGGTAGCAAGTTTTAAGTTCCTCGGCATACACATCACAGACAAACTGAATTGGTCCACTCACACTGACAGCGTCGTGAAGAAGGCGCAGCAGCGCCTCTTCAACCTCAGGAGGCTGAAGAAATTCGGCTTGTCACCAAAAGCACTCACAAACTTCTATAGATGCACAATCGAGAGCATCCTGTCGGGCTGTATCACCGCCTGGTACGGCAACTGCTCCGCCCTCAACCGTAAGGCTCTCCAGAGGGTAGTGAGGTCTGCACAACGCATCACCGGGGGCAAACTACCTGCCCTCCAGGACACCTACACCACCCGATGTTACAGGAAGGCCATAAAGATCATCAAGGACATCAACCACCCGAACCACTGCCTGTTCACCCCGCTATCATCCAGAAGGCGAGGTCAGTACAGGTGCATCAAAGCTGGGACTGAGAGACTGAAAAACAGCTTCTATCTCAAGGCTATCAGACTGTTAAACAGCCACCATTGAGTGGCTGCTGCCAACACACTGTCATTGACACTGACCCAACTCCAGCCACTTTAATAATGGGAATTGATGGGAAATGATGTAAATATATCACTAGCCACTTTAAACAATGCTACCTTATATAATGTTACTTACCCTACATTATTCATCTCATATGCATACGTATATACTGTACTCTACATCATCGACTGCATCCTTATGTAATACATGTATCACTAGCCACTTTAACTATGCCACTTTGTTTACTTTGTCTACATACTCATCTCATATGTATATACTGTACTCGATACCATCTACTGTATGCTGCTCTGTACCATCACTCACTCATATATCCTTATGTACATATTCTTTATCCCCTTACACTGTGTATAAGACAGTAGTTTTAGAATTGTTAGTTAGATTACTTGTTGGTTATCACTGCATTGTCGGAACTAGAAGCACAAGCATTTCGCTACACTCGCATTAACATCTGCTAACCATGTGTATGTGACAAATAAAAATTGATTTGATTTGATTTGAGACGGGCAGTGGTCAGGCGGGCGGGTACAGGGTCAGGACAAGCAAGGGTCAAAAACCAGGAGGACAAGAAAAAAGAGGGTCTGGGAAAAGACAGGAACAACCACTGGTGAGCTTGAACAAACAAGACAAACTGACAACAGACAGAAAACACAGGTATAAGTACACGGGGGATAATGGGGAAGATGGGCGACACCTGGAGGGGGTGGAGACAAGCACAAGGACAGGTGAAACAGATCAGGGTGTGACATAACTGTTTATTGCAGTTTGACTGCAATACTACAGCAATATAATAACTGCACTTTTTACTGCAGTAACAAAACTGCAGTAGAATGTTTTCCATCAAATATCAGTTTTATGGAAGTCAGTTCAGTTTTTGTTTTTTACGTCATGGTCTGCATGATGACGGTTGTTAAATTGGTCCCAGATTCAGCTATGTTATTCAGCACACACATAGTGTTTACACTAATATATAGACAGCAGGGTTAGAGTTGGGGTTATGTCTATGGTAAGGGTTGAAACAGGGTGTAGACATGAAGCTAGGGTTAGGTTGTGCCAGGGTGTGTGGACATGAAGCTAGGGTTAAGGCTGAGCAATGGAGTGAACATGAAACTACGGTTAAGGTTAGGGTGCTAAGGTTGAGCCAGGGTGTCAACATAGGACAGAAGGAAAGTGTGGAGAGACATGGCAGATGACAGTGAGCAGGCCTCCTCTTGCTAAATTGTTGGTAATGAATTAGCTAACTTAATTCAATGCATTTACAGTCTTATTTGACTGGTTGTCATTTGTTGTCAATATATTCAAATAATTTACAGTAAAAGGTTAGCTTGTGGGAAATACTAATTTCATTGTCATTCATGTCCAGTATGAAGGGTGACAATTAAAACTTGCATCATGATTCCATCTAGTGGTGATTTTAAAGAACATGCGGTTTGTATTCAATTCAGCTTCATTTTATTAAATCTCAACTTCAAACAATAAACATTAAACAAACTGAATAATATGCCAATTGGACCAGCTGCAATTACCAAAGACTGAAAAATATAATTAACCTTCATAAACATTCAACCTGCATTCAAGTAATGAATCTTTAAAGCATCCAACGACAAGTATTCAATATAAAGCAATGTGCCAAGTAAAGTCCCCCCAGCCTAACAATGCTGGGGCAATTGTGCGCTGCTCTATGGGACTCCTGATTACAGCCGGTTGTGATACAGCCTGGGATCGAACCCAGATCTGTAGTGATGCCTCTAGCACTGCGATGCAGAGCCTTAGTCCACTGCGCCACTCGGGAGGCCCCCAACCAGTAGTCTTAAGTATAGATTTATTTGGTTACAATATAGTTCTATCGCACAATCATGCCAAATCTAAGGGCCAGTTTCCAACAAACACAGGATTATATGTGTCTATGAGTCTGGTCACTCTCTCATGTACTCTCCTCTTCCTCCTCCATCCCGAGCAGGCAGGTTCTTGCGATGGCACCCGTCACGGCATACGGGTCACAGTTGGCAGAGGGCCGGCGGTCTTCAAAGTATCCCTTCCCCTCCTGGGCCACCTGGCGTGGGATCCGGATGCTGGCCCCGCGGTTGGCCACACCAAAACAGAAGTCATGGATGCTGGAGGTTTCATGTAAGCCTGTGAGGCGTCTGATGTTGTCCTGGCCTCCGTGAGGGTCGTACACACATATGTGCTGGGAATGGCGCTTGCTCAGCTTCTCAATGGCCTGCTCAATATGTCTGTTAGAAGAGGGGAGAGTTTAGGTGTTGGACTTAATTTTGTAGTTACACAGCCTCACAGAACCTTACTTACAGTGCAATAATGTTTTTGCAGTCATACTCACTGCAACCCCCCTTCTTCCCTCATCTCCTTTGTGCTAACGTTGGTATGGCAGCCCGCCCCGTTCCAGTTCCCCTTCATTGGTTTGGGGTCCAGAGTGGCTACAACTCCAAAGTCCTCACACACACGGTGCAGCAGGAAACGTGCCATCCATAGGTGGTCTCCCATCTCTATCCCCTCACACAGACCCACCTGGAATTCAAACTGAGAGAGGGAGATAAAAGGAGAGTTAGGAAATATTATATAGCAATCTGTAGAACCTTCCTGAAAGACTTGGCATACAGCATTGTAGCAAAAGGTAAATGTTTACCTGAGATGGCATGACCTCAGCATTGGTGCCACAGATTTTGACTCCAGAATAGAGACATGCCTTGTAGTGACACTCCATAATGTCCCTTCCATAGGCGTTGTCTGCACCAACCCCACAGTAGTATGGACCTGAGAGAGAGAAATAGAAAAAGAGAGAGTTAGATGATATCAAAATCAAAGGCCTATTTGATATCATTAGGTCTTATATAGTAGGATTTCTAGAAATATAGAGATATATTTCATATATATAGTGCTTTTCCAATTGCTTAAGACTATTTACATTACGAAAGGACACATGGTAAAATATAGTAGGGTCAGTCACCTTGGGGTCCTGGGAATCCATTTTGGGGCCAGCCATAGGGGCGACCATCCATCCCCAGGAGAGTATACTCCTGCTCCATTCCAAACCAGGGGATATAGTGCTTCACTTCCTCCATCATTTTCTTACAACCTGACCGCAGGTTACTCTCTGTACACGAGGGAAAAGGTGTATATTGCAGGGTTAGTTTGACTGATAGGAATATGAGACAGTCAAAGCAGTCAATTAGATAGACAGCAGCTTCGATCATAGACCAAAACCATTTGGTCTCCGTGTCTGTCAACTGAAGTAAGAAAAGTATCTCTTGCTATGTTTACAATTACCTGCAGGCAAGCGGTTGTACTTCAGGACCTCACACAAAACCAGTTTGTTGGATTCCAGTGTAAAAGGGTCCCTAAACATCGCCACTGGGATCAGGAACATGTCACTGTTGGATCCCTCGGCCTGGTAGGTGCTGGAGCCATCAAAGTTCCACTCTGGAATATCTGTCAATAGCAATACCAACATTAACATCATGGAATATAATGCAATGTCCTAGATATACAGTGCCTTGCAAAAGTATTCATCCGCCTTGGCGTTTTTCCTATTTTGTTGCATTACAACCTGTTATTTAAATAGTTTTTTATTTGGATTTCATGTAGTGGACATCGTCCAAATTGGTGGAGTGAAATGAAAAAGAAAAATATTTTGAAAAAAGTTTTTTGGGGAAAAAAAACAAACAGAAAAGGGGTGGGTGCATATGTATTCACCCCCTTTGCTATGAAGCCCCTAAATAAGATCTGGTGCAACCAATTACCTTCAGAAGTCACATAATTAGTTAAATAAAGTCCACCTGTGTGCAATCTAAGTGTCACATGATCTCAGTATATATACACCTGTTCTGAAAGGCCCCAGAATCTGCAACACCACTAAGAAAGAGACACCACCAATCAAACAGCATCATGAAGACCAAGGAGCTCTCCAAACAGGTCAGGGACAAAGTTGTGGAGAAGTACAGATCAGGGTAGGGTTATAAAAAAATATCAGAAACTTTGAACATCCCACAGAGCACCATTAAATCCATTATTAAAAAATGGAAAAAACATGGCACCACAACAAACCTGCCAAGAGAGGGCCACCCACCAAAACTCATGGACCAGGCAAGGAGGGCATTAATCAGAGAAGCAACAAAGAGACCAAAGATAACCCTGGAGGTGCTGCAAAGCTCCACAGCGGAGATTGGAGTATCTGTCCATAGGACCACTTTAAGCCGTACACTCCACAGAGCTGGGCTTTATGGAAGTGTGTCCAGAAAAAAAGCCATTGCTAAAAGGAAAAATTAGCACACGTTTGGTGTTCGCCAAAAGGCATGTGGGAGACTCCCCAAACATATGGAAGAAGGCACTCTGGTCAGATGAGACTAAAATTGAGCTTTTCGGCTATCAAGGAAAATGCTATGTCTGGTGCAAACCCAACACCTTTCATCACCTTTCATAGGCAGAGACGGGGAAACTGGTCACAATTGAAGGAATGATGGATTGGGCTAAATATAGGGATATTCTTGAGGGAAAACGGTTTCAGTCTACCAGAGATTTGAGACTAGGACGGAGGTTCACCTTCCAGTAGGACAATGACCCTAAGCATTCTGCTGAAGCCACACTTGAGTGGTTTAAAGGGAAACATTTAAATGTCTTGGAATGGCCTTGTCAAAGCCCAGAAGTCAATCCAATTGTGAATCTGTGGTATGACTTAACGATTGCTGTACACCAGTGGAACCCCATCCAACTTGAAGGAGCTGGAGCGGTTTTGCCTTGAAGAATGGGGAAAAGTCCCAGTGCCAAGCTTATAGAGACATACCCCAAGATACTTGCAACTGTAATTGCTGCAAAAGGTGGCTCTACAAAGTATTGACTTTTTTTTGGGGGAATAGTTATGCACACTCAAGTTCTTTTTTTTTGCATTTTCAAAGTGGTAGGCATGTTGTGTAAATCAAATGATTCAAACCCCCCAAAAATCTATTTTTATTCCAGGTTGTAAGGCAACAAAATAGGAAAAATGGCAAGGGGGTGAATACTTTTGCATGCCACTGTACATATATGGTCACTGTGGGGACGACGTTGTCGATGTTTGTAAGAAGGAATCAGGAGGATAGAGTTATGGTCAGATTTGCCAAATGGAATGCGAGGGTGTACTTGTATGTGTTTCTGTGCACAGGTGACATGCTGGTAAAAATGGGCTAAGACAGATTTCAGTTTCCCTGCATTCAAAAGGCACATCTGAGCTATCTTTGTTGAAGGTGCATGGTAACAATTGAATAGCATTGTATAACAGAAACCCGCACTGCTCTTGCTAGTATCACTGTTCTTTATTAAGCTTTACTCATAGGCCTGAAGGCCTTCGTCAGAGCTTTTGTGAGTGTTCAGTGCATCAAATGTGTTACCAAATATAACAATGTGCATTTCAGAAATATTCTAATAAAGTATTGCCATAAAACATATTAAACATGTCTGTAAAACCAAAATGATGACATCAACCTATCAAGTAAAAACGTCTGAGTAGGCGGAAGTGGTTTTAACTACAAGGCATTAGTTCATGTTCACATTTATGACATAACATTCATGGACATTTCATCATTAAGACATTTTGGGAATCATGTCTAGATGGTGTATTGCTCAGAGTATTATTTATATCCCCTCTGTCTGATATCTTGACTTTCTCTAAGTCTAAATGTAGAAATGTCATGTTTTTGGTCATTAAAATGTACTGCAACAGGATAATAATCCCCGTCGTTTCTCCTGATTTAACTTATGTTCACTAATTCTCTGTGAGAACGACAGGTTGTTCCTATTTAACACAACCCACATGGACATTTAATCATGTAGATAACATGGGTGGAGGAGCACGTAATAATGTCATTTATTTGGAACCGTTTTCCTGCATGTGGGTGGCAAAAATATTCACACATCATCATATTGTTGCACTGTGCTGCCTCTGCATTTATAGCTACCATTCAGAAGAGGGCGTAAAAGAGCCTGGCTCATTTTCTTTTGTGGCTGGCAGTTGGCATAGACCAACTTGTCACGTAAATTTCGACCTCTCCTAGATACAATAAGTGGTGAGTTCTTAAATTCAGCTGACAAAACTGGGTCCGAGGATTAATCATGCCAGTGTTTCTTGACAGCGTCGCCCACTTTGCGGGAGCTCAAAGTATATGTGGTGGTGAACATTACTGAGTGTTCTTTAGCTCTGGAGCAGTGGTCACCAACCTTTTCCTCCTCCATCAAGATCACTTTGAGTCAAAATGTATGCCGAGATCTACCGCGCAGATTTTTTTTTATTAACATGATTTTAAAAATGTAAGCCTATGCAACATTAACCAATTAAAAACAGTACTGTAGCAATGATGTTTGTGCAGTAAGCTATAGGCCCAATACATTATCACGCATACTGGCTTTGCTTGAATTTACCTGCCAATGCATTGTTCGGGACATTTGAGGTAGGCTATATGATCACACCGGTAATTTATCCATTGTTGTATTACTTATGAGGCACAGCTGAGTGAGCATACATTTAAATAATTTGCTTTTTATTTTACTGGGCTGATGGTGTCTGCATCTGATCGTCAGTCTCAGATGCAGGCACTGATTTTTTAAAAAGGGACACCGTCTTCCAGTTGATG
The DNA here is from genome assembly GCF_034236695.1 of Oncorhynchus nerka. Taxonomy (NCBI): domain Eukaryota; kingdom Metazoa; phylum Chordata; class Actinopteri; order Salmoniformes; family Salmonidae; genus Oncorhynchus; species Oncorhynchus nerka. The sequence continues at coordinate 37,263,127 of NC_088399.1, forward strand.
GCGAAACTCGAGTCTCATCGGATTATTTCTGCCTCGTGCAAAAAATCATGTTGTTACTCCTATGAACAGAGAAAGTGAAATATTCCTTGATATTAAAAATACCCAAACCGGTAATAATAACAACAACGCCTATAGATACACCTTCCTACTCATTCATTACTGCTGCAGTGCTTGTTGCAGCGCTGAGTGGAAATAGAAAGAACACGCATTTTATGGTTTAAAAAAGTGTTGAATACAAAGTGTTGACAGTGCTGAGTAAGAACTTAAACATGAACTCACTCATAAAAACAGCAGCTCTTTGCTGTATCTCCCTCTAGTCATTGTTTTAAACGTTTTGAAATCTCACAGTATACATTTTGCCGTAGCTTTCTTTTATGCCTACATTACTGCAGACTCGGTCATTTGAGTAATCTTGACTGGCCAGCGGTGTGGTAGTGCACTTGATTTCCTCTCCAGGCCCACCGGAAGCAAGAGTTTGTACCTTCAGACACATGACATGGCAACAGTTTGCCTACCCGGCGCGCAGGGCAGCTGAATTGGCTGCACCTACCATCAACAGGTCGAGACTAATAAAAAAAAGGAACACAAGGCTTTATCGTTGTTTTTTTTTTACAGACATTTTTGGCGATCGACTAGTTGTGAGCTAGAGCTGCCATCCCCTCCCGTGGGGAATGCTGGTGTGCAGACTCGACATCTAATGTGAGATAAATACAGTCTTCTGTTAATCCCATTATTGGTGATATCTTGTTTTTTTTGTTTGTTTTTTAAATTTTCCGTTTATTTAACCAGGCAAGTCAGTTAAGAACACATTCTTATTTTCAATGACGGCCTGGGAACAGTGGGTTAACTGCCTGTTCAGGGGCAGAACGACAGATTTGTACCTTGTCAGCTCCGGGGTTTGAACTCACAACCTTCCGGTTACTACCGTAAAGTCTGTAGCTGATGGCAATGTTTGCACTATTCCTGCAACCACTGGGCTGCTTGGATAATTGCCTTGTTGTGTTTTATGTAATTCAAGCTAAATGTACAGGCATGTATGGCACATATGCAGCAAAGGTAGTCATATTCAGGCTGTGAGATAAGGTTGTTTAACGTGGCATGCTCCAGATTTAGGTTAATATCCCTTTGGAGCACCAGTGTGGGATCAGTTCTATAGAAACGTTAATTACTGAATTGAATCTCTTCTCTGTATTTTTCATAGTCTAAAACGACCACAGCCCCCCCCCCAAATCAAAGTTTATTTGTCACGTGCCTGAATACAACAGGTGTAGACTTTGCAGTGAAATGCTTACTTACAGAGGGGTTGGCGGGTGGTGGGACACAATGCAGATAGCCCGGTTAGCCAATGTGCGGGAGCACTGGTTGGTCGGCCCAATTGAGGTAGTATGTACATGAATGTATAGTTAAAGTGACTATAGGTATATGATAAACAGAGAGTAGCAGCTGCAATGATGAGTCTTTCATTAGTTCATTGAGTGCCTGTTCTTCTGTCCTAGTGAGGTTCTTCTGAATATGGTTTGTTTTTCTCGTATATACGGATATGGCTTCTTGTTCGACTAACCTAGAATAGGTATTAATCTAGGAGTTGTTAACCATAGGACATAATTTACCTTTGGGCTTAAAATGAGTAATGGTTCTTTGTTGTCAGTTTCTCTGCATTAAAATCACTGGCAGTGCTGCCTCTGGATGTGCATTTCTAGTTTGCTAATGGCCCGATACAGCTTGTTGAGTGTGCTCTTAGTGCCAGCATTGGTTTGTAGTGGTTAGACAGCTATGAAAAATATAGATGAAAACTCTTGGTAAATAGTATTGTCTGCAGCTTATCATGAGGTATTCTAACTCAGGCGAGCAAAACCTCAAGACGTCTTTAACATTAGAGATTGCGCATTAGCTGTTGTTAACAAAGAGACACACAACCCCCCTTTATTAACCTTACCCGCAGCTGCCGTTCGGTCTTGATGATGCTTAGAAAAACCAGCTACATATATATTATCCAATTTCTTGTCAGCCATGACTTCGAGAAACATAGGATATTACAGTTCTTCAGGTCCCGTTGATAGACCAGACCACAGTGAAGCACAAAACACTTGGCCCATCTCACAGAAATTTACATTGTGGCTTGCGAAAGTATTCACCCCCTTGGCATTTTTCTTATTTTGTTGCCTTACAACCTGGAATTAAAATGGATTTTTGGGGTTTGTTTAATTTGATTTACACAACATGCCTACCACTTTGAAGATGCAAAATATTTTTTATTGTGAAACAAGCAAGAAATAAGACAAAGAAACTGAACTTGAGCATGCATAACTATTCACCCCCCCAAAGTCAATACTTTGTAGAGGCACCTTTTCAGCAATTATAGCTGCAAACCTCTTGGGATATGTCTCTATAAGCTTGGCACAACTAGCCACTGGGATTTTTGCCCATTCTTAAAGGCAAAATTGCTCCAGCTCCTTCAAGTTGGATGGGTTCCACTGGTGTACAGCAATCTTTAAGTCATACCACAGATTCTCAATTGGATTGAGTTCTGGGTGTTGACTAGGCCATTCCAAGACATTTAAATGTTTCCCCTTAAACCACTCGAGTGTTGCTTTAGCAGTATGCTTAGGGTAATTGTCCTGCTAGAAGGTGAACATCCATCCCAGTCTCAAATCTCTGTAAGACTGAAACAGGTTTCCATCAAGAATTTCCCTGTATTTAGCACCATCCATCATTCCTTCAATTCTGACCAGTTTCCCAGTCCATGCTGATGAAAAACATCACCACAGCATGATGTGGTCACCACCATGCTTCACTGTGGGGATTATGTTCTCGGGGTGATGAGAGATGTTGGTTTTTCTACAGATGGCCGAAAAGCTCTCATCTGACCAGAGTACCTGTTCGATATGTTTGGGGAGTCATCCACATGCCTTTTGGTGAACACCAAACGTGTTTATTTTTTTCATTAAGCAATGGCTTTTTTTCTGGCCACTCTTCTGTAAAGCCCAGCTTTGTGGAGTGTACGGCTTAAAGTGGTCCTATGGACAGATACTCCAATCTCCGCTGTGGAGCTTATGCAGCTCCTCCAGGGTTATCTTTGGTCTCTTTGTTGCTTCTCTGATTAATGCCCTCCTTGCCTGGTCCATGAGTTTTGGTGGGTGGCCCTCTCTTGGCAGGTTTGTTGTGGTGCCAGGTTCTTTCCCTTTTTTAATAATGGATTTAATGGTGCTCTGTGGGATGTTCAAAGTTTCTGATATTTTTTCATAACTGTTAGTTGAGAATTATCTGTTAATTGAATGATTAGAATATTCCCCCCTGAAACATATAATTGTATGGAATTGATTAGAATGTATAAAATCATAATCAATAAATGTGTAGTTCTCGCCAGAATTAGGGTAAAACAATATGTCTTTATGGTATTTTAAACACAGACTGTCTGAGCTTGGTGCCGACCTGACTAGAGGTTTGGGAGAGTACAGGAAGTACGTCTCAAGGACAAGGTCACTGATCTCTGTCGGCTGGGTAGAGAGACAGACAGTGTGTGCGTAGCAGGACATTGTGTGCGTCTGTTTGTGTGTATGTGTGTGCGCGCGTCTTTGTGTTTATGTGTGCATGAGAAGTCAGTATAAAATGAATTGTTTTGTATTCTTGACTTTAGAATGTTCCCGTGAATAAACCTTTTTGACTATTTTAGCTGGGCCTCCGTCTGTTTTATTCGACCAGGATCTTACACATTCTGGTTTGCAGACTGAGAGTAATATAATTAAATTGGGTTATGTACCTGGAGAACATAATTCTCTTATCAATTGGTCCTTCGAGCCGGATCTCAATACCTGCCTCTGTCGTCCCAAGGGACTGCTGAAAACCATGCACGGGCGGATCCAGGATCCGTAAGACAAAGACCTGACCTCTGAATTGAGGGTTTATTTCAGGCCAGTGGTGAACTGGTACACGACAGAGTTGGTGACGAGATCCAACCTACATTGCTTTTCCCAGTCTTCAAGACAAGGTCAGTAATCTTTATTCACGAATTTGGGGGAATGATTTAAGATATCACCAAGCGTCACTTTTGTGTACGTCGATAGTTAACTAATTGTGCAGGTCCGCAATGACCTGAGGTACATGTGCACTACCATGAAATAAAACTAGCTTAATAGATCTGGTCACCTTTGTGACGGCCTGCAAGGTTTGTTAAAGCCTGATTTGAATAGGTGTTGTGAGATAGGACAGGGATTTTGTACAAATAGGATAACTTAAATGGTTAATTAATGTAGTATTAGCCATAGATCAAATTCAAAAGACATACCTAAATAAAGTCCTCATGAAAACTGGTTGATAGACAGCGAGGATATTAACTGGGTTTTGTCTTTGTGAAATAGACGGTAATTCTATGCGAACAGGATAACCCAACCAATTAAAAAAACTATACTGAAATATATTCTAGAAATTGCAGGGAAGCCTAATATAGCGGAGTAAGATACGAGATATTAACTTTAAAAGTACTTCTCCACAACTTTGTCCCCGACCTGTTTGGAGAGCTCCTTGGTCTTCATGGTGCCGCTTGCTTGGTGGTGCCCCTTGCTTGGTGGTGTTGCAGACTCTGGGGCCTTTCAGAACAGGTGTATATATACTGATATCATGTGACAGAACATGTGACACTTATTTTGCACACAGGTGGACTTTATTTAACTAATTATGTGACTTCTGAAGGTAATTGGTTGCGCCAGATCTTATTTAGGGGCTTCATAACAAAAGGGGTTAATACATATGCACGCACCACTTTTCCGTTTTCCTTTTTTTGTCATTTTTTTAAACAAGTTATTTTTGTAATTTCACTTCACCAATTTGGATGATTTTTCTGTATGTCAATTACATGAAATCTAAATCAAAATCAGTTTAAATAACAGGTTGTAATGCAACAAAATAGGAAAAACGGAGGGAGATTAATACTTTTGCAAGGCACCGTACATATCTCAACCAGAAGCCATCAATATCTGCACTGAGCTAAAGGCTAGAGCTGGACATTAATTTTGAAGCTTTGAGGAAAGCAACTCTGAACCATGCATGAGAGCACCAGCAGTTCCGGACGACTGTGTAATCTCACTCGCCGTAACCGATGTGAGTAATGCCCCAGTTTACATTGTGACGTATTTCGTTACGCCATAAGTCATCTTCACAGAGTCTTGTCCCACTACTGAATGGACAGTGTAGTGTTTGTATTGCAAGATGGAGAAGAACCTGCCTCGTCACAGATCACATTTATTTTCTGAGATTGCAAAATATGACCTGTTCATTCAAGACAGGATAAATATATTGTCTCAGGTGATAATAAAACATGTTTTGTTAAGCAACTTTTTCCTCAACTTGTTTCTTTAGAGCATGTCAAGCTAGCTTGCAGCTGAAAGCTATGCGAGGTTGAAGATACCATTGTAGCTAGCGACCTCTACCTAATAATTATCATAAAAAACAAATGTCATTACCATCACAATAAACTTAAACGGTAGGCAACATTCATATAATATAGTTGACTTAACAGACAGGAGGAATGGGTAATTGCTAGCTATTCCATAAAGCCATCACTGAAAACTGAATATTTTCATCTACTTCTGTCTGGTAACTTCGTGTTCTTTGATGGACTCTGGCTGAACGGAAGACGACGCAAAGTTTGAAGAAAGTCAAAGTATGCAGCCTTCAACCGCAAGGAGGGGAGTTGCTTTTTCACTCCATTGTGGTCGCCCCCATTGAAATGCATGATATCTGGCGCAACATGCTTATTTGTAATGTGAATGAGGTTTGAGATCTTTAAACAGGTTAACATTCACAAGGACGTGCCAGACGGATTACCAGGACGCGTACTCAGCGCATGCGCTGACCAGCTGGCAAGTGTCTTCACTGACATTTTCAACCTCTCCCTGACCCAGTCTGCAACACCTACATGTTTCAAGAAGACCACCATAGTCCCTATGGCCAAGAACGATAAGGTAACCTGTCTAAATGACTATTGCCCTGTATCACTCACATATGTAGCCATGAAATGCTTTAAAAGGCTGGCCATGGCTCACATCAACAGCATCATCCCAGAAACCCTGGACCCACTCCAATTTGCATACCATCCCAACAGAGCCACGGATGCAGAAATCTCTATTGCACTCCACACTGCCCTCTCCCACCAGGACAAGAGGAACACCTATGTGAGAATGATGTTCAATGACTATAGCTCAGTGTTCAACACCATTGCGACCTCCAAGCTCATCACTAGGCTCAGGACCCTGGGACTGTACACCTTCCTCTACAACTGGATTTTGGACTTCCTGATGGGCCACCCCAAGTGGTGAGGAGCAACAACACAGGCACCACGCTGACACTCAACACAGGGGCCCCTCAGGGTGCGTGCTTAGTCCCCTCCTGTACTCCCTGTTCCCCCATGACTGCCTGGCAGCGCATGACTACAACACCATCATTAAGTTTGCTGATGACACAACAGTGGTTGGCCTAATCACCAACGATGAGGAGACACCTATAGAGAGGAGGTCAGTGATCTGGCATTGTGGTGCCAGGACAACAACCTCTCCTTCAACGTGATGAAGACAAAGGAACTGATCGTGGACTACAAGCAACGAAGGGACGAGTATGCCCCCATCCACATCGACAGGGCTGTAGTGGAGGGGGTCATGAGCTTCAAGTTGCTCGGTGTCCACATCACTAAGGAATTATGATTGTCCACACACACCAACACAGTTGTGAAGAACGCACAACAAAGCCTCTTCCCCTCAAGAGGCTGAAAAGATTTGGCATGGGCCCTCAGATCCTCAAAAGGTTCTACAGCTGTATCATTGAGTGCATTTTGAATGGCTGCATCACCGCTTGGTATAGCAATTGCTTGTCATCCGACCTCAAGGTGCTACAGAGGGTAGTGTGTAAGGCCCAATACATCACAGGGGCCAAGCTCCCTGCCATCCAGGACCTATACTATATATACAAAAGTATGTGGAGACGCCTTCAAAATAGTGGATTCGGCTATTTCAGCCACACCCTTTGCTGACAGGTGTATACAATTGAGCACACAGCCATGCAATCTACAAAGACAAACATTGGCAGTAGAATGGCCTTACTGAAGAGCTCATTGATTTTCAATGGTGTACCTTTATAGGATGCCACCTTTCCAACAAGTCATTTTGTGAAATTTCTGCCCTGCTAGAGATTCCCCGGTCAACTGTAAGTGCTCTTATTGTGAAGTGGAAACGTCTAGGAGCAACAACGGCTCAACCGTGAAGTGGTAGATCACACAAACTCACAGAACGGGACCGCTGAGTGCTGAGGCACATAACACGTATAAATTGCCTGTCCTCGTTTGCAACACTCACTACCGAGTTCCAAACTGCCTCTGGAAGCAACGTCATCAGAAGAACTGTTCGTTGGGATCTTCATGAAATGGGTTTCCATGTCCGAGCAGCCACACAGAAGCCTAAGATCACCATGCGCAATTGGACTCTGGAGCAGTGGAAACCCATTCTCTGGAGTGATGAATCACGCTTCACCATCTGGCAGTCCAACGGACAAATCTGGGTTCGGCGGCTGCAGGAGAACGCTACCTGCCTGAATGCATTCTGCCAACTGTAAAGTTTGGTGGAGGACGAATAATGATCTGGGGCTGTTTATCATGGTTCGGGCTAGTTCCAGTGAAGGGAAATCTTAACGCTACAGCATACAATGATATTCTAGATGATTTTGTGCTTCCAACTTTGTGGAAACAGTTTGGGGAAGGTAATTTCCTGTTTCAGCATAACAATGCCCCCGTGCACAGAGGTCCATACAGAAATAGTTTGCTGAGATTGGTGTGGAAGAACTTGACTGGCCTGCACAGAGTCTTGACCCGAACACCTTTGGGGTGAATTGGAACGCCGACTAGGAGGTTGGCCTACTTGCCCAACATCAGGGCCTGACCTAACTAATGCTCTCATGGCTGAATGGAAGCAAGTCCCTGCAGCAATGTTCCAACATCTAGTGGAAAACCTTCCCAGAAGTGTGGAGACTGTTATAAAAATAAAAGGGGAACCAACTCCATATTAATGCCAATGATTTTGGAATGAGATGTGCGACGAGCAGGTGTCCATTTACTTTTGGCCATGTACTGTATATACCAGGCTGTGTGAGAGGAAGGCCTTAAAAATGGTCAATGGCTTCCCGGACTATCTGCATTGACGCTTTTTGCAATCTTTTGACTAGTCCCATACTGTACGCTGTTGCTACTGTTTATCTTCTATCCTGTTGCCTATTAACTTTATTCCTACCTATATATACATTGCCAGCAGCATACCACCCCACATCCCACTACTGGCATTCTTCTAAAGCTAAGCAGGGTTGGTCACTGGATGGGAGTCCGGATGCTACTGGAAGTGGTGTTGGAGGGCCAGTAGGAGGCCCCCTTTCCTCTGGTCTAAAAACATATCCCAAATCCCCAGGGCAGTGATTAGGGACATTGCCCTGTGTAGGGTGCTGTCTTTCAGATCGGATGTTAAACAGGTGTCCAGACTCTCTGTGGTCACTAAAGATCCCATGGCACTTATTGTAAGAGTAGGGGTGTTAAACCTGGTGTCCTGGCTAATTTCCAATCTGTCCTTCATACCATCACAGTCATCCAATCATCCCCAGCTTACAATTGGCTCATTCCTCCTCTCCCCTGTAACTATTCCCCAGGTTGTTGCTGTAAATGAGAATGTCTTCTCAGTCAATTTACCTGGTAAAATAAGGGATAAATGAATAAAAATATCTAACTCAATTACCTTGTACCCCTGCACATTGACTTGGTACTTACCCTATTTATATAGCCAAGTTATCTATACTCATTGTGTATTTATTCCTCTTGTTATTATTTTGACAAATACATTTGATTCAATGTGTTACCCTCTATTCCCTGTGGCTCTCTGTCCAGGGTGCGAGTCTTGTTCCTCAGCCCCTCCCCGGAGCCATCGATCCAGATGTAGGTGACCTGACACAGGTCCCCCTGTGGAAGGGACATGTAGTGCTGATGGATGGCCTTGTTTAGACGAGAGCTGACTGACACAGATGCCATGGCTAAGTGTAGAGTCTGAGGGGGTCAAAAAAACAGAGAAACTGACACTCAGAACACATGCTGTATAGTGACACATAGTTCAACAGGTAATTCCTCATAGTTTTTCATCAGCTGGTGTCATCAGGAAGTGTTGAACAAGATCATGATTTATTTTTCTGTTCATGTACCATTCCATTCACTTGTCCTCATTAACACATTTCTATTTTACAAAATGTATTTTCATTCCAATCCATTAGTCTGACAAATGCTTTGATCCACCCAAAGCCTGGTGGATTTCTGATACTTTCAGGGGGGGGGGGGGGGATAATCAGTAGCAAAATCAAACAAGGAAAGCCTAAATGCAATCTGAAGTCATCTGAATGCCATGATGGATAGACATACCAGTACAGTACAAAAGGTAAAGGCATAAAACAAATTTAAATGTTTTATTAGAACAATAATGTTTTGTCAATGGGTCTTCATCAAAAGTCACTTTAACAAATCATTTGGGAGCACACAACCGTATTTGTGGGTTTCTTTTTCTTGCATTGAACTATTTGCTCTACCTGACACCTGGTAAGTTTCACTGGATGTGCACACATTCAGACCTGGCCAGAAGATAATTGTATTTTGTTTATTTGAAAATAGCAACTTTTTAAATGCTAGAGGTAGTCGAATATAGTTTATGTAGAATTGAAACTAAAAGGCAACTATTTTATTTGATATTCAAATACAGGTCTCAGAAAAACAAATAAAATTTTTAAGTAAACTAAATCATATTTGAAGGTAAACAAATATTTATTTAATGGCTGCCAACTATTTGATGAAGAACCAAAAACTACAACAGTTTGTTGAATTAGTCTAAATATACGATCAAAAGCACATGGTTTGGAGGGCTCTTATATATGAATCTTAATACAGCCTATAGCTGTCACGTGTGCTCCCTCTCCGGCCTCTAGGTCACCAGGCTGCTCGTTATGGCACACACCTGTCACCATCGTTACGCGCATCAGCACATTATGACACTCTCCTGGACTCCATCACCCCCTTGATTACCTGCCCTATATCAACTCAGCAAAAAAAGAAACACCCATTTTTCAGGACTCTGTCTTTCAAAGATAATCCGTAAAAATCCAATTAACTTCACAGATCTTCATTGTAAAGGGTTTAAACGCTGTTTCTCATGCTTGTTCAATGAACCATAAACAATTCATGAACATGCACCTGTGGAACGGTCATTAAGACACTAACAGCTTACAGACTGTAGGTAATTAAGGTCACAGTTATGAAAACTTAGAACACTAAAGAGGCCTTTTTACTGACTCTAAAAAACACCAAAAGAAAGATACCCAGGTTCCCTGCTCATCTGCATGAATGTGCCTTAGACATGCTGCAAGGAGGCATAAGGACTGCAGATGTGGTCAGGGCAATAAATTGCAATGTCCGTACTGTGAGACACCTATGACAGTGCTACAGGGAGACAGGACGGACAGCTGATTGTCCTCGCAGTGGCAGACCACGTGTAACAACACCTGCACAGGATCGGTACATCTGAACATCACACCTGCAGGACAGGTATAGGATGCCAATAACAACTGCCCGAGTTACTCCAGGAACACACAATGCCTCCATCAGTGCTTAGACTGTCCACAATAGGCTGAGAGAGGCTGGACTGAGGGCTTGTAGGCCTGTTGTAAGGCAGGTCTTCACTAGACATCACCGGCAACAACGTCGCCTATGGGCACAAACCCACCATCGCTGGACCAGACAGGACTGGCAAAAAGTGCTCTTCACTGACGAGTCGCGGTTTTGTCTCACCAGGGGTGATGGTCAGGTTTGCGTTTATCGTCGAAGGAATGAGCACTACACCGAGGCCTGTACTCTGGAGCTGGATCGATTTGGAGGTGGAGGGTCCATCATGGTCTGGGGGGGTGTGTCACAGCATCATCGGACTGGACTTGTTGTCATTGCAGGCAATCTCAACGCTGTGCGTTACAGGGAAGACATCCTCCTCCCTCTTGTGGTACCCTTCCTGCAGGCTCATCCTGACATGACCCTCCAGCATGACAATGCCACCAGCCATACTGCTCATTCTGTGCGTGATTTCCTTCAAGACAGGAATGTCTGTGTTCTGCCATGGCCAGCGAAGAGCCCAGATCTCAATCCCATTGAGCACGTCTGGGACCTGTCAGATCGGAGGATGAGGTCTAGGGCCATTCCCCCCAGAAATGTCCAGGAACTTGCAGGTGCCTTGGTGGAAGAGTAGGGTAACGTCTCACAGCAAGAACTGGAAAATCTGGTGCAGTCCATGGGGAGGAGATGCACTGCAGTACTTAATGCAGCTGGTGGCCACACCAGATACTGATTGTTACTTTTTGATTTTGACCCTCCCTTTGTTCAGGGACACATTATTCCATTTCTGTCACATGTCTGTGGAACTTGTTCAGTTTGTCTCAGTTGTTGAATCTTGTTAGGTTCATACAAATATTTACAAATGTTAAGTTTGCTGAAGAAAAAAAAACGCAGTTGACAATGAGAGGACGTTTCTTTTTTAACTGAGTTTGTCACTTCCTTTGGTTCCTTCCCCAGACGTCATTGTTTCGGTTTCTTGTCTGTGCGTTTTTCGTGTTTCTTGTTTTGTATTGTTTTTATTTATTATTAAATGATTCACTCCCTGAACTTGCTACCCGACTCCCAACACATACATTACAGAGTGACGCCTCACCAAAGGGAAGCATCAGGGAGCGTTTTTATGTTTTTGATTTGGAGGTGATGTCGGGTTTGGGTGTCAGAACCGGAGCTACCTGGGAGGTCTCAGCCGGTTTTTCGGATTCCCATGCTTCGGCGGAATCGAAGGGTTCCCCTGCCTCAGCGGGATCGATTGGCTCCCATGCCTCAGCGGGATCGACAGGCTCCCATGCCTCAGCAGGGTGAACAGGTTCCCGTGCCTCGACGTAGGCAACCAGGGAGGTCTCATTAGGCTCTCACACCTCAGCTGGTTCATCAGGTTTCTGCGCCCTAGCAGAGACGACTGGTCCGCACCTGATCCTTGGGATCGTCCTTGTTGTTGGTGTCCTGCGGCTGGAGGCGAACGCGCCGGGGAGGGGTACTGTCACGTATGCTCTCCGGCTTCTAGGTCGCCATGCTCCCGTGCCTCAGCTGGATCGACAGGTGCCTGCACCTTACCAGAGGTGACCCGTCTGCTCCTGATCCCCGGGATCGTCATCTTGGTCGGCATCCTGCAGCTGGTGCCGCGCATCTGGGAGGGGGTACTATCACGTGTGCTCCCTCTCCGGGTTCTAGGTCACCAGGCTGCTCGTTATGGCACACACCTGTTACCATCGTTACGTGCATCAGCGCATTATGACACTCACCTGGACTCCATCACCTCCTTAATTACATGCCCTATATGTGCCACTCCCTTTGGTTCCTTCCCCAGGCGTCATTGTTTCTGTTTCTTGAACATCAAGTTCTTATGGAGTTATTACACAAGTGGAATAAGGAACAGTCACTATTCCTCTTGTGTACAGTAGTTAAACTCTCAGCTCATTCCTATGTATTTAAAATACAATTACTGAAGTATTATGTGACATGCTACTACAATGTTGCTCCAAAAGTAGTTACAGTTTTATTACACATGCACAAGAACAGTTTCATGTTAAGTGTTACTGAGAATGCTAACAGTAACAAAATATGGCTATTAAGTGTTGAAAGGAAATTTTAATATCCCAAAACCTCCTTCAAGTATAGCCACGGTAGGTGGAAAATCATGTTTGTATTCTGAGTAAACTATCCCGTTAAGATGGTATCGTGTGTTTGAAACAGATGGACAAAGTTTTTTATAAGCATCCATCTTGCTGTTTGCAATGTTTGTTTACTTCTACTTCACTACATTCATAAAGAAAATAATGTACATTTCACTCCATACATTTTCTCTGACACCTAAACATATTTTTTGAAGGGTTAGCAGGACAGGAAAATTGTCCAATTGACACACTTATCAAGAGTACATCCCTGGTCATCCCCACTGCCTCTGATCTGGCAGTCTCACTAAACACAAATGCTTCATTCACCTAATTTCAGTTTATGTGGCAAAACAAGCAGTCATTGCATATTGAATCATTGTACCATTTTAACCGCTGTGAAATATATTTTCAATAACCAAAAATATTGTACATTCAGCTGTTTGAAGCTGTACAAAACCGAAAGTAAAAGATGCAAAAACAAAACTCCAGAATTTGGGAAGAGACCTTTGCTGGCATGTCTTGTGGGGTAATGAATGGGTGTCGTTGATGCAGACACCTCGGTGCATTAAGCATGTCTTACAAAAACAAGTAATGATGAAGTCAATCTCTCCTCCACTTTGAGCCATGAGCGACTTACATGCATATCATTAATGTTAACCAATTGTAATTTTCAGAGGTCCCTCTATGTGGCACCTGACCACACGACTCAACAGTAGTCCAGGTGCGACGAAACTAGAGCCTGTAGGACCTGCCTTGTTGATAGTGTTGTTAAAAAGGCAGAACAGTGCTTTATTATGGACAGACTTCTCCCCATTTTAGCTACTGTTGTATCAACATGTTTTGACCATGACAGTTTACAATCCAGGGTTACTCACAAGCAGTTTAGTCACCTCAACTTGCTCAATTTCAACATTATTTATTACAAGATTTAGTTGAGGTTTTAGGTTTAGTGAATGATTTGTCCCAAATACAATTGCTTTTAGTTTTTGAAATATTTAGGACTAATTTATTCCTTGCCACCCATTGTGAAACCAACTGCAGTATGTCGTAGGAGTTTCACTTTCTATGACATCATCTGTACTTCCAAAATTATTATAGAGAAACATCTTTACTTACTGTTTTAGTAAGGAGAATTGATTATACTGAAGCAGTGCTCTGGTCTCTCTTCCTCTCTTTTCCTCTCAGCCTTAGATCATCCAAGTCGACTGAGACAGTTAAACCGGTTTAGGGTTTTTCACAGGTTATGTAAATGAGCTTGTTGTGACGTAGTCTCATCACTGACATCTGACCTATCAATCAACCAGTTTACCTTCTTTGAAGCTCAGTGTCTTTCCTAGAAATAATGACATGTTGTTAAACTTGTCTCTAAAAAGGTTTCTTTAATCTACATCAGGCTTTGATTAGTTTATTTAACCATGATTCAATTGTGTAAGCCTTGTAAATATAGTGTCTTGTGATCAGTGGTGGAAAAAATACTAAATTGTCATACTTGAGTAAAAGTAAAGATACCATAAAATGACTCTAGTGAAAGTCACTTTGTAAAATACTAGTTGAGTAAGTCTAAAAGTATTTGGTTTTAAATATATGTAAGTATCAAAAGTAAATGGAATTGCTCAAATGTACTAAAGTATCGAAAAAAGTAAAAATATAAATAATTTAAAATGTCTTATATTAAGCAAAACAGCACAATTGTCTTGTTTTTTTAAAATTGATGGTTAGCCAGGGGCACACTCCAACACTCAGACATCATTTACAAACAAAGCATTTATGTTTAGTGAGTCCTCCAGATCAGAGGCAGTAAGGATGAGCAGGGATGTTATCTTGATAAATGTGTGAATTGGACAATTTTCCTGTCAAAATGTAACGAGTACTTTTGGGTGTCAGGGAAAATGTACGGAGTAAAAAGTACATTATTTTCTTTAGGAATGTAGTGAAGTAAAAGTTGCCATCACTGCTTGTGATGTAAATATACTGTTCAGTGTCACAATATGTGCAAAAAAGGGCTTAAAACATGCATAAGCACCGACCCACTCAAATTCCACAATGTGTTTCTATGTGCAAACACTATCATACATTTCTTAAATTCAGTTTCAATTCTTGAGATTATACATTATTAATCACTAAATGAACATGAAAACCCCTTATAAAACATACAACCAGATTTAGACAAACATTGACATTGGACCAGTACAACTGAGGAAGCCAAAATCTTCCCTCCCACGAGAAATAAACATGAGCACCCACCTGTGCCATCATAGGCAGGCCATCTGCTGAGAGAGGACTACGGCTGTTTGTTGATCCAGGCCTTGTATGCAGCTCAGTGCACAGGAGCACACAATTACACAACACGGGCCAGTAGGGAGAAGGATGGCTCCTTGTTAAACGTACCTACTTTCCACTAGGCTGGCTTTTCTAATACGGACACAGTTTTCTAATGACACTGACTACTGTTCTGACATTGGGGGCTGGCCAAAGGACAGAAGGGGTGGGTATTTCAGAGTCTGTTTCCATGCTGATGAGGCACAATGCCCAAAGCACATGTATGCTGACAGAGTCAACAACTACTGAAGGGAGAGATCAGGTGTCTCTTGTGTATAATCAGATAATATTCCAGGCGTAATGAGATTGGGAGAGACACTATGTAAGCATAAACTGCAGGAATCATCTTTTGAAAGGTAAGTATGAAGCCACTGAATTCAAACATCTTATTTTATAAGAAAAAGATGCCGAATAAATGCAATGTGTTTCACACAAAGGAATGCTGTTTTGCAAGCCATTTCACTGATTCCGCCCCAGCCATTACCATGAGCCCACAAACCTGGTGTGGTTCATTGTGGTTGTTTTTTCAGTTATATTTGATTAAAGCCACATCCACAGTAGACACACATGGTGGTCTTTACTGTACATTAGTGTGAACATGGCCATGACAAACATTTCTTCATTTTCTCTGAGACATAGGAGGTTGGTGGCACCTAATTGGGGAGAATCAGATCAAATCAAAGTTTGTCACGTGCGCCGAAAACAACCGGTGTAGGTAGACCTTACAGTGAAATGCTTACTTACAGGCTCTAACCAATGGTGCGGAAAAAAGGTGTGTGTGTGTGTGTAGGTAAGTAAAGAAATAAAACAACAGTAAAAAGACATTTGAAAAAAGAGTAGCAAGGCTATATACAGACACCTGTTAGTCAGGCTTATTGAGGTAGTATGTACATGTAGGTATCGTTGAAGTGACTATGCATATATGATGAATAGAGAGTAGCAGAAGCGTAAAAAGAGGGGTTGGCGGGTGGTGGGACACAATGCAGGTAGCCCGGTTAGCCAATGTGCAGGAGCACTGGTTGGTCGGGCCATTTAGGGACTATGTACATGAATGTATCGTTGAAGTGTATGTATGCATATAAGATAAACAGAGAGTAGCAGCTGCGTAAAATAGGGGTTGGGGGGGGCACATCATGCAAATAGTCTGGGTAACCATTTGGTTACCTGTTCAGGAGTCTTATAACTTGGGGGTAAAAACTGGCTTGGGGGTAAAAACGGGCTCATGGTAATGACTGGAGTGGAATAGGTGGAATGGTATGAAATACATTCCATTTGCTCTGTTCCGGCCATTATTATAAGCCGTTTTCCCTCAGCTGCCACCTGTGCTCAGAGCAAAATAATGAAGTGTATAAACAAAAAGGACACTTAAAATTCCTGGATGCATCTGAAAGACTCTATAGCATTATTTTTGAGGTGTGGTCTGAAAAACAGATACTAAAGGGGAAAAACATCTGATTTGGAATACAAACACCAAATAACATGATCAAATATGACTAACAAAATCTAGATGAACAGATACGTAAATACACAAACAGTGGAAAATAAAGTAATATTCAGCCTTTCCACACTTTCACAGACATTTCCTCATGTTGTACTGTTGACTAGACGTAACATAGTATATGTGACAAAATGGCGCCGACAGAGAGGGCTGCCTCGCTTCTAGTCCTTAGGAAACTTTGTAGTATTTATTTTTAATTTTTAATTTTTTCTTACATTGTTAGCCCAGAAAATCGTAAGTGTTATTACATACAGCCGGGAAGAACTATTAGATATCAGAGCGGCGTCAACTTACCAGCACTACGACCAGGAATACGACTTTCCCAAGTGGATCCTTTGTCCGAACGACTGTACCCAGGACATTTGAGCTGATTCCAGAGGCTGACCCAAAACCACGCCGCTAGAGAAGAGGTAGACGGAGCTGTCTTCAGGTCAGACTTCGGAGGCGCTCACTCCACCCACAGCGTCAGAGTATATTAATCGCTAATGTCCAAGTCTCTAGATAACAAGGTAGACGAAATTAGGGCAAGGGTTGCTTTCCAGAGAGACATCAAGGATTGTAACATATGTTGGGGATGAATCAGAATTAGTTAGGTAACATTGATAAATAAGATGTTTTATTTACATAATAATGCTTATGTGAGATATTTGTCATTAGGATGTTTTCTATTGGATAATACTGTTGGCATTTGCATTTTCCTCTCTTCTCCCAGGGCTTAGTCACTAGAGGCCCAGGCTTGTCTTCATATGTCAATATATATGTTAAACCATGTGATGCTATGAAGAATATCTGAAGGGGAGGAGGACAGAATGGAGGCTTGTCTTCTGATGGGAATGTGTCTGTAACCATATCTCTATCTTGATCTACTATACGACCTAAGAGGCTCACTGTCTTTTCTGATCTTTTTTAAATTTTATTTTACCTTTATTTTACTAGGCAAGTCAGTTAAGAACAAATTCTTATTTTCAATGACGGCCTAGGAACAGTGGGTTAACTGCCTGTTCAGGGGCAGAACGACAGATTTGTACCTTGTCAGCTCGGGGATTCGAACTTGCAACCTTTCGGTTACTAGTCCAACGCTCTAACCACTAGGCTACCCTGCTGCCCCAGGCGTGTATTTGAGGGTGTATTTGGGGGGTGTATTTGAGATGGGAGTATCTAGAATTGACAATTGATATATGCCATTGGATGAGGTAATGGTTTGGTAATATTAAGTACCAAGAACGAGAAGTAGAACCTTGTCTAAGAGAGCAAACTGAACGATAATTTATAGCTAATGCTGTCTGGCTATGGGATACTCCTCTTAAGTAAAGTCTTCCTTTGTAATGCTCCTAAGATCTGTGTTTCGTCATGTGAATTGACATGGGTGTGTCTTGGCTATAAATTATACTAAGAACTGTTTTGTAATCACTCTCAGAGAATGAATTTATAGACACTGAAATGATCTGAGAGTCACAGGGCTATGGTGAAGCTCATATAATTAAATATGGACTTCATAAAATAACTCTGACTTGTGTGTGGTTTGCTCTCCCAATGTTTAGTAATACAGGAAATTACCACGACACATACAATCCCAAACAAGCAAATCAAATCAAATCAAATGTATTTATATAGCCCTTCGTACATCAGCTGATATCTCAAAGTGCTGTACAGAAACCCAGCCTAAAACCCCAAACAGCAAGCAATGCAGGTGTAGAAGCACGGTGGCTAGGAAAAACTCCCTAGAAAGGCCAAAACCTAGGAAGAAAACTAGAGAGGAACCAGGCTATGTGGGGTGGCCAGTCCTCTTCTGGCTGTGCCGGGTGGAGATTATAACAGAACATGGCCAAGATGTTCAAATGTTCATAAATGACCAGCATGGTCCAATAATAATAAGGCAGAAGAGTTGAAACTGGAGCAGCAGCACGGCCAGGTGGACTGGGGACAGCAAGGAGTCATCATGTCAGGTAGTCCTGAGGCATGGTTCTACGGCTCAGGTCCTCCGAGAGAGAGAAAGAAAGAGAGAATTAGAGAGAGCACACTTAAATTCAACCAGGACACTGAATAGGACAGGAGAAGTACTCCAGATATAACAAACTGACCCTAGCCCCCGACACATAAACTACTGCAGCATAAATACTGGAGGCTGAGACAGGAGGGGTCAGGAGACACTGTGGCCCCATCCGAGGACACCCCCGGACAGGGCCAAACAGGAAGGATATAACCCCACCCACTTTGCCAAAGCACAGCCCCCACACCACTAGAGGGATATCTTCAACCACCAACCTACCATCCCGAGACAAGGCCGAGTATAGCCCACAAAGATCTCCGCCACGGCACAACCCAAGGGGGTTGTCAGTATAGAGACAAAGTGGAGTCGCAATTCAACGGCTCAGACACGAGACGTATGTGGCAGGGTCTACAGACAATCACGGACTACAAAAAGAAAACCAGCCATGTCACAGACACCGACGTCTTGCTTCCAGACAAACACCTTCTTAGCCCGCTTTGAGGATAATACAGTGCCACCAAGGACTGTGGGTTTTCCTTCTCCGTGGCCGACGTGGGTAAGACATTTAAACGTGTTAACCCTCTTAAGGCTGCCGGACCAGACGGCATCCCTAGCCGCGTTCTCAGAGCATGCGCATACCAGCTGGCTGGTTTGCTTACGGACATATTCAATCACTCCCTATCCCAGTCTGCAGTCCCCACATGCTTCAAGATGGTCACCATTGTTCCTGTACCCAAGAAGGCCGCCTCAATATGTCCACAGACGATGCCATCGCCATAACACTGCACACTGCCCTATCCCATCTGGACAAGAGGAATACCTGCAGTATGTAAGAATGCTGTTCATTGACTACAGCTCAGCATTCAACACCATTGTACCCTCCGAGCTCATCATTAAGCTAGAGGCCCTGGGTCTCAACCCCACCCTCTAAGACCAGGTTGCAGCCAGTCAGCCAGCCCAGCCCAGCCAGTTCCCACTGCTGTACTGACAGATCAAATCCCCATGGGCAATGTGCCATTCAATCACAGCAAAGAGATTCTTCAGCAGATCAAGCTCTTCAAACATGTCAAAGTTCCAAGTTCAAGAAGAGGTATTTTAGTCTAACAATCCACTTAGGGGTTGGAGAATTGTCTGAAGTTCTGCTCAACAGATGCAGTCTTCAGCTCAGGCCTTTCTGTCAATCCGTCCACTCTTCCCAGCAGCCCTCCTCCAGTCTCGTCCTCTCTGTTCTGCAAGGCTGGCTGCTAATCTGCCAGCTGCTAGGGCAAACTCGGTATCTGAAAGGTAGAGAGGAGGTATTAACATCTGAATGAATATATAATATTTGCCATGCTGTAATTTAATAACTGCATAATAGCCTATAATGTTAAATAGTATTTTTTCAAATACTAAATAGGTTAATTATATAGCTTTAGCCAACCATTGATTCATTTGGCCTAGGATAACAAACACCCACACTTTTGTTATGCATCCCATAATACGTGACACATAACCCTTACCTTTTTCTCCATATTGGCATGGCTCGTTTGCGGGGCTTGGTGGCTTGACTCCGGTACTGCATCCAACCCAACAGTTTATGAGCTATCATTATACAGCAGGAAGATGAGTACATTGGGATCCATCAGAACAAACGGTAATGGGCTGCTATGCAGTGGTATTGCCCAGGTTGACTAATAACCTGCAGTCCCCGTGGTTATATCCGCTGGGTGGATAGGTTTAGGGTCATTAAATATTGTGTGGCTGAAGGGCAGGTGGGTGGCGGACAGATT
This sequence comes from Oncorhynchus nerka, assembly GCF_034236695.1. NCBI lineage: Eukaryota > Metazoa > Chordata > Actinopteri > Salmoniformes > Salmonidae > Oncorhynchus > Oncorhynchus nerka. Next base: position 37,283,480 of record NC_088399.1, read on the forward strand.
GAATAAAGATCAACAGTACCTTTAAAAATCCAGAAAGGTACAGTACCAGGCAAATTTGGACACACCAACTCATTCAAGGGTTTTTCCTTATGTTTACTATTTTCTACATTCTAGGATAATAGTGAAGACATCAAAACTATGAAATAACACATAACAATAATCATGTACTAACCAAAAGCGTTAAACAAATCAAAATAGATTTTAGATCTTAGATTCTTCAAAGTAGCCACCCTTTGCCTTGATGACATCTTTGCACACTCTTGGCATTCTCTCAACCAGCTTCACCTGGAATGCTTTTCTCTCAACCAGCAAGTCAAAAGTTTACATACACTTAGGTTGGATTCATTAAAACTCGTTTTTCAACAACTACACAAATTTATTGTTAACAAACTATAGTTTTGGCAAGTCGGTTAGGACATCTACTTTGTGCATGACACAAGTAATTTTTCCGAAAATTGTTTACAGACAGATTATTTAACTTATAATTTACTGTATCACAATTCCAGTGGGTCAGAAGTTTACATACACTAATTTGACTGTGCCTTTAAACAGCTTGGGAAATTTAAAAAAATTATGTCATGCTTTAGAAGCTTCTGATAGGCTAATTGACATCATTTGAGTCAATTGGAGGTGTACCTGTGGATGTATTTCAAGTTCTACCTTCAAACTCAGTGCCTCTTTGCTTGACATCAAGGGAAAAATCAAAATTGTTTTTGTAGACCTCCAAAAGTCTGGTTCATCCTTGAGAGCAATTTCCAAATGCCTGAAGGTACCGCGTTCATCTGTGCAAACAATAGTACGCATGTATAAACACCATGGGACCACGCAGCCGTCACACTACTCGGGAAGGAGACGCGTTCTGTCTCCTAGAGATGAACGTACTTTGGTGCAAAAAGTGCAAATCAATCACAGAACAACAGCAAAGGACCTTGTGAAGATGCTGGAGGAAACAGGTACAAAATTATCTATACCCACAGTAAAACGAGTCCTATATTGACATAACCTGAAAGGCCGCTCAGCAAGGAAGAAGCCACTGCTCCAAAATCGCCATTAAAAAGCCAGACTACGGTTTGCAACTGCACATGGGGACAAAGATCTTACTTTTCAGAGAAATGTCCTCTCGTCTGATGAAACAAAAATAGAACTGTTTGGCCATAATGACCATCGTTATGTTTGGAGGAAAAAGGGGAAGGCTTGCAAGCCGAAGAACACCATCCCAACCGTGAAGCATGGGGGTGGCAGCATCATGTTGTGGGGGTGCTTTGCTGCAGGAGGGACTGGTGCACTTCACGAAACAGATGGCATCATGAGTCAGGAAAAATATGTGGATACATTGAAGCAACATCTCAAGACATCAGTCAGGAATTTAAAGCTTGGTCGCAAATGGGACTTCCAAATGGACAATGACCCCAAGCATACTTCCAAAGTAAAATGGCTTAAGGACAACAAAGTCAAGGTATTGGAGTGGCCCTGTCCTCAATCCAATAGAAAATGTGTGGGCAGAACTGAAAAAGCATGTGCGAGCAAGGAGACCTATAAACCTGACTCAGTTACGAGGAATTGGCCACAATTCACCCAACTTTTTGTGGGAAGCTTGTGGAAGGCTACCCGAAATGTTTGACCCAAGTTAAACAATTTAAAGGCAATGCTACCAAATACTAATTGAGTGTATGTAAACTTCTGACACACTGGGAATGTGATGAAATAAATAAAAGCTGAAATAAACCATTCTCTCTACTATTATGGTTCATTGAGCAAGCATGGGAAACTGTGTTTAAACCCTTTACAATGAAGATCTGTGAAGTTATTTGGATTTTTACAAATTATATTTGAAAGACAGGGTCCTGAAAAAGGGACGTTTCTTTTTTTGCTGAGTTTAGTAGACATATCTAGGAAAACCAATGTTCCAAAGGGTGGGCCTAATATAGTGTATGAGATGTCATACAATAAGTTTTGTAGTGATTCCTATGTTGATGATGTAAAAAATATTTGCTGGTCTGTGGTGTGTACCAGACGCTGCGCTTGACACATTTATGAAATTCCAGTTACTAGTAAGCATTCACCATTAACAAAATGACCGAGATTGACGGGCAATTACATGGTGGAGATGCTACATATCCACGTATAACTGATCGGAAGGATAAACACTCCAAACAGCCTACCCGACCACTCAGATGTGTACGCATGGTCCTAAAGCAGACTGTTGCCTCGTTTTATATCACATTCCAATGATAAAACTGGGGGGAGACAAAAATGCAATTTCAGAAAGTGAAAGTTGCACTTTCACTTTCTGGGAGTTCCTTACTAATCAGTAACCTTAATATATCAATTAAGTACAAGGGAGGAGCAAAAACCCGCAGACACTCAGCCCTCCGAGGAATGACTTTGACACGTGGTGTAGATGAAGGGAGGAGACTGGATTTTTAAGCCTTGAGACAATTGAGACATGGATTGTGCATTTGTGCCATTCAGAGGGACATGGAGCCAACTTGACCACTTTGGGAAGAAGCACTGGAGTCAACATGGGCCAGCATCCCTGTGGAACGCTTTTGACACCTTGTAAAGTCCATGCCTCAACGAATTGAGGTTGTTCTGAGGGCAGAAGATGGAGGTGCAACTCAATATTAGTAAGGTGTTCCTAATGCTTTGTACACTCAGTGTATGTCATAAACCCAGAGTACTCACCACACTTGGCCTCGTCATCTTTATCTGCACAGTCTTCATGAAAGTCACAGATATTACTTGTTACAGTACCCCCTGTATATAACCTCCTATTGTTATGTAAATGTTTTGTGTTACTTTATATATATATATATATATATATACACTTTTTTTTTTACTTTAGTTTATTTAGTAAATATTTTCTTGACTATTTCTTGAACTGAATTGTTGGTTAAGGGCTTGTACAGTAAGAAAGCATTTCTCTGTAAGTTCTACACCTGTTGTATTCGGTGCATGTGACAAATACAATTTGATTTGATGCTTTGATTCCCCGCTCGTGTTGGTAGCCTACTCTATTTCAATGAGACCACACATACTAGGAGCACTTGAACTCTCACGCCCAACTAGGAGAGGTAGTCTACAGAAGTTGAAGCAGCAAATTATGTGTGTGAATAATGCAAAAAAAACATGTTATTTTAATACAATAGGTCGGCTAACGCATCTAAAGCAGGAAGAGGACCGTTTCTAAATAGTCTGTGGGACAACAAAAATATTTTCTTCCCAAAGTCCTCTGTCTGACCGCCCGCAGAATGAAAAATGCCAACCCTGCTGCAATGATCTGTGTCGGCACCTGCAGGTTCTGCACTCTTGTACACAGTCAGTACACAACACTATGCTCATCATGTCTTAGCAGGATCATATGGTGACAGGGGTCCCAGCAGGGTCAGACAGCCAGGGAAGACCAGCTCAGGTGAATTTTGCAGCATATTAACAATATCAGATATTGATATGAAGTTCAGAATCTTAAGTATAAAGCTACAGTCTGGGATCTGGGAATAATGGTCGTTTGAATTATTGAACCATTGATTATTTTCTTGGATAATTGTCAACGGAATTTCATAATTCCTATATGTGTTCATTAATTCAAATCCCTTTGTAAGATTCTTATTTGCATAAAATAGACAAGAGACCAGTCTTATCAAAATTAGATAATAGTATTTATTCTCGGAGCACGCTGCCATGGAACCACGAACAACAGTTTATATACAAAATATGACGTAATTGATTATAGAATGAATCTCCTCCTCTCGACCAAGACAAAGCAGGTTCAAAAGTGAATTCCAGCTCACCAGGGCACACACATGACACACAATATAACTGGATTAACTCCTGAAGTTTCACCATAATTTATTACCACTTTAGCAGACAGTTCCAGATATGGAAAACCTGGAGAGGCTCTCGCTGTCTTATTTGATTGCCACAGAGTTATAGTTGAGTCGGTTCAAATATAGGTTAATGAACCTTTTTGCTTACTTAAAACCCACAACCCATTCCTCCCCAACCGAGTTGGAATGGTGTTTATTATGTTTAATTACTCCTTGTTCATGCTACATAATCCCTTCCATATTAACTAACTTTATTAATCAGGTATAATAAAACAGGGTAGAGTTTAATTAGTTATAGTTCTATTTAATTGTAGATATTGTTTAGTCATTATTCATAAAATTCCTATTAATAATATAATGTATAAATGTAAACCAAGGTAATTCTTTGTCATGCCCCATCTTAGGAGGATGAGATGGTGTCAGGAGTCTCAGCAGGATCAGGCAGGCAGGGAATTTCTGCAGGTACAACACTTTATTCCCCTCTCTGTGCAGGACTGGACAAGCCAGATGCTATTTTAAGGCAGTCTGACAAACCTCCAAAGTTGATTTCCAAACTGTATTGGTTGATAGAGGCTTTTCCCAATGACACAAAACATGTAAAACAAAAAATGTGAGGAAGACCTGGTAGAAGCTATTGATAATGATGAATGGATACAGATATGTTTCAATGCCCAGTCATGTTCATATAATCTCAGACATACGGTGCATTCGGAAAGTATTCAGATCCCTTGACTTTTCCACATTTTGTTACATTACAGCCTTCTTCTAAAATGGATTAAACAACATTTTTCCTCATCAATCTATAAACAATACCCAATAATAACAATTGATTAAAAATAAAAAACAGAAATTTACATACATAAGTATTCAGACCCTTTGCTATGAGACTCTAAATTGAGCTCAGGTGGATCCTGTTTCCATTGATCATACTTAAGATGTTTCTACAACTTGATTGGAGTCCACCTGTGGTAAATTCTATTGTTTGGACATGATTTGGGAAGGTACATACATATTGATATAAGATCCCACAGTAGACAGTGCATGTCAGAGCAAAAACCAAGCCATGAGGTTGAAGGAATTGTCCATAGAGCGCTGAGACAGGATTTCCTCAAGGAACAAATCTGGGGAAGGGTACCAAACAATTCCTGCAGCATTGAAGGTCCCCAAGAACACAGTGGCCTCCATCATTCTTAAATGGAAGAAGTTTGGAACCACCAAGATTCTTCCTAGAGCTGTCCGCCCGGCCAAACTGAACAATTGGGGGAGAATGGCCTTGGTCAGGGAGGTGACCAAGAACTATAGGTGACCAAGAGTCTATAGCCACATCTCCACGGCAACCCTCAGCGCGTCGGGAGTGGATCTGGAAAGAGGTAGGGATGCGACCTAGGAAGAGGTGGCCTCCAGCCACGCACGCTGATGCTCTCAGGATGCCAACACCACCACCTGATGAGTGCCCTCCCTATGCACAGAGGCCTACAGTGGGGCAGGCTGCAGCCCTGTGAAGCCTAATGATAAATCTAACCTTTGTTATTTGGTTATCTAAAACGTTATATTGTACTGGGGGAGGGGCACAGTGTGGCACATTTGCTAACCCTTGACAGTAAAACTGCTGTTTGTATAAGGTAGTCGGACAAGGGCAGTAAGATCAGAAAACCAAGCATTTTTTATTGATTCAATGTACTGTATGATTTGATACCTGGGTCTCAGAGGACATATTTGAGATGCATTCGGCAGGATGGAGAGGACTGTTTCATCATGGGAGACACTATTACAGCATTGCTGGGAGAGTCTGCCTTCACTTTAGTCACTACCATGAACCAACCTGACGTGTTCCTACGCATGAGCTTATCTAGTCAACATCGTAAATGTAAACGCATGGAGTTTGCTAAACGGCATTGGCACTTGGATTGGAACCGGTGCTTTGGTCAGATGACATGAACATGGAGTTCTGATTGCCGCTTTGATTACTTATGACTGGCCAACAACAACAAGCTAAATGCGCCACTCTCGTGAAAAGCAAGAGCACCAGCATAAATGATAAAAATGCCTCTCTCTCGCTCTACTGCGGCAGTTGTGTTTGTATCTGTACGGGTCCTTCTGGACAAGTCAGTTAAAATGACACATACCAGAGACCCGTGCAAATCATATCAGACCCATGAAATTATTTAGGGCGTTTTCACATATGAAATTCGATACCCTGGTTTAAGTTTCCTGTAGAGTTTGTGAGAATTCTACAGAATACATTTTGTTTTCACAAGATCTGAAAATAAAATGTTCAGGGTGTGATTAGCAAGACGCACAGTCTACATGACATTAGCAAGCTAGCTTGTTTACAACGGGCAAAAAAGTTCTACGTGACTCGGACTACCGCATCACAATACCTGGTACTCTGGTCTTGGACCCATTACCCACTCACGCAGGTCCAAGATTAGTTTCAGCCAGGGTCAATTTGCATTTCTCACATGCTTTATATTGCGGATCAGGGTACCAAATGCCCCAGGATCCAGATCATAAGGGGGCGGCAGGGTAGCCTAGTGGTTAGAGCGTTGGACTAGTAACCGGAAGATTGAAAGTTCAAACCCCGCAGCTGACAAGGTACAAATCTGTCGTTCTGCCCCTGAACAGGCAGTTAACCCACTGTTCCTAGGCCGTCATTGAAAATAAGAATTTGTTCTTAACTGACTTGCCTAGTTAGGTAAAGGGTAAAAAAATGTGAAAGTGCCCTTAGAATTTTGGATCCGGACCCACTCAGGTCCCGGATCAGGTCTCGGGTACAGGTGGATCCCAGAAGACCTATAGTGTCAATAATTTTAATGCCTATCATTTTGAGAAAAAAACATTGGATTTGTTAAACATTTATTTCTCTGAGCAATTGTATTAGTATAAAATGTAAGCATTTTCCTACTTTTTTTTAACATACAATATACCTCAGTATTTTAATTATTTATTTTACACTGTCATTTTTGCTCATCTTTATTAAGGGTGTATATTTTAGGTCCTTGATTGAGTGTAGACTTGCCATATTTTTTATATACACATACTAGAGGTTGACCGATTAATCATGGCCGATTTCAAGTTTTCATAACAATCAGTAATCAGCCTTTTGGACACCGATTACATTTCAATCCATGAAGAGACTGAGTGGCAGGCTGATCACCTGTTACGCGAGTGCAGCATCAAAAGGACACTGTGGCTGCAAGAAGCCAAGGTAAGTTGCTAGCTAGCATTAAACTTATCTTATAAAAAACAATCAATCTTCACATAATCACTAGTTAACTACACATGGTTGATGATATTACTAGGTTAGCTAGCTTGTTCTGCGTTGTATATAATCAATGCGGTGCCTTTTAATTTATCATCGAATCACAGCCTACTTCAACTTGATTTAAGAAAAGCGCATTCGTGAAAAAAGCAAAATCGTTGCAATAATGTACCTAACCATAAACATCAATGCCTTTCTTAAAATCAATACACAACTATATATTTTTAAGTATGCAATATTAACTAGGGAAATTGTGTCACTTCTCTTGCGTTCAGTGCAAGCAGAGTCAGGGTATATGCAGTTTGGGCCGCCTGGCTCGTTGCGAACTGTTGAAAGGCCATTTATTCCTAACAAAGACCGTCATTAATTTGCCAGAATTTTACAAAATGATGGCATAACATTGAAGGTTGTGCAATGTAAACATAATATTTAGACAGGGTTGCCACCCGTTCGATAAAATATGGAACGGTTCCGTATTTCACTGAAAGAATAAACATTTGTTTTCGAAATTAGAGTTTCCGGATTTTACCACATTAATGACCAAAGGCGCGTATTTCGGTGTGTTTATTATATTATAATTACGTATATGATTTGATATTTGATAGAGCAGTCTGACTGAGCGGTGGTAGGCAGCAGCAAGTAAGCATTCATTCAAACAGCAGCTCTTTGCAATGCTGGGATGCACTGCGCTGTTTATGACTTCAAGCCTATCAACTCCTGAGATTAGGCTGGCAATACTAAAGTGCCTATAAGAACATCCAATAGTCAAAGGTATATGAAATACAAATGGTATAGAGAGAAATAGTCCTATAATTCCTATAATAACTACAACCTAAATCTTCTTAACTGGGAATATTGAAGAGTCATGTTAAAAGGAACCACCAGCTTTCATATGTTCTCATGTTCTGAGCTAGGAACTTAAACGTTAGCTTTTTTACATGGAACATATTGCACTTTTACTTTCTTATCCAACACTGTTTTTGCATTATTTAAACCAAATTGAACATGTTTCATTTTTTATTTGAGACTAAATGGATGTTATGTATTATATTAAAATTAAAATATTGTTCATTGTTCATTCAGTATTGTCGTATACCATTCATTACAAATTTATATATATATATACATACATACATGCACACAAATTGGCCGATTAATCAGCATTGGCCTTTTTTGGTCCTCCAATAATCGGTATTGGCGTTAAAATCATAATCAGTTGACCTCTTATGTGGTAGTGTGACAGCTCTTACATGCCTAACATTGTTTGGCACAGCTGCATGGTAGCTGTATGGCAACATCGGAGGTTAATGCATTTCAGATCACCGAGTCCACCTGACCTTATTTGATACCCACATTACCCACGTAGCGGTTGATCAGCAGTTTAAAGTTAACTGGCTGACAAAACAACATGAACTTTATTTAGACTTTATTTATCGCACAGTGCGATAAAGTAGACAAAAGTAATGACGGAGGAGTTTTTCTGTTCTGAAACCAGAGGAAATTATTTTGAAAGATGGAGTGCGTTACTTCCCCTGTGTTTTGAAATCGACATTGCTCAACATGATAATAGTTTTATGATTCCATGACCGGAGATGGAATTTCATACTTTATCCTTTTCAGGTACCGGTATTGTATGATGTAAATGTCCTTAGCTTCATGACTTCATGTTAATAAAGCATACATTACCATTTATTAAATCAACGCAAGCATTTATTCATTTTATGTTTAAACATAAAACGACTTCTGTTAGGTAATATGTTTTCCATCTATTGTTTCACTGAAACAAAATAGAAAATCAAGCACTGTTGTTCTGGCTATATTAGTCAGCAACTAGGTACTGTGTCAGTCTTAGTCCCAGTTTCAGCTTTGTACTGACAGGTTTGTCTTCAGATCTCACATAATGTGATGCCACTGAGGTTCTGCTGTGTACTATTGGCCCACACTTATTGACACAGAAAGGAGATTGGCCTGAACCAAGACAGGTCCAGTGTAGGTCAATATCCCTCATCAGCCCAGGTGATCTCGTATTTAGGGTAGCGCACCTTCAGTTTCTCTGTGGAAACAGCGTGATTTGCTTTTCCGAAGCCCTGCAAAGAACAAGAAGGGAATTGAGATGATAACTTGGCTGCTAGTAAATAACAAAACTTAAGAGATGCAATATCAGTCTTACAATATTAGAAATTGTATCAAAATGTTGGATGAATTGTTATGGTCACAAATGTACTAAAAGACCCAATCAATGGGTGTACATGAGTTCCACTGAAATAACATTATTTTGCATTCTCTTACCATGGAGTAGCCATAGACGTGGATCTTCTTTGACTGGCAGTCATGCTTAATCCTTCCTCCTCCAATACATTCACAATCTAGGTGCCCTCCTTTCTCAAGCTCCTCTGCTACCTTGTCATAGATATCAGCTGCAGTGACAAAAACACAAGATCGGTACTGTACTCAAAGTTTAAGAACAAGGCTCTTGAAAATATTCTCAAAATACAACATATTTCAAAAGCACTGTGACGTGCATAGAAAACTAGTCACATGGTGTAATTATTTTTGCTGTACAGTTTAGGCCAAACCAATACTGACCGACTGCTCTGGCATTTTTCAGTGACAAAGGCCCCACCTACTGGCTCGTAGGTATCAGTACAGTATGAGTAGCTACTAGGCTATGTAGAATTGGACAGTAAACATGGACATTAATCATACAGCAGTTAGCTAACTAGCCAACTCTGAAATACAAAAACATGACAATATTGGACTCTTACCATGATATTCGGCCCAGGCATATCCACGTACAATATCTACGCTCGAGTCGTCGCCGTCTTCTTTACTGTGTACTCGAATGAGAACGTATTTGAACACACCAGTCGGGTCGATTTCTGCCTCTGGAATGTTCGCAATGAGAGCAGCAGCCTTCGTTTGAGTACACATTTTTTCACGAAAATACTTTCACGAAATGGAACGTAGAGTTCTATCTCGCGCAGCTGATAATTCTTCAATTTGAAATAGTAGATAATTCTTTCTGCGATGATCAATGTGGACAGTTATGGTAAATGGTCTGTATCACACTTCCGGAAATAAAAAGGGGGATGGTATGATGGTACTTATAGTTTTAGTCAGTTGTAGTCAATATGACGTATGAAACACATGAATACTAACATATCTTCTGAAAAGGCCACCCCATGTACAAAACATAGTTGATTTTTTGTTATCAGAATACAAAATACAGAATGAATATAAAGCACAAACAAATTATACTTAAATGTTGGGTAACATGTTGTGAGAGTGATGTTGAACATTAATTATAGACTACAATGCATACTTGTACATAAAAAAAAACTGTTTGTTAAAGTATACATAAAAAAAAGGATATATTAAATGTGTTGACAGCCGGGGAGAACTCACTTGTTATATCTCAGTGTAAAGATGATCAACACTTTATATAACATATCTTCTTCATGATACAGTTATCTACGCACTCTTGGGTCCAGGATTGTACCACCAGCACCCTTACAAAGAGTTTGCCATCTTTCCTCCAAACAAAGTGAAAGCAGGTGTCAATGGAAGTCCCTTATGATGATTAGCTGGCAGTGTCACTGCTTCCTTTCTTCTTCCTGCGGCAGGCTTGGAGGGAAACATACATCAGGGCGGTGGCGGGGAGAAGGACTAAGAGGAAGAGCAGGGCAGCCCAGGCTCCAGGTTTCAGGGCCTTCCTCAGGCCCACGCTCTCCCCCGGCAGCAGACTGCTCAGACTGAGCATGTAGCCCAGGGCCCAGCCCACAGAGGCATCCCCTGCCTGGTGACACCACAAACACACATCTCAGTCAGCTTGGGTACACTCAGAGCATTCTGATACGCACCTGGTGCACTAGTTAAGGACATTCAGAGGTTAAAGCTTCAATGGAGAGGCTGCAGCCTCAAAAACGATGCAACATTGTGAGATTTCTGGGAACTCTTGCGAAACAGACCAAGTGGACCAGGTCGAGGGTCTGGTGTTTGAGAAGTCAATGAGAGAAGTGAAAATGTCTTCCTTAAATTTACATTTTCTCAAAATCTAAAGGCACTACCTAGATTCAAGCCAATGTCTTTTTTTATTTTACCTTTTTTTAACTAGGCAAGTCAGTTAAGAACAAATTCTTATTTACAATGACATTCTAGGAACAGTCGGTTAACTGCCTTGTTCCGGGGTAGAACAGCAGATATTTACCTTGTCAGCTCAGGGATTCAATCTAGCAACCTTTCGGTTACTGTCCCAAAGCTCTAACAACAAGGCTACCTGCTGTCCCTAAGTGGCTACCTGCCGCCCCGTCTTAAGTGGTTGAATATTTTATTACTCCAACCTTGTGAAAGTGACAAACTGACACATTTTAATTTTCATCAAAAACAACTTTATATTGAAGGAGTGCCTTTGATTTGACGGCCTGCACATGCGCAGTTTGGTGGGAGACAACCGTTAGATCTGTTCCTATGCATGAGCTTAGCTAGCCAACATCGCCTACAAGTGTGATCGGGCATTTCTATTGGAGAAGCAGTTTCTGCCAATCTTCATGCGGTAATGTCTGTACTGATATGACTTTGTGTAATGTAAAGGATTATGCTGATATCTGGAGTAAAAGAAGGAGATAGAGAAGAAAAAAAACATTCCCAACAAGCAAGCTCACCTTTTTCTGGAAGGAAATGTGGGGAAATGAGATCTCATCAAAGCCATAGCCTCTCGTGAAGAGCACCTTGGTGAACACAGAGGCAGCACAGAAGTCCTGCAGACGAGGCTCCTGATCTGGGGCCAGCACCAACATCTGAAACAGGATATAAAAATGGGGATGACATAGCCATGAAATACATGACACGCATACAAAACCATCATCCATTGAGACACATGCAAACAGAGACACTTTCTCTCACATGCTCAGACAGACAGACAGACAGACAGACAGACAGACCGAAGGCTGCTAACCTCATTGATGCTCATGTTACAGATAGAATGGGCTGCCTCTTCCAGTTGGGCAGGGGTGGTGACAGGGATTCCTGTAGTAGTCTGTAGGAACTGGTGAATGTAGAAGAAGGCAGAGAACGCCTGATGGACAAATGGACAGAGAGAGAGAAAAAAGGATGAGTTATGATTAGGGTCGGAGCTGGAGTTAGGGTTATGGCTGGAGCTAGGGTTGAGGTTAAGGTTGGAGCTGGAGCTAGGGTTGGGGTTAAAGTTGGTGCTGGAGATAGGGTTGGGGTTAAGATTGGAGCTGGAGCTAGGGTTAAAGTTGGTGCTGGAGCTAGGGTTGGGGTTAAGGTTGGAGCTGGAGCTAGGGTTAGGGTTCATGTTGGTGCTGGAGCTAGGGTTGGGGTTAAGGTTGGAGCTAGGGTTGGGGTTAAGGTTAGAGCTGGAGCTAGGGTTGGGGTTAAAGTTGGTGCTGGAGATAGGGTTGGGGTTAAGATTGGAGCTGGAGCTAGGGTTAGGGTTCAAGTTGGTGCTGGAGCTAGGGTTGGGGTTAAGGTTGGAGCTGGAGCTAGGGTTGAGGTTAAGGTTGGAGCTGGAGCTAGGGTTGGGGTTAAAGTTGGTGCTGGAGCTAGGGTTGGGGTTAAGGTTGGAGCTGGAGCTAGGGTTAGGGTTAAAGCTAGCGTTGGAGTTAAGGTTGGAGCTGGAGCTATGGTTGGGGTTAAGGTTGGAGCTGGAGCTAGGGTTGGGGTTAAGGTTGGAGCTGGAGCTAGGGTTGGGGTTAAGGTTGGTGCTGGAGCTAGGGTTGGGGTTAAGGTTGGAGCTGGAGCTAGGTTTGGGGTTAAAGTTGGTGCTGGAGCTAGGTTTGGGGTTAAAGTTGGAGCTGGAGATAGGGTTGGGGTTAAGGTTGATGCTGGAGCTAGGTTTGGGGTTAAGGTTGGAGCTGGAGCTAGGGTTAAGGTTGGAGCTGGAGCTAGGGTTGGGGTTAAGGTTGGAGCTGGAGCTAGGTTTGGGGTTAAGGTTGGAGCTGGAGCTAGGGTTAAGGTTGGAGCTGGAGATAGGGTTGGGGTTAAGGTTGGAGCTGGAGCTAGGTTTGGGGTTAAGGTTGGAGCTGGAGCTAGGGTTAAGGTTGGAGCTGGAGCTAGGTTTGGGGTTAAGGTTGGAGCTGGAGCTAGGGTTAAGGTTGGAGCTGGAGCTAGGGTTGGGGTTAAGGTTGGAGCTGGAGCTAGGGTTGGGGTTAAGGTTGGAGCTGGAGCTAGGGTTGGGTTAAGGTTGGAGCTGGAGATAGGGTTAAGGTTGGAGCTGGAGATAGGGTTGGGTTAAGGTTGGAGCTGGAGCTAGGGTTGGGGCCGGAGCTAGTATTAGAGCTAGGGTTAGGTTTGTGGTTGAGGCTAGGATTAGGGTTAAACCGGGATGTGGGCATGAAGCTATGGTTGGGGTAAAGGTTAGGTTTGTGGTTGAAGGTAGGATTAAGGTTGAACCCAGATGTGGACATGAAGCTAGGGTTAGGGTTGATTTAACCACTGTAAACTGTCTCTCACCATGAAGCTGCCACTGACATTGGGCTGGAACACCTTATCAAAGGAGCACTGGGAGAAGGGGCAGCTGTGGAAGGAAAATATCTCAGTAATGTTGCCCAGGCAGTGATCATAATCGCCAGTGCCCTTCACAGACAGGGCTGCCTGGGGATTGTAACTGTAGCTGGGTGTCTGGGCCACCGTGCAGGGAGAGTCAAACAATGTCCCCAGCTTCATGGTGACGATGTAGCCTGCAGGGAAGCACGGATGGTCCACTGTCCCTGTGTGACCCTGAGTCTGAGAGAGAGAGGGATTGAGTGAGTGTGAGAAATTGTTACAGTAACTTGACACATCAAGTAGAGAGCAAGCTACAGGCATGGAGTACTATGGTACTGAGTGCCAACATCTATTGTTGCAATTGTGCTGGGATGACTTTCAAATACACACAGTGAATTAAATATGTGGTAGAAAACAATTCTATAAAACCAGTCATGGGTGGGTGGGTTTCCAATGATTAATAACAAAGTTTCTTTATTTCAATGGTCCTGGTTTACACTATGATAGTATCTTGTAACATGAACCAAGAGCTTTTCCTGAAAATGTGACATGACTGGGAAAGACTTTGGGCCCTTGCTGTACTGTATACGGTTGTTGTTATGTTGTTGTGGCCAAACATAATGTTTCCTACCGTCACCAGGTGAGCCAGTAGGCGTTTGAGGACCTGGTCTCGTCCGTAGCACAGGAAGCTGTGTGTGTACAGGGAGTAGTCATGGCCATACAGACGTAGCTTCATCCTGTCACTCTCATCTTCCACCTCATCCTTGGTCACAAAGGTGATCTGGGTCGACGCCCCACCAAAGTCCAGCGCCCCCACCGTCTGTCTGCCCGGGCTCAGCCAACGGCCCACAAAGCCATACTACAGTGGGTAAAACAAAGTAACAGGAGAGGTGTGTGGGTAGTTTGTCTACACAGCAGATGCAGTCATCTATGTACAGTGCCTTCGGAAAGTATTCAGACACCTTGACTTTTTCCACATTTTGTTAGATTACAGCCTTATTATAAAATGTATTAAATAATCCCCCCCCCTCACCAATATACACACACTACCCCATAATGACAAAGCAAAAACAGGTTTTTAGAATATTTGCTAATTTATAAAAATATATATAAAAAAATATCACATTTACTCTACATAAGTATTCAGACTCTTTACTCAGTACTTTGTTGAAGCACCTTTGGCAGCGATTACAGCCTTGAGACTTCTTGGGTATGACACTACAAGCTTTGTACGCCTGTATTTGGGGAGTTTCTCCCATTGTTCTCTGTAGATCATCTCAAGCTCTGTCAGGTTGGATGGGGAGTGTCGCTGCACAGCTATTTTTAGGTCTCTCCAGAGATGTTAGATCTGGTTCAAGTCCAGGCTCTGGCTGGGCCACTCAAGGACATTCAGAGACTTGTCCCGAAGCCACTCCTGTGTTGTCTTGGCTGCGTGCTTAGGGTATGTGGAAATGTATCAGAAATGTATCATGTTGGAAGATGAACCTTCGCCCCAGTCGGAGGTCATGAGCACTCTGGAGCAGGATTTCATCAAGGCTCTCTCTGTACTTTGCTCCGTTCATCTTTGCCTCGATCCTGACTAGTCTCTCAGTCCCTGCCGTTGAAAAACATCCCCACAGCATGATGCTGCCACCACCATGCTTCACCGTAGGGATGGTACCAGGTTTTCTCCAGACATGACGCTTGGCATTCAGGCCAAAGAGTTCGATCTTTATTTCATCAGACCAGATAATTTTGTTTCTCATTGTCTGAGAGTCTTTAGGTGCCTTTTGGCAAACTCCAAGTTGGCTGTCATGTGCCTTTTACTGAGGAGTAGCTTCTGTCTGACCACACTTCCATAAACGCCTGATTAGTGGAGTGCTCTATTACGATTTCTTCAACAAATCTGATTAGTGGAGTGCTCTATTACGATTTCTTCAACAAATCTTATCTTTATCTTATCTTAAACAAAATATATTAACATTTCTTTAACACTTTTTTGGTTACTACCTGATTTCATATATGTTATTTGATAGTTTTGATATCTTCACTATTATTCTACAATGTACAAAAAAAAAACTTGAATGTGTAGGTGTGTCCAATCTTTTGACTGGTACTGTACATTTTCAAAGAATGCCTACAAAAGCTTGGAATGAAACTAACACAGAATACTTACGTTTTTAAGTGCTTATGGCTGCGTGCAAAGAAATGAATAAGACAGGGATCGATTACAACCACCGTAGATAGCAATGCTAATGCAGAATCTTTATATTCAAACAGCCGTATACACTAGGGGTTCCCAAACTGTTTTGGCCTGCAACCTCATTTTAAACCCCAAAAATGTTTGACCCCTCCATGTAAATAAAAGGGTGATGTAATCAACGGCCAATGTTTACTTTTTAAAATTGGGGCTATGACAATCTATTACAAATCAGTCTGACAGTACTTCAATATAAAGGAATTATCGTTAGAAGTGACTGAAATGCATCAGAAATGTATTTGGAAATTCAGAAGATCATTAGTCAATAATTTAATCTTCTGCGTAGAAAAGAACATAGTCACTAATCAGGTTTCCATCCTTTCTAAGCCAGTAAAGAACATGTTGGATAAAAAATGTAATGACAGGCTTGATGGAGAAAAAACAATTTGTTGTTAACTTTCTATATGTGGACAAAACAAAATATGCTGAACAAGGTGGGATCTTTTTGTGTCGGTAAAATTAATTGTGCAAGAAATGTCGGTGGAAACTCTTTTATGGGCAAATATTGATGTAACAACCATCATATCGAAGTAAATTTGGAGTCAGGCGCTGACATGTTGCGACAACTCGTCAGGAAAGCATGCAGTTTACTAGTTTACAGATTAAATAAATTATGAACTTTACAGGGTGGTGAAAGTGCAAGGTGATGAGCTTGATGCTCCTTTCCAAACAATATTGAGGGTCTTATTCTGGTGACATGCTCAACAATGCTAGGCTGCCGTTAATCACTACGTCATCACCCACAACCTTTTATAACCAACAAGTCAATTAGATGGAAAAACATCTCTGGTGGGAAAATGCACATATTGTTTTCATGCAGATTTTTGAATATTCACATGAAAATCTGTCGCCAATTGGATGGAAACCTAGCTAATGATTGTTATTTTTTCCCCAGTCTATTTTAGTGCCTGGTCTTGTCCACTCAGTTCTAATGAGTCCTGCCTTGCTTGTGGTTATTCCTGAGATTTATCTTTCAGTGAAGGGGTGCAATTTATCTTGTTGCTTAAACCATTCAAAAGATACACATTTGTAGGAAGAAAACAGAAACCGCACAGTTTATTACAACCGCATCTAGCGGCTACCAGAGGTTACTGATGTAACCCCGGTTATATGAACCGAGAGCAATGTTTCTTTCTTTATTTAAGTGTTTCTCGTGACCCCATTTTCTAATCAGGTGAAAGCTGGGCCATGGTACCTTGATGAAGTTCTCCAAGAGATAGTTGACAGTGACCCAGCCGTATGCTCCCTCCTCCTGGCCACTTAAGATGGCTGCCCCCTGGTAGTTAAATGGATAGGACTGGATTTTATGACCCACTTCCTGTAAAACCTGGGCTGACTGGACAGGGCTGGAGATACTGTTGACAAAGTGAAATGTACTACTTCAGATATTGTAGATTCAGGATCAACGTGGGGAATGGAATGAAAAACATTACTCAGCATGACAACAATACCCTATCTACCAGACAAACGCTACATTTCTCAAGCTTGTTGTGGACTTATTTCCTATTAGATATCTCAGAACCACAACGACTCACATTTGACCCTGATAACACAAAGATGCAGAAATGTCCATATTTGCATGTTTTTAGAAACTCTTACTGCCATTTGTGTGTATGTGTTTCTTTGACCTACATTCTGTTAACATTGCATGTGTCTGAAACAGGTGTGAACAAGAGCACGAAACATGTCTATGTGTACGTCTGCATGGGTATGGGGGTCTTAGTATAACTTATTGTGAACATGTGTCTTTAAAACAGACTGTAGGAATAAGACTGTGTGTCTGAAACAGGTATGATTGTGTTTCTAGGAGCTTGGCAGCTTAAAAGAGGGGGCCTGTTTTTGCCAGTCTGCCCTGGAACGGGAAATCCTTACCAGTGGTGGAAAAAGTACTCAATTGTGATACACAAGTACAAGTATAGATACCTTAATAGAAAGTTATTCAAGTAAAAGTTAGTAACCCAGTAAAATACTACTTGAATAAAAGTATTTGGTTCTAAATATACTTAAGTATCAAAAGTAAATGTAATCTCTAAAATATACATTAGTATCAAAGTATAAATAATTTCAAGTTCCTTATATTAAGCAAAGCAGAAGGTATAAGGGCACAAGGCGAGACCCAAATGCAGACACAGGAGGCAGATGGTTGAGCTCCGATATTTATTATGACAAAAGGGGTAGGCAAAAAGCAGGTCAGGTACAGGCGAGAGTTCATAAACCAGGTCAGAGTCCAAATGGTACAAGACGATAGGCAGGCTCGAGGTCAGGCAGGCAGGCTCTGAGTCAGGACAGGCAAGGGTCAAAACCGGGAGGGCGAGAAAATACTGGGAAAGCAGGAGCTGAGAAACAAAAACGCTGGTTGCCTTGACAAACAAGATGAACTGGCACAGAGAGACAGGAAACACAGGGATAAATACACCGGGGAAAATAAGCGACACCTGGAGGGGGTGGAGACAAGCGAAACAGATCAGGTGGTGACAGTACCCCCACCCTCTAGGGGTGCCACCTGGCGTCCTACCTGGGCGCATACCTGGTTGACCGGGGTGTCGCCGATGGAAGTCGGCAATGAAGGCTGGATCCAGGATGTCTCTAGCGGGAACCCAGCACCTCTTCTCCGGGCTGCAACCTTCCCAGTCAACCAGGTACTGGAACCCCCCCCCCCCCCCCTCCTGTGGTCGAACACCCAGAAGGTGTTTTACCGTGTATACCGGATGGCCATCGATGACACGGGGAGGAGGGGTGGGCCTGGAGACAGAAGACAAAGGGCTGTGACACACGGGCTTAATCCTAGACACATGGAAAGTAGGGTGAATACGGAGGGTACGGGGTAACAAGAGACGGACAGTAGCGGAACTAAGGACTCTAGAGATGGGAAAAGGACCAATGAAATGGGAGGACAGTTTGCGGGACTCCACCTGAAGAGGCAGGTCCCGTGTGGAAAGCCATAACCTCTGCCCAATGCGGTAGCGGGAAGCTGGAGTCCGGTGATCCGCTTCTTGATGATACCTGGAGTTGGTCTTGAGAAGTGTTACCCGAGCTCTTCTCCAGGTACGTCGAGAGCGGCAGACGAACATATGGGTTGAGGGTATGCGGATCTCCTGCTCAGGGAAGAGTAGAGGCTGATTCCCCTTTTGAGTGCTCCATGGGGTGAGTCCAGTGCCTGAACAGGGAACGGTGTTCCGAGCATACTCCACCCAGACCAGTTACCGGCTCCAGGTAGTGAGGTTGGTTGAGACCAGGCATCATAGGGTGGTTTCCAGAACCTGGTTAGCTCGCTCCGACTGGCCGTTGGATTGGGTATGGAATCCGCAGGATAGGCTGGCCGACGACCCAATAAGAGTGCAGAACGCCTTCCAGAACTGAGACGAGAACCCCGGTCAGAGACGATGTCCACCAGGAGTCCATGGATCCGGAAGACGTGGCTCACCATGAACTGGGCCGTCTCCTTGGCAGAGGGTAGTTTGGGGAGAGGGATGAAATGGGTGGCCTTGGAGAACCGATCCACTCCCGTCAGAATGATGGTGTTGCCATCAGACGGATGGAGCCCAGTGACAAAGTCCAGAGATATGAGACCAGTGATGATGAGGAACCGGTAGTGGCTGTAGGAGGCCAGAAGGAGCTTGCCATGGGGTCTTGTTCTGAGCGGTGACGAAGGCAGAAACGTCGGGAACCATTGTGGGCCACCAGAAACATAGTCAGAGGAAGGCTAGGGTTCGATGGGAACCTGCATGACAGGTCAGCCTGGAGGAATGAGCCCATTCCAGGATCGGACTGAGTTTGGGACAAACAACCGGTCAGAAAGGTCCCCTTCAGGTTCAGGCTGGGAACGTTGTGCCTTGCGAACCAGGGTTTCAATACCCCAACCCACTGAAGCCGCAAGGCATGGTTTTGGAGACCGAGGGTCTGGCAGAGGAACTGTATAGGCGGGAGAGGATTCAGGATTCACATTTTTTTGGACCCTGCGTGGTAGGAAATGGTGAAGTTGAATCTTGTAAATAACAAAGCCCACCACCTGCCTGGAGTTAAAGCATTTGGCTGTATGGAGATATTCCACATTTTTATGGTCGGTCAAAACCAAAAATGGCTGTTCTGCTCCTTCCAGCCTGTGCCTCCACTCTTCCAGCGCCATCTTGCCTGCCAGAAGTTCTCGGTTGCCTACGTCGTAGTTCCTTTCTGCCAGATTGAGACGATTGGACAGGAAGGCACAGGGATGGAGGTTTTGGTCCTGGACAGATCGCTGGGACAGGATGGCCCCCACTCCAACATCAGAAGCATCAACCTACCACAAATTGACGAGACGGGTCCGGATGGATGAGGATGGGTGCTGTGGTGAACTGATGCTTCAGGTCCACAATGTCTCTGTCAACAGCTGGAGACCATGTGAACGGTACTTTGGTAGAGGTGAGTGCAGAGAGGGAGGCCGTCAGGGTGCTGTAGCCCCGAATGAAACGGCGGTAGAAGTAGCGAACCCTAGGAAATGTTGTAACTGCACCCTGGATGTAGGTTGAGGCCAATCTACCACTGCTTTCACCTTTTCAGGATCCATTTGGACATTTCCATCAGCGATGACATATCCTAGAAAGGAGATTGTAGAGCGGTGGAACTCACACTTCTTGCCTTTCACAAACAACTGGTTCTCCAGGAGGCTCTGAAGGACTTGTCTGAAATGGAGAACGTGTTCTTGGGCAGACCGGGAAAAAAAAAAAAAAACACGATGTCGTCAAGGTAGACGAACACAAAACGATTTAGCATGTCCCGGAGCACATTGTTTACCAGGGCTTGGAAGACAGCGGGGGGCGTTGGTGAGTCCAGACGGCATGACCTGGTACTCATAATGTCCGCTGGCTGTGTTAAATGCTGTCTTCCACTCATCTCCTTTGCGTATCCGAACCAGGTGGTTGGCATTCCGAAGGTCCAGCTTGGGAAAAAAATTGTGGCCCCCTGGAGAGGTTCGAAAGCTGAGGAGAGATAAGGGGCAACGAATCTTGATCGTTATATCATTAAGACTCCGGTAGTCAATGCACGGACACGGGGTATTGTCCTTCTCCATGAAGAAAAACCCTGCGCCGGCAGGAGATGCAGACGGACAGATGCCTCCAGTAGCCAGAGATTCCTCAATGTACTCTTCCATGGCCTTGGTCTCTGGGCCGGATAGAGAATATAGCCAACCATGAGGTGGTGTGGTGCCGGGGAGAAGATCAATGGCACAATCATAAGGACGGTGAGAGAAGATAAGTAGGCCGTGCTTTACTGAATACATCCAGGAGGTCATGGTACTTATTGGAAATGGCAGAGACATCTGAGGCTTTGCTTACGCCCCGAGGATGACGCCTCAGGGGACAGCTGTGCCACTTTAAAGCAGTGGGAATGACAAAACGGGCTCCAACACAGGATGGAGCTCGTGGTCCAGTCAATAACAGGGTTGTGTTTTTGGAGCCACAAAAATCTCAGTTCAGGAACATGGGGTGAATCGATGAGGTGGAACTGTATGGTCTCACTGTGGTTTCCTGAAACCCGTATCTGAACAGGCACTGTGCTATGTGTGACTCTTCCAATTGAGTGGCCGTTCAGTGCCCTTGCATCCATGGGGACAGACCGGTTGAGTGGGAATACCTAATTCAGAAACCATGGTAGCATCCATAACTTTCATCAGCCCCAGAGTCAATGAGCACCTGGAGAGACTTAGACTGGTCTCCCCACAGCAGAATCACAAAAAAAGGTGTACAGGTGTTGTGAATTAGGGAACTCCCAGCCTGGTGAGCCAGAGTACTTGTACCCACTAAAGAAAATGGTTTCTTGACAGCGCAGGTGGCTATATAATGTCCCACACCTACACAGTACAGACAGTTTGAACTCAACCTACGTGAGCATTCCCCAACCGATAATCTAGCTCTTCCCAGTTGCATGGGCTCTGTAATATCCAACTCACCCATCGCCAATGATTCTTGTTGGGTGTTTTCGGCTCTCCTCGGAAATACACACGTCTAGGACTTTCGGATTCCTTAGGGCGTGCACCAACATCAACAAATGAACGAGTGTTCCAGAGGCCCGACCTCATCTCACACCGCCGTTCTCGTAGGCGCCCTCAATCCTAATCGAAAGGGGCAATGAGAGAATCGAGATCCAGTGGTATTTCCCGAGCTCGTCCTTTATCCCCTCCGACAGTCCGTGGAGGAAGGTGCCGAACAGAACCTCCGGATTCCAGGAACTCTCGGCGGCCAATGTTTGAAAATCTACTGCGAAGTCTGCAACACTACGGGAGTTATGATGTACTTGCAGTAGTCTGAGCCGCCTCCATCCAAGGCGTTCCGTCAGGGAACGAAGCCCTTCCAAAAGGTCCCGAAGTAGTGCCTCATGCCTCCCAATGATGGCTCCCTGCAGGGAGACAACGTGACGGAGCTGGTTCAGGTCTGCTGGGTCTGTCATGGCCAGTCCGCACTATAAGGGCACAAGGCGAGACCCAAATGCAGACACAGGAGGCAGATGGTTGAGCTATGATATTTATTATGACAAAAGGGGTAGGCAAAAGGCAGGTCGGGTACAGGTGAGAGTTCATAAACCAGGTCAGAGTCCAAACAGTACCAGGCAATAGGCAGGCTCGAGGTCAGGACAGGCAGGGGTTCAGTAACCAGGTCAGAGTCCAAACGGTACAAGACGATAGGCAGGCTCGAGGTCAGGGGCAGGCAGAGTGGTCAGGCAGGCGGGCTCAGAGTCAGGACAGGCAAGGGTCAAAACCAGGAGGGCGAGAAAAGAGAGACTGGGAACGCAGGCGCTGAGAAACAAAAATGCTGGTTGACTTGACAAACAAGACGAACTAGCACAGAACTAGCACAGGGAAAATAAGCGACACTTGGAGGGGGTAGAGACCAGCAGGTGAAACAGATCAGAGCGTGACAGACAGCACCATTTTCTTGTTTACATTTGTTACAGATATCCAGGGGCACACTCCAACACACAGACATCATTTACAAATGATGCATTTGTGTTTAGTGAGTTTGCCAAATCAGAGGCACTAGGGATGACCACGCATTCTCTTGATAAGTGCATGAATTAGACCATTTTCTTGTCCTGTCAGGGAAAATGTATGGAGTAAAAAGTACATTATTTTCTTTAGGAAAGTAGTGAAGTAAAAGTAAAAGTTGTCAAAAAAATTAATAGTAAAGTATAGACACCTGCAAAAAAACATAAGTAATACTTTTAAGTATTTTTATTTAAGTACTTTACACCACTGATCCTTACCCACAGATTATTTGCATACAAAGATACTCATACGCACACACACCCACACACAGCCTGTCACACCCTGATCTGTTTCACCTGTTCCTGCTATTGTCTCCACCCCCTCCAGGTGTCGCTTATTTTCCCCAGTGTATTTATCCCTGTGTTTCCTGTCTCTCTGTGCCAGTTCGTCTTGTATGTTTCCAAGTCAACCAGCGGTTTTCCCATTCTCCTGCTTTTTGCATGCTCCTTTTTCTAGTCCTCCTGGTTTTGACCCTTGCCTGTTTCTGGACTTTGTACCCGCCTGCCTGACCATTCTGCCTGCCTGGACCATGAGCCTGTCTGCCACTTTGTACCTCCTGGACTCTGATCTTGTTTTGACCTTTTTACCTGTCTATGACCATTCTCTTGCCTACCCCTTTGGATTAATAAACATTTTAAGACTCCAACCATCTGCCTCCTGTGTCTGCATTTGGGTTTCGCCTTATGCCTTGATACAGCCACATGCTTGTGCACTCACACTCATTAACACACTATAACTCACTTGAGGAGCCTCATGCCAGCGGTGGCTCCGAGGTAGACAGGTGTGAGGTGGTGCCTGGCTCTGGGGATATCCTGCATGGCTTGGTCCAGGCAAACTTGGAGGCTTCTCCCTGCTGCTCCCTGCTGTCCCACATAGCTAGAGATTCCTCCACCTGCATGGCGGGAACATGATACATTACTGTATGTAATATAGTCCGACCATACATTATCACAATTTTACTAATTCCATCCACTTATTTGGTGGTCTAGTCATCTGAGTTTATGGAAATAACTCCTCTCCCTAGACAGAGCTGTAGAAGTATATTTTTTAACTATATTCCATTTAACATTGATCAAATCGACTAGTAAGAAAACGATGGTGGGGAGACATGCATGCACACATGCAGTAGCTACTGTACATAAAAAGAGAGCACTTGGAGATTGAGTCTTACTACCTGGAAAGTGTTGTTTACATGAACTTCAGGAAAGCTGGTGTATTTGCAAATACTTCACATTAATGAAAGCAGCCAACAACTGTGATCTATATGAACACGCAAGTCATGTATACAGGACAGGACTTGAAAAGCACACAGCACACTGAGTCGCTGCACAACTACTGACAAATCCACCATTGCTAGGCATCCAAGTTTGTCTGCTTCTTTATGTCTAGCCTTGTGTAACGAGTTACCCGAAAGGCGCGCACACAGCACACAAAGGGAACTGTCCTTTGCCAACTGGAGTGCCAAAAAACTTCCACACCATTTAACTAAAACAGTGTTTCTTTCCTACTCAGAGTACCCAACAAAAGTAGAATTGAGATTTTAGGGTGTAAGGCTTTGGGTAACACACTATTTTACTATCATTTTGTATCTGCCTGCAATTTACATTTAAAAAAAAATGTAAATCTGTATTTTCTGGTGATTACTTCAAATAATTGGTTACTAACAAATGGTAATATTGCTTGTTTTAATAATTTTAAAGTAATTGATATGTAAACACTAGGTAAATAGCAGACAAACACCTGGAACAATCCTTCTATTGGGACACTCTTACCCTTTGGATGGCATTCACTGTGCTGAGTGACCACACCTGTGCCGTTTTGCTTGTCTGCTGGCCACTTGTAGATGTACATAGCTGTGTGGGAGGAACCTGCGTCCAAGACTATCCCATACTGGGGAGAGGATTGGAGAGAACAGAGGAGAGGGAGGTTAAAGACAGAGGGAAAAATATTGACAAAAATGGCTGATTCAGAAAAATGTCAAAGGAAAGACAACCTAATTGGGTCTACTCTACTGCAAACAATAAAAGGCTACAAATAATCAGGTGTTTGAAATCCATCTACGCAAAGACATTTAATAGGGATAGAGGCATCTGGAAGACATTTAACTTGATTCACTATAAACCTCTTCTTTCAAATGGTGGCCTCTGTCTTTTATGACATATGTATATATTTTGCCAGCAAGAATGTTGGTTGCATGTTTACTTCAAGATAAGATAGATGGAAAGTTGTGGCGCAAGTGAGAGAGGATGAGAACAATCCATGTTTGCAGATCATGAACTCTTTGTAGTGTGTAAACTCCAATCCTGATTGTGCTATGAATCATCAACTCTAAACATCCACTTTTGGACATAATTCAATTTGAATTGCTCTCTTTTTCTGACAAGGTTGTTGAAATGTGTTTAATTCGCTGACTGTGTTTGGCAAATTATTGTTTCCTTTCTCATTTAAACATTTACACACAATTCACCATGTTTAGAGTTGACGATTCATAGCACAATCAGGATTGGAGCTTAGACACTCCAAACAGCTTCTTCATGATCTGCAAACATGGGTTGCTTTCAGACCAGAAGCATCCTGTTTGTGTGACAGCGTGCACACACACACACACACACACACACACACACTACCCATATGACTAGAATCATTTAACTTAATCTATCTATATTCTTTCCACTTCAATCGACCTTTCCCGTCTCTGTATGTTTTTCCTCATGCTAAATGTGTGTTTACATGGTAATATACAGTCATTACCATAATTATTGGCACCCTTGATAAAGCCGAATAAAAAAAGACTCTATAAAATAAAAAATACAAATACTGAGCTACAGTGAGGTCCAAAAGTAGTGACAGATTTTGTTTTTGTTTTGGCTCTGTACTCCGGCACTTTAATGTGAGGGTATTTTCATCCATATCGGGTGAACGGTTTAGAAATCACAGCAATTGTTGTACATAGTCCCCCCATTTTAGGGAACCAAAAGTATTTGAACATATTCACTTATATGTGTATTAAAGTAGTCAAAAATTTAGTATTTGGTCCCATATTCCTAGCACCCAATGATTACATCAAGCTTGTGACTCCACAATCTTCTTGAATGATTTTGCAGTTTATTTTGGTTGTGTTTCAGATTATTTTGTACCAAATAGAAATGAATGATAAATAATGTAGTGCGTCATTTTAGAGTCACTTTTATTGTAAATAAGAATATAATATTTCTAAACATCCATCAAATGTAAATGCCTGGAGTTTGCTAAACGTCATTGACACTTGGATTGGAACTGTTGCTATGGTCAGCTCTTTGGCCACACACACCAGTTGTAGGTTTTGCATCAAAAGAAAGATGCATATGCAGAAAAGAACCCCATACCTACTTTAAAATATGGTGGTGGATCTTCGATGTTATAGATAGGTTAGCTGACAACGTGTTGTTGTGATTCTGGATGGCCAGATAGCTAGCAACAATGACAAGAAGATGTCGTGGGGAATCGTAGGTGGCTCGTTTCAGCTAATTTTATCTTGTTCTTGATACCATCTTTTGTTTTGAGGTGTTTTAACCGATGTCATGTCTATGCTAATATGGATCAAATTCCCTACCTAGCTAACTAACAACTGTAACGATGTATTTGAGAGACAATGAGTGCTCATTGTGCAAATGTATTTATGTTTTCAATAAACATTGGAGACTAAATATAGTTTACATGTTGTCAACAATCTAAGCCAACCTGGTCTGTTATACTCCATAGTTGCGCACGTGTCAGTTTTGTTGCTATGTGGCTATTTGGTTCTGTTAAGTATCAGGAACTTTACCCAGTACCAGGACATTTTAGTCAAAAGCCATGTGGCTGAAACTTGGCTGCAAATGGATCCCCAAGACAATAACCTCAATCAGACATCAGCATCCCCAAAGAAATGGTTAATTGACCACAAAATCAACATTTTGCAATGGCCATCTCAGTCTCCAGGCTGTTTTAATTAAAGAGGGAGGGTCCATAAGCACAGACGAAGGATGTCAAGGATCTGGAAAGATTCTACATGGAGGATTGGTCTAGAAGAATGGTCTAAGATTACTCCCAATGTGTTCTCCAATCACATATATATATATATATATATATACAGTGGGGCAAAAAAGTATTTAGTCAGCGACCAATTGTGCAAGTTCTCCCACTTAAAAAGATAAGAGAGACCTGTAATTTATCATAGGTACACTTCAACTATGATAGACAAAATGAGAAGAAAAAAAATCCAGAAAATCACATTGTAGGATTTTTTATGAATTTATTTGCAAATTATGGTGGAAAATAAGTATTTGGTCAATAACAAAAGTTTATATCAATACTTTGTTATATACCCTTTGTTGGCAATGACAGAGGTCAAACGTTTTCTGTAAGTCTTCACAAGGTAGGTCTTCACAAAGTATTGAGATAAACTTTTAACTGTTATCAAGAAATTATTTGATATCGAGTTATAAACGACTGCATTGGACCTTTAAAATGGTAATAAAATAAAATAAAAATAGCTTCATAGCAAAGAGCAATTTCTCAAGCAAGAATTTAGCTAGGGCTGTCTTGGAGTGGTATGAGTGGGAAGGGGAAAATAGAACATTTGCTATTTTGTCAGAGAAGTTTGGAACTCTTTTTTATTGGTCTATTAACTCATTTACAGAAGTCACCATGGAATGGCCAAAACTCCATCCCACCAAAACAGGCTGAAATTTCAAGCGGTGTTTTCAAACAGCTCTTACACTAAAAGTGCATTATCATAATATTCACAATTTCACAATATTGTTCCAACCTCATAGTGTCGAAATATATAGAAAACACAGGAAATCCCAGTTTTGACTGCACTGGGCCTTTTGCTGTGTTCAAAACAACTGGGAACTCTGAAAAATTATGACAAAGTGATCTTCAGGTCAGAGCTCTAGAAAGAGGCCAGTTTTTTTCTGAGTTCCCAGTTGTTTCAAAAGCACAGGAGTCTGAGATTTCCGAGCTCCCAGATGTTTTGAACGCTGAATTTAATACAGAATTCCAAGCATACCCGATCATCGGGTACGACTCTGCTGGGGATTGAATTCCCAACTTCCCAATATCAGGGTGGACACTCTAACCACAAGGCCACTGAGTTTGTCTACACAGCTGACATTAATAACTCAAGTGCGGTGACAATCTATCTGGCATTAAGTATAACTATCTGTATTTACTAAATGGCGAACCAGCTGATTGGCATGGCCTGTATGTTTCACCCGAGGAATACATCTTCCTGTTTTGACCTCCCAATAACCCCCGCAAAAACTCTTCTGCTGAAAACGAGCTCATCCACTGACATGATTGATGGGGCAGTGGGATGGAAACAGGATAAGACCTTCAAACTTTTTCTCAACAGACTGACGGTTAACAATTTCACCAGCTAACAGGGAGGTGTGGTTGACGGCTTTGGTATGGGAAAATAATAAGAGATAGGCATTAAGGGCTACACAAAGACGACCTGTAGTAATCTCCAGCTGTGATGATATAGGGGACTTCAGATTTGTTTATTCGGTACATGAAAACTTGAGTGAAAAAGTACATTTTGTGTGCACTACGACATCACACACTGATTTTTATCTGCAACAAGTCAGTATGGTGGAAACACACCACTGGTGGGAAAATGTGCACATTTTCTTTATGCAGATTGTAGAATATTTGCATGAAAATCTTTCACCAATTTAATGGAAACCTAGCTAATGGGAGGTTAGAGGGAGAGTCTTCCAAAAACAGAAAAACATGGAAATGCACCAAAAAGAAACATAATGGATATACACCACTGACAAAATATGCACTAGTAGTCATTCCCACGGTTCTAGGTTGTTAACGGACAGAACATCTGCAGGCCAGTCCTCCACAAAGAGCTGCTTTCCGTTCCCCCCCCCCTTTTTTTGTTGAAACACAATGTATGGTATTCATACAACTTGAAGGGTATTAATGAGATTTATATGAGAATCAGTAGAGGTTTGATTCATATGCTTTACCTAAACAGACTGTCAGTAACACATGTAAGAAGTACTAGTTATCATCTTTTATGGTTCAAGCTGCATTAAACTACTCTTCTCTTTGAGATTTTTTGAATTCACCCAAACATACAGGGGGTTGAGCCATTGGCAATGTCTATTCAAGCGAGTGGAGGCTTCTTTCTACTTTCTGCACAAAGACCCAGGCATGCATGAGGGTATGTGACATCACACCAGACCACGCCAGACTACACCACAACCAACACACATACACATCAAGTTGCTCACAATTGTGTTGTTAGTTTACATGCCATCCATGTAAAAAGCATTCTGAAGAAGTCCAGGGGGCTGCTCCATGAGCAGTGAAGAGAGTACACACACACACACACACAGACAGAGAGAAGCACAGTGTGAGAGACAGACACACACACACACAGAGAGAGAGAGAGAGAGAGAGAGAGACACCGTGTGAGAGAGACACACACACACAGAGACAGAGGTGTGGGGGAGGGGGGAGTTCCAAGGACCCAGTCTGCAATGTAATGCAGGTGTCAGGAGAAGCCCCTCGCCAACAATGCCTCATGGACTTGATGCTCCCGAACACGGTCATTGTCGGCAGGTTGCTTTGGACACCACATTTTAGTGTCACATGTAGAACAATGAGCCAGACATTTTACAGGATGTACAAATGTAAAGTCTTCAGTTGGCATTTCCACTCACTACCAAATATGGTGATGAGAGGATGCCCAGTGGCCCGCAGTGGGAGAAGATGGATTTTGGCCGACATCCTGCAAATTTTCTCATGATGAAACATTTGATCTCCATAGAGTTTTCTGTTTTCAAAACTAAACTTCAGCCGTTGCCAAAGTTTCCCAAAAATTGCGTTGTTTAGAAAGAGTGCAAGGGAAAAGTGAGTTATAGCACAAGCGCACTTCACAGAGTAGGCATTCCCTAACGTAAATCTGCAAATAAATGCTAGAATGCGCCAATAGGATCTCATTAGCTAGTGCTTGGCTCTGCCCAAATCCTTGCTTGTTCTGCCCACTATGATTAATTTGCTCCCATTGGAAACGACAGACTCTGGTCTATCTTGCATTAGTTGTACAAACATTTTGTAGTGTCACTAGGTTGTCAGCAACTCACACCCATGTTGGAACAGTTATCCGGGTGAATAGTGCTTTCAAGACAGCTAGGAACTAAAAGAAGTCGGAAAGTTGGAGCTCTATAAAGATACCGGAGTTTCCAATTTGGAATTCCGAGTTGGATGACCGTTCAAATGTAATACTAGCTCGTTTTTGTGGTTCCCGAGATCCCAATTGTCCTGAATGCACTGAAAACAAAAGTCGGAGATTTCCGAGTTCCCAGTTATGAATGCGGCAGAAAATAGGGCTATAATATTGACAATGGGGCAGACACATTTAATGGCCAAATAGGTTTTATTATTTTTCAGTGACTGTCCTCTCATAACTGGTGTATTATTTGTTAGGAGCTAAGAAAGGTTGGCCATCAACCTTATTCAAGTGTATGGAAAGAGCATTTTAAGCCTATAAACCTAAGATGGTACTGTAGGCTAACTGAATTTCTACACGTTTCTTGTATTATTTTACGTATCAGGTGTATAGATTTACTCAAATGTTGACTGCTTGTCAACATAATTTTTTTATCAACAGTGTTATAGTAGACTTATAAATTACCCTGTCCCATAGACTATGCTATTTATATTATGAATGCGTAGCAGTGGCGCGCGAGGACCGGACACCGCACTGCACTCTCCATTGCACCGTTGGAAATGGGTTCATCTTACATTTCACAACACCGCATAAAAGCTGTGAACAGAGAAATAACCCAACGAATCTTACCATACATTCCGGAGGTTCGGCCAAGTCCTCGGTGGGAATAGTTAGAAGAAAAATGGCTACTATTCCAAACAGTATAAGCGCAACCGGGGCGAAAATATAACGGCGTTGCTTGGCCATGTGTTGAAACTGTAGTTCTTCTTCTTGCAGATGGAATCTCCAGTGCGATGCCTGGCTTGGCAGTGAAGGCAAAGGAGAAGAGATAACAGCTTGAGTGAGGTAACTTCACAATGGGTTTGGCTTCATACAACTCACATCATTGCTACATCAATACATTAATTATATGTAGCCATATCATTTATAAATGCCTCATGAGCTTAGTTCTGTCGTACCCAATCAGAACCCAAAATATAATCTTGTTTTACTCCAATGTTTGTTAACAAAGTAAATTACTGAACAACATTTTTAAGCCCACATTTTGTCATAATTATTAAAAAAAGATCTGTCAGAAGTATTTTGCTGATGGCGCACACTGACTGGATCAGGTAAAGCGTAGCCTATCTACTGAATGGCTGACTGGATCAGGTAAAGCGTAGCCTACCTACTGAATGGCTGACTGGATCAGGTAAAGCGTAGCCTACCTACTGAATGGCTGACTGGATCAGGTAAAGCGTAGCCTATCTACTGAATGGCTGACTGGATCAGGTAAAGGGTAGCCTATCTACTGAATGGCTGACTGGATCAGGTAAAGCGTAGCCTACCTACTGAATGGCTGACTGGATCAGGTAAAGCGTAGCCTATCTACTGAATGGCTGACTGGATCAGGTAAAGCGTTGCCTATCTACTGAATGGCTGACTGGATCAGGTAAAGCGTAGCCTACCTACTGAATGGCTGACTGGATCAGGTAAAGCGTAGCCTACCTACTGAATGGCTGACTGGATCAGGTAAAGCGTAGCCTACCTACTGAATGGCTGACTGGATCAGGTAAAGCGTAGCCTATCTACTGAATGGCTGACTGGATCAGGTAAAGCGTAGCCTATCTACTGAATGGCTGACTGGATCAGGTAAAGCGTAGCCTATCTACTGAATGGCTGACTGGATCATGTAAAGCGTAGCCTATCTACTGAATGGCTGACTGGATCATGTAAAGCGTAGCCTATCTACCGAATGGCTGACTGGATCAGGTAAAGCGTAGCCTATCTACTGAATGGCTGACTGGATCAGGTAAAGCGTAGCCTATCTACTGAATGGCTGACTGGATCAGGTAAAGGTTCTTTCCAAGGTGCATGGAGCAAAGAGATGCCTAGTCGGAATGTATTTATTTTATTTAACTAGGCAAGTTAGTTAAGAACAAATTCTTATTTAGAATGATGGCCTACCCCGGGCCAAACCCTAACCCGGACAATTGTGGGCGAATATGTGCGCTGCCCTATGGGACTCCCAATCACCGCTGGTTGTATACAGCCTGGAACCGAACTGACATGCAGTGCCTTAGACGGCTGTGCCACTCGGGAGCCCAAGGCTAGATACTCTAGTGTGTGCATTATCGTCAGTGGAGGAGGAGAGCGAGTGTAGAGTGAGAAACACAGCGTTTGATTGGATTTTAGCTGCCGGTGATGGGCAGTAGGAATGTTTATAAATTAATTTGATCAATCTATGTGATGAATAAATAAAAGAAACATGTTTTGTTGTTTTTCTGTAATACTAGCCTGTTCTTGCCATATTATGGACTTGGTCTTTTACCAAGTAGGGCTATCTTCTTTATACCACCCCTACCTTGTCACAACACAACTGATTGGCTCAAAAGCATGAAGGAAAGAAATTCCACAAATTAATTTTTAACAAGGCACACTTGTTAATTGAAATGCATTCCAAGTGACTACCTCATGAAGCTGGTTGAGAGAATGCCAAGAGTGTGCAACTCAGTCATCAAGTCAAAGGGTGGCTACATTGAAGAATCTCAAATATAAAATATATTTTGATTTGTTTAACACTTTTTTTTGGTTACTACATGATTCCATATGTGTTATTTCTTAGTTTGATGTCTTTACTATTATTCTACAATGTAGATAACAGTAAAAATGAAGAAAAACCCTGGAATGAGTAGGTGTGTCCAAACTTTTGACTGGTACGGTATACTGTATCTTTTTTGGTGTACAGTTTTTGTTGCTGTTGTTCTGAACCCACTGCCCGCAAGTCATTGTGACGTCTTTAAGTAACTATCAGATTTACATCAATCATGAACATCAATGATCAGCTGATATCCCACCCTCTTTTACCGATGTCAATCATGTCTTTAGGAAGCATTGTAGCTAGCTTGCTTACATTATGTTGAGTGTGTAGTTGCAGAAATGAATAGGCCTATGCTCAAGAATGTACTTTTTTTTCGTTACTTACAGAGTATTTTATGACTTTTGAGATATGAATTTTTAAAGTTGTTTCACCCTTTTTTCATTTCACCTGCCCCCTAAAAGGTGCGTGCACAGCCCTACTAACCAGTCTAAATGGTGACATCTGTTATTGTCAGCTGCCTTTGAGCAAGGTTTCCATTTTATATTTGCATTTCAATGCTGTAAAAACATGACTTGCAGATTGTGCCCTTATTTGACTATACTAGCCTGTACAAAGCAACAACGCGAACATGAAACTATACCATCTATTTGGGTAAGGTCCCCATGGCGGATTGAGCTATTGTATATTATGTTTGGCATTATAAACTAAGCCTACATGGCAACTTCCACAACAACAACATCCACAACAAGTGCAATAATGACAATGTTTTCCTACTACACCGGCTCCGAAGCTCATCAGATGTGTCAGGGCTTGCAAACTATTACGGACTACAAAGGGAAGCCCAGCCGTGTCTTCACTGACATTTTCAACCTCTCCCTGGCCTTGTCTGTAATACCTACATGTTTCAAGCAGATCTCCCTGTGCCCAAGAACACCAAGGTAACCTGCCTAAATGACTACCGACCCGTAGCACTCACTTTCTGTAGCCACGAAGTGCTATGAAAGGCTGGTCATGGCTCTGCCCTTTTCTCAACTCTGCCCTTTCCCACCTGGACAAAAGGAACTGTTGTTCATTGACTACAGCTCAGTGTTCAACACCATAGTGCCCTCAAAGCTCATCACTAAGCTAAGGACCCTGGGACTAAACACCTCCCTCTGCATCTGGATTCTGGACTTCCTGACGGGCCATCCCCCAGGTGGCAAGGGTAAGCAACAACACATCTGCCACACTGATCCTCAACATGGGGGAACGGCGATGATATGAAGGTACACGGCTAGCATGGAAGCCCGAGAGGCAGCCCCAAGAAATGTTTTGGGGAGGGCACACGAGGAGATTGCATGAGTCAGGTAGGAGAGCCAACTCCTCGTGCTTACCGTGGGGAGCGTGTTACTGGTCAGGCACCATGTTTTGCGGTGGAGCGCAAGGTGTCTCCAGTGCGCTATTCCAGCCCGGTGCGCTCTATTCCAGCTCCTCGCATTGGCCGGGCTAGAATGGGCATTCAGCCAGGAAGGAGGGTGCCGGCTCAGCGTTCCTGGTCTCCAGTGTACCTCCTTTGACCAGGATATCCTGTGCCTGCTTTGCGTACTGTGTCTCTGGTGAGTCTACAATGCCCAGTACGTCCTGTGCCAGCGCCCTGCATTTGCAGGGCAAAAAGAAACATCCAGCCAGGACGGGTTGTGTCAGCTGTACACTCCAGACCTCCAGTACGCCTCCACAGTCCAGTACGTCCTGTTCCTCCTTCCCGTACTCGCCCTGAGGTGTGTGTCCTCAGCCCGGTACCACCAGTTCCGGCACCACGCACCAGGCCTCCAGTGCACCTCCAGGGTCCAGTACGCCCTGTTCCTGCTCCTTGCACTCGCCCTGGGGTGCATGTCCCCAGCCCGGTACCACCAGTGCCGGCACCACGCACCAGGCCTACAGTGCACCTCGGCAGTCCAGAGCGTCCGGCGACAGTACCCAGTCCAGAGCGTCAGGCGACAGTTCACAGACAGGAACCTCCAACGACGGGCCACAGTCCGGAACCTCCAACGTCGATCCCCAGTCCGGGGTCTCCAGCGACGGTCCCCAGTCCGGGGTCTGCAGCGACGGTCCCCAGTCCAGAACATCCGGCGATGATCCACGCAGCGAGGGTCCCCAGCCTACGGCGAGGATCCACAGTCCAGAGCCTCCGACGATGATCCACGGGTATGTGATACAAAAGCGGACTCAGAGTAAAGTTAGAAGGTTAGATGCCCACCCAGACCTTCCCATAAAGATTTAGGTTTGCGGCCAGGAGTCCGCACTTTTGCGGGGGGTGTGGGGGGGTACTGTCATGCCCTGACCTTAGTTATCTTTGTTTTCTTTATTATTTGGTTAGGTCAGGGTGTGACAAGGGTGGTTTGTGTAGTTTTTGTATTGTCTAGGTGTTTTTGTATGTTTATGGGTTTCCTGGTCTAGTGTTTTTATGTCTATGGTTGCCTAGATTTGTTCTCAATCAGAGGCAGCTGTTTATCGTTGTCTCTGATTGGGGACCATATTTAGATAGCCATATTCCTTGGATAGTTTGTGGGTTGTTATTCTATGTTTAGTTGCCTGTTTCCACTAGTCATGTAGCTTCACGGTTCGTTTTGTTGTTTTGTATATTTTTGTTCAGTGTTCGTTCTTTTCATTAAAAGAGTTATGTACGCTTATCACACTGCGCCTTGGTCTTCTCATTATGACAACCGTGACACTAGTGTTGGAAAAATTAGCGTTGGCATTATAAACTAAGCCTACATGGCAACTTTATTCCACAACAATTGCGGTAATGACCATGTTTTGATTTGCCCTCACCTTGTGGATGGACAATAAGACACCATACAAGACAGTATGATAGTCAAACAATCTTAATGACCTAAACAGGGATTGTCCTGTTTTGCCCATGATTTTAACACGATGTCATCTCTCATAATGTTCTTTACGAGCCATCTGATGTGTTTACATCCCCTCCATCCCTTGGGCTCATGCCTCCATGGTAACATCAGTGATTAATCCCCTGAAGAATGGCACAAGTACCGGTACTTAACAAGTACTTTCTGCATCTACTCCATATCGCTGTCTACCTTTAATATAAGAAGTAGGCTAGTCTGTACAGGAATGGTACACAAGCCAGCAGGTGAATACCTTCAGCATACAGTATTTTCCTTCAAGTGCGACTTCCCCTAAAAAGCAACATCTCATTTTGTAAATTACCTATGTGGCATCAATATTAGTCAGAAAAATTGATTCTAGTGTCAAAATGGACTACAAAGTGTAAATATGATAATTTTGGTCATAAAGTCAGTCTCATTAAAATTGAGATTTGTGAGATAATAGGAAATAATTGTATGTCACGCAGTGTAGGGTACCCTAACAGTTCTATGTGGGTTGGGTTTATTTTTTATCCTGCCCACATGCACACAGCTGGCAGCACCCAAGTAATCATCAATTCAGAGTGCAGCTGCATGGACATGTCATGCCAAATGATGTCCCCCAGCCAAATGACCTGATCATAATGCCCAGGGTCAATTTGTCTAACTCTTCCCACCTGAGAACACACACGCGCACAGACGCGCACATCAAACCTCACCCCAAAACCAAATCATGTTTGAATTCAGTCATGCTTTTCGTAGGCCGTCATTGTAAATAATATTTTTTCTTAACTGACTTGCCTTGTTAAATTAAGGTTAAATAAAAAAAATCTTAACAGATTATTTAATGTTATGCTAAACACAACGGGCTGATCACGGAAGGGCAGTGTTGACCGTGACGGAGAAAGTTGAGTCTCTGGGGGCTTCAAATATGGAGGATGAGGACGGGAGGTTGATAGGTGTCGAGAACAAAAATGGAAAACTGTAGTTCAGTAGCTCAGAAGAAAACTTGAGGAAAAAAGTGAAAAAGTTGAAGAAACAAAGGAAAACAATCCTGGGACAAGAGAGGAGAGAGAGGTACAAAAATGGGAAATCATGCTACTGTAGTTCGGAAGGTGAAACTGACAAGAGGAAGATGGCGGCAGGGTCGAGGGAACAGGGAAAACCCTGGGGAAAGAGAAGATGTTGGGTGTCAAGTAGAAAATGGAAAACCATACTTTCTTAGCTCAGAACGTGAAACTGATGAGAGTGACATGGAGTTTGAAGGAGTTGAAGAGATAGAGGATGACGTTTAAAAAAATTGAGGAGCAGATTCAGGAGCTGCAAAGTTGACATGTCTGAAGAGTGGTAAGATAGGAAAATATGACAAAAATGACTCTAGCCCAGTGGGAGTAAGTTTTTTTGGGAGAAAATGTATCTTTGCCTTTTGGCTGATCCATATGTGGTGTCAGGTTGGGTGGAGAAGAATTTGGGTCTGTTGAGTCGGTATGTCACGTCTACTCCCTCTCCGGCGCTCGACGTCGCTGGTCTACTAACCACAGGTCCTTGCAATCACTATGCACACCCAGCATCTACGTTACAAAATAGCGCCTCAATATTACGGAAGCAGCGTTGATCAAGGCTTCTCCCAGATGGTCAGCGAACAGGGAAACCTACTTCGCCAACATCACAACCAGCTGGCTCAACTGGAAGAGGTCCTCAGCGTTCTGCAGCGTCTCAACGTTACACAAGGGGAATCACCTCCCTCGGGCGGAGGATTATATACCACCAGTCGACCTAGCGACCCAGCATCCCAGCCCATCCAGCAGTCTGTCCAGGTCAGCGAGGTGCGTTTGTCCCTCCCGGACAAGTACGAAGGGACTCCATAAAAATGCTGTGGCATCCTACTCCAGTGCTCCCTCATTTGCACTCATCAGATCGGAGCTAACACCACAGAGAGGTCCAAGGTTGCCACGGTTATATCCCTGCTGACTGGATGGGCGTTGTAGTGGGCTTTGGCCGTCTGGGAGAGAGGAGGAGCTGCATTTGTCTGAGGGGTTCATGGCTCTGTTCAGGGAGGTCTTCGCAGAAATGGAATGCAAATCACAGAAAATAGATGTTGTGGTGGCAGCTGCAGAGAAGTACTTGGGTGTATGAAAGTAATGTCAAACTTCTTACCTTACAAACTTCAGATTTCTTTGAGTGTCGGCCGAAAATATAGATTGCAATGTGTGTAGTAGGCTACGCTGCATAAACAAAAGCATCTCTGATTGCAGTTGGCAATAGGTACATTTTATTTTTAAGTGCATCTATACAAACAAGATAATTGAATTGAAAATCTTTTTATATCATCTTCGTAATTAAACTTAAAAATGTATACCGTGTTTGAGTGTGTGTTTGTGTGTGCGTGACATTGTATTGCACTTGTGGTACTAGAATGTCAATCTCCTCATCCTCATCAATAACAAACCAAATTCTATATACATTGTACTCAAAGTATGCATTTCAGAAAAATAAACATAATCTGTATGGTCAATATCATTAAGCATTCAAGAACCAAAAAACAACACTGATAAAAACACTTAAGCAATGCATTGGCCAGAATGAGAAATTGACTAGAAGCAATAATTTAAATGATACAATTTCACATTCATTAACCAAATGCTGTTTTAGTTCTATATTTTTTTATTTTTACCAGGCAAGTCAGTTAAGAACAAATTCTTATTTTCAATGACGGCCTAGGAACAGTGGGTTAACTGCCTGTTCAGCTCAGGGGTTTGAACTTGCAACCTTTCAGTTACTAGTCCAATGTCCTAACCACTAGGCTACCCTGCTGCCCCATCAACAAATGTGTTAACTGTTTCTCCAGTGAAGTACTACAATCTATGTGTTTCATCAAAAACTTTGTCACCAAACAAATTCATTCAATTATGAATTACTTTTTGTATGAGACACTCCCCACTGGGCACACCACATCATTTCAAAGTGAACATTTGGGTAATATTTGGTTGAGAGACACTCAAAAAGACAGCTAGAAATGTGTTGAATTCCCAGCGTGTTATTACTATGCTTTCAGCCATCTAAAAGCCCAACCAAATTCGAATGGAAAGACAATGTCAGATAATCTGTATTTATACAACAATATAATGTGTTATCACTGTGCTTCATGTAATAGCACAGCCAAATGACCTGGATTGCAGTTGAGATTACATCAAAAATGGTGGAATTGATCAATGCTGTTTGAGATTCTGCACATTATTAAAGCAATTGTGAAGCTCTCCACAGACCTGAAACCTTTGCATGCTATCATCTTGAACATGCACACGTTCTATGATGACATAAGAAGACATTTATAGTACAGTAACCTCCAAATGTGGCCATTGGTGTGTTACTCATTTTAACATTGAATAAATACTGTTATATTAGTTTGTAAGATAGCGTTAACTTTAGGCTATTTGCTGTATTGCTAAAGTGATATTGAATTGTGTTTGGTCAACACAACCAAATATCAACATTTGAAAAATATGTATATTTTGTGCCAGTAGTCTGGCTTTAATTCCAGTTTGTCTCCATATAAAACAGAAATTGAATCTAAAGAACGGGACTAAATCAAATCAAACTTTATTTAAAGTTTGATTTGATTTAGTCTTATTCATTATCTTAGATTTTTGGTTGAGAAGGGGACATGAATCCAACAAATGCTTTTTTTATTTGTAGGCAAACTGGAATTCAAGCCAAACTATGTCAGTGGCACAGATGGAAATACCAAAGCAGAAGCCAGATCTCCTTCAAATGTTGATATTTGGTTGTGTTGACAACTAAACACAATTCAATATCCAGTTTGTCTAGAGTTTTCCCTGTTAGTTAACACTATCAACGTTTCCCTTTACTGTGGCAATTGTGGTCAAATCAATGCAATATTAGTCACATTTAATGCAACATGCCCGAAACAAAACAAACTATGCAAGACTTAGCATGCAAAACGAACTATGCAAGAGTTTTTGTTGTAGGCATAATTCATCGGAGTAGGATTCTATTACACACTACTCAGCCCGTACACTACACAGATCCATGCGGCATAACCAATCAGAGCTGTAGTAGGCCTATATACAAATAGACCATTGCCATATATGGATCTGTGCCGTTTACTTTGAACTGGACTGTGTTTACAGCACGAGTGGTCTTGAGTAGATGCACTTGTTTTGAGATCAAAGTGAGAGCTGCATGTAGCCACGTGTGCACATTTTGTTCATATCCTTTGGTAGTTAGTGAGTTATTAGCCCAGTTATAGATCATTTGTAGTCAGCAATAGGGGAGTGATTGCTTCCTGCAAGACCACAAAACATGCACATCCCTAGACATCTTTGAAAAGCGAGTCAGGTAAAGAGCTTTTTTTGTCTTATAGGGGCAGTTTTGTATATTGAGACAGGCTTGAATAAGCTAAGTAGACATTAAGCAGAGGGTAGCATAATTTGTCTGATTCTCTGTAATAACCGTATGAAAATAATAATACATTTTCTTTTGTAAAGTGGTTTCTTACATCAAACAACACACACAAAAAAAATTGGTCACCTCCTTTTATGAAAGACAAGAGGATAAACAGGTTAATGTCAAGCCCTGCATGGAATGTAGGCCTACATTGAACACCAGACATTGGCTGCATGATAGAACAGCTATTTCCATGTTAAAATGTTATGGGATGCATTTTCTCCATAGTTTTTCATGGTAGGCCTACATTATGATCAAATAGCCACAGTAGCCTACTTGGCCACTGTTAAAACTGTAACTTAAAGCAGTAAAAGCGCGCTGGAAGTTGCACAGAATTTTCACAACCTTCAAGCTTGCGCTCAGTAATTTTGGGGGGGGAACATTACTTATATGACCTTAGGAATTACTTTGATAGCAACAGTGAATCTATTTATCTATTAAGAGATCTCTCAATAATCATTCTCACGATAGCACATTGGTAGTAGTCAGTGGAAAATATCAAAGCTAAGCAGGGCTGGGCTTGGTTATAACCCTGGACCAACGGGTAGCTGTGGATAGATCAACTCTCCAGTACCAGGTACAGCCCAGCCTGTTGTTTTTTTCTGACATGGATATAACATTGAAGATCTGATGTTGTTTCAAAGGTACAAATTCAACATATTTTAATCAAGGTTGACTATGTTGAAAATTGGTTACAATGATGACATAATTCTGTGGTTGAAATGTCACCCTCAAAACAACAATGTATTTTCCACATCACAATACGTTGACAAATTACGTTGAAACAACGTTGATTTAACCATTTTGTGCTGTGGATCATACTATAACAATTAGACCATGATCTCTCTTGTGAGAGTTTTCTACTCTTATTCATATACATTTGTATGTACTTGCATACTGAATACATAATTATATTTCAATCGGCCTTGTTGATGGAAACATCATGGGGAACATGGGGAAGCCCTCCAGTTAAAGTGCTGTGCATTGCCGTGCCAGAATGGTACTGTAGTCTTTGTTTCAACATGCCACACTTTGTCTTTGTTTCTCAACATCAGAACCTGGGAAATGGTCCTTTTTGCATTTAACCAAGATAACTGTACCTAAGCTCACAGCACCAAGACTGGAAGTTAAGCTGAGTTATCAATTCACATGGGTTCCTTTCATGTAGAAGATCTCAAAGTGCAAATTGAAGATAGACTGACGTGCACAGGGAGGAGGTTTTTCATGAAAGACCAAGTGCTGGTTGGGTGAAAAACCTGGCCCTTTGATGCAACCCCTTGACACTGGCGATGAGAAAGACTGAGGAAAGCGAGAGGGAGAGAGAGGTGGGTTTCCAAACATTGACTTAGAGAATGTTTCTCTTCATCCTGGTCCTGGGGACCCAAAAGGATTCACATTTTTGTTTTTGCCGTAGGACTACATACATGATTCCACCAATCAAAGGCTTATGATGAGTTGGTTATTTGAATCAGGTGTGTAGTGCTAGGGAAAAAGCAAAAATGTGCACCCTTTTGAGAGTATTTCCTGTAGTTTTGATTAGATTTGTGACTAAAGATCCCTTTCAAATAAGAATAGAGCATTGCCACTTTCCCAATATCAAAGGTGTAAGGACCTCATTGGACCAAATACAGGTAAATGTGAACATTACATTACAGGCAGAATGTTTTCAAGGGGCACCAAAGGATAATACTGGCTGGATATAATATATACAAGCATGCAGACAGTTTGGCAGACAGTTATAAAATGATTAAGGGGCAAATAATACAATGTAAACAAAGTTCACCATTTTTGTATCTCAGAAAACTGTGAGTTATTAGAAAATGGTTTTAAGTGTTTTGTAAAGTGCCACGGAGTATTCCAACAAACAGTAGCAGCAATATTAACACCATGGACATTAGTTACATAAATATTCAGTTGCATCTATATATTTACAATACATGCATGCTTCCTTCTTTAGAATTGCTGCTTTAAAGGATTACATTGTCACAAAAGTTAATATTCTCACTGTTAAAACGTGTCCAATTTAACAAAGACATATCTAAAATGTTT
The DNA here is from genome assembly GCF_034236695.1 of Oncorhynchus nerka. Classification (NCBI taxonomy): domain Eukaryota; kingdom Metazoa; phylum Chordata; class Actinopteri; order Salmoniformes; family Salmonidae; genus Oncorhynchus; species Oncorhynchus nerka. Next base: position 37,325,507 of record NC_088399.1, read on the forward strand.
AAACATGGAGTTAAAATAAGTATTTCTTAATAAAATGCTGTAGTTGTTATCCAGCAAAGTGTACCTATTATGCTGTTCACATTTTAGTCATTTAGCAGAGGCTCTTACCCAGAGCAACTTACAGGAGCAATTAGGCTTAAGTGCCTTGCTCAAGGACATTCGATGGATTTTTCACCTAGTCAGCATGAGGATTCAAACCAGCGACCTTTCGGTTACTGGCCTAACTAACCCTTAACAGTTAAACTACCTGCCAAATCCTGTTGTTAAATACTGTGAAATAATAATGTGTGTTATGGTCCCTCCTTGTAAGTTAAATGATATGTACAGAACTTAACTTGTTTGTATACTTAAGTAATCTAACTAAACAAGATTTTTAAAACAGTCAAATGTATCATGTAGATATATTAAATAGTAGTAGTATCCAGCATCACTATGTCTGCAGTAAGTAAATTAGACAAAGATTGGACTGTTTTAAGCATAAATTGAGCATGAATAGAGAAAACAGATAAAAACACAGTATGTGTCAGTAAGCTCAGAACCCTAGAGCTGACTAATGCCAGACAGCTGTATCAGGTGCCACGATCAGAGAATATGATCAGGGGAGTCCTTTCTTAGACGTCAGCTCCATTGCTCCACTGCAAAGCCAATGGGACAAAAAGCTTCAGCAGTGATGGATCCAACGATGCAGCGATCTGGGGGAAGGCTCTCTCCGTTCACCCACCCTCTCTCTTTCTCTCCGAGGAGAAAATCTCTCTCTCCTTCTGTCCCTCTCACACCACTGTGCTGACAGATGGGTCGGACAAGTTGAGCTGGCCCGTGATGTCGGTGGGTGGGTACTGCTGCAGAGATGGAGAGAACATGAGAAACACAGAGCCCTAGTCAGTCCCCTACAAAATCCCTAAACAAAACTGCTATAGAAAATAACACCTCTGCTCCATTTCAGTCAAAATCATCAAAGCAGAGGTGTTTTATAACCCCCGAAAGGCAGTGTGGTTAGAAAAGGTGGAAACATTTTGGTTCCATTGTTGTGTCCTCAGATTAGTACAGTGCAGCCATGAGTCTACATGTGCTAGTTGCTTGCTCTGCCTGAGGAGGGTTATCATATGACTACAGTGGAGTGGAGGTAAGGCCCAAAGAAAATAGCACATTTGAATCAGCCAAAGGTAATCTCAACCCTACATGACTGACTTGGCAATCATTTACCCCCTTGGATAAAATAAGACAGCTGGATTGACCCACAGTCATTTACACACAGACCGGGTTTTATTTTTAGCAGCTAAACTGAGAGAAAAATATGAATTATGATTAAGCCCCAGTGCAATCTTGGCTGGTTCACATCGCTATCCAGTTGGACTCTTACTTCCAGTCCATATTTCACTGTACTCCTCCTGAGAAGCAGAGTGGTTGGTTTTAATGGGCATCTACAGTGCTGGGTAGCAACATACCCAGCTCCATGCAGGTGCTCAGTTACTATGGCAACTGTGACTTTGGGATTGTGTAACCTAATGTCATTGATTGTGTAATTCGTCATGAGCTTCATGGCAGGTAACATACTTGAAAATGGTAAGGATGGTTCCTTTAGCAATTGACAAAGTAGCAGTATCACTAACCACTGCAATTGCTGTGGATTGTTCCTTATCCATTGCAAATATGGCCATTAACTGATCTTGCAAAATATAGAGATAGTTTTTTGTGAAGTTTGTTGCCTTCCTATAATCCCATACCATACCACTGTGCTGAATCATGCTCTCTACGAGACATGCTGTTTTCATCAACGTTGTTTCCAGCATGTCAAATCAAAATCCAACTTACTTTGCCATGGATTCTGATTTATAGTATAAAAGTTGGAGAAACCTAATTCACAACACTTTTTCAAACTGTGATAAGACAAATGGCTTAAACATGTTTTTGTACTTTAAGAGGTCTTCCTTTTCAGAACAGGGACACTTCAGTACAAGCCAATCATAATCCACTGTGTACCTCCATCCATCCTCACAAAAATCCCAAATGTAATTTCTGATGCCTGTCAATTTCGCAAATCAGCAAATTCAAAAGATTATTTTAGGTGTTGGTGATTGTGTCTCTCGTTTGAATCTGTGTTGATGCTTTTCTTCAAGCATTCAAGCATATTGAGCTATATAAGTTGTTATGATGCAACTACCACGCTAAGTCAAGGGTCAACATCATCATAGGGTAATACAAATAAAAAATACTGATGATTTTTTTACTAATAGTTAGCAAAGGACTTATCACTTAGATCTAAGAGTTGCATCATCACAAGACTTACAGGCCCCTGTTAAAATGTCCACATGTGGACCTACTTCGGGGGCCTGCTGTTAGTGGTATCTTTTAGAGCACCTCCTACTGGCCGAAGGTGGACCAGCAAAAGCGAGACACTTCAATACATCAATATTATGGCCACTACCACAATGACTTTTGAACTACTACAATTATTACTACTAAAATAATATATCTTACTGCTACTACTACTATTTCTACTGCAACTACTACTTCTACTACTACTACTACTGACAACAATAACATTAATTCACATGCTTGTAGAGGGAGGGAGAGAGGAGCAGTGTGGCATGTGGGTGAGGGACACTGACACTCAAAAGTCCATTAATAACCATTAATATAAAAGAAGAACACTTATATAAAATCAAAATAATAGTCAAAGACTGAGGATGGTACATCTTTGGTTATAATCTTATTATAACCTATGTGGTCTCTCTTTTTCACCATGGATGTGCGTAAGAGCATGATAACTCCCAAACCACCATCCCAACCCTCCCACAAACAGCAACAATGGTCATTCCATCTTCTCCATTCCAATAGTTGAGACCAAGTCTATAGAAAAACTCCAAGAGAGAGTGAGTATTGATTTGGATCAAATAAGTAACATCAATGTAAATGTCAGAGATACTAGATATAAGACCAAGGGGAAAAGAGAGAGAAATCAAACAGAAACAGACCAAGAGAGACCTTTTCGACATGTTTGATTGGGCCAGTAAGTAGTCAAGGAAAAACAAAATGCTTTGATGTCTACTGTGAAACTCTAAGCTAAATCCGAATTGACCATAGCTGGTTAACTCAGATTTGGTCATCAGCCATCTATGTCTGGGTGAACAGCAGGACAGAGAATGTTGCAGGTCACTGGATTGTCAGGCCACTGTGGAGGAGCCTCCTCACCAGCAATGAGCAGGCCCTTCCAACTGGACTGTGGAGGAAATGAGAGAGCATCACACTCTTATTGTTCTGCAGCGAGGCCCCCATAGAAAGAGAGGTAGATAAAGCCTGAGTTCTTTTTACAGTGGGTCTAAGCTGCTTATACAATAAAAGCGTGATGTTTCAAAGATTCTCAAGCCGAGAAAGGCGGCAAAGAGAGGAAGACACAATAGATCCACCTGCATTCACCACCTAGAAATAGACCCTAAAAGGCATGCAAAATGGACACCACAAGGACATTGAAATAAATCATTTCGTCAGACAATATGGTTACAAACATGACAAAGTAAACATGACAAATCAAAAGTAGACAGACTAGATCTAATAACATGACTCCACGAGGAAAACCCTGAAATAGATGGTCTGTTGGTAAAAATCGACATGTTAGTTTGTTTCCAGAGCGGTTGACTGACTTTGGCAAATGGCAGGACGTTGGCGCATGCTTTGAAATCAAAACCAACAACGACTGAAACAAAACGAGAAGAAGTGCGGGATTTAAGTGTATAAAAAATGGATTGAACAGAAGGATCAGGCAATCAAAGGAACAAGAGACAAACACAATTACACACACACACACACACTACAAAATCACCAAGAGACAAATTGGTCAAAACCACGTCCATATCATTGGCAGGAAGGAAGAGCAGCCCAAACAAACAAGACAGACTGCTGCGTTGCCCCTCCTCCAGTACTACACCCACTAATCCCATGAAGCCAGCCCAGCCCTGCATTTGCTCTCCCCACAGCCAGCACATCAGCTCCAACCCCTGACCTGCTCTGCATCCTGCACTGCTACCTAGCATCCTGCATCCTGTCTGCCTACAGATGGCGTCTGGTTGGATGGCTGATCGATGGCAGACTGACAGACATGTGGCCATGGCTGCTGCTGAGCCATGTAGGATGGGTGAGAGGAATGGGGCTCTGGCAATTAAAAGATGGGAATGGTGATAGAAAAGACCTGAAAAAGAGGGAGAGATTGAGAGAGAAGAGGAGACAGAGGTATAGAAAAAGAGAGAGAAGAGAGGGAAGAGTAAGGGAAGATGATGTTCCCTTCTTCATCTCCTTACCGTGTCTTTGGACGACCTACGTCTCTTGATGCTGGAGGCCAGGGAGGTACTGATGGACCTAAAAGAGGCTTTCTTTTTGGGGTCGGGGGGCTCTGCTCTACCACTTTTCCTATCCTAAAATAAATATATGTAGAACAGTTATTCATATTCTTGGGGTGGAGTGATACCTTGGTCTCAGTCTCACCCATCCACCCACTCACCCTCTCTCCACACCCTCCCTCCCCCTTCCCTTTCACTGTCTGAAGCGATATGAGGGTGAGTGTCCTGGCCCAAAGTAGTCTCTATTGGACATTGGAGGCAACAGGAGATTTGCTCCGCTTTCAAGGGTGGGACTGGGACTGTAGTCTGTCTAATCATGTAAGAATGCCTCTACACTGTCGGCTAGGCCATTTCACCATAGTGGGACTGGACACGATGGAAAATCCTTAGCCAAGCACTGACACATCCAAATACCCCCATGTCTCTAGAAATGCATTGGAATGGTTTGAGGAGCATGTGTTGACGATACCTGTGCTATGCTGCTTTGACCATCCACTACATCCTACTCACACACTCACTCCAACTTGCACACACCCACACATCAAATAGTCACCTCCACCCCCTTCACCCAAGACACACACCCTTTCAAAGAGAAAATATACATTAGCCAGGTCTGAGGAACAACAAAATAGCCGGTATACCATGTCTATGATATGTCATAGTCAGCAGAATCAACTGTATTCATTGGATGTGCAAACCCCTGTCCAAGGTCTAGAAAAGTTTGTTATTCCCTCCCACTTATTCCCAAACCCATTTTAACCATATCCTTACATGATATTCACACATCAGTTGTGTTACGTCCCTCCCTCATCCCATCAAAGTGCCCCACAGCTACTCTCAGTCCTCTATAGGTACATGGCAGAGAGAGTGTTTGTGTGCAAAAGCTCATATTAAGGTATTCTTACATCCTGAGTCTCTAGAGAGGAAGAGGGCTGCGTAGGGGGGAGAAAAGAAAAAATAAATAAACATCCGTCGTCTTGCTATTAGATCGTTATTACTTTAAGATCCATAAGCAAAGCCAAGGGAACCAAACGAGCGAGAAGAAAAGCTGGCAAAGGAAACAACCACATTGAAAGCCATGCAGTAAAAACAAAAGGTGCTCTATAAGGCAGGGGAGCCGCCAAAATGCATACCAACATAAGATAAACAACAGATAGGTAATATATCATTTAAGCCCCTTGAGTCATTATACCGGTGGTTGGGTATAATGGAAATTCCCCTCACACCCTAGGGAGTGAAATAAATGGTTTAAAGAGTGGGGTAGTGGTTTATGGAATAGTATACTGTATGTACTATATACAGTACATTAGTAAATGGCGTTAGAGCGGGGATTGGGCCTGGAATGGGGAAGTACGAGAAATTTTGGTGAGGTAGGTAGGTAGTATGTGAGGTTTTGGCCATGCATTTGTGAGGTCTGGATGGGGATGGTTAGCTAGGTGAATGGGTAAGAGATGTAGAGAGTAGGATGCATTAGTCGTAGGGGTTAGGGAGGCCCTAGGCCTAGATGAATGGGTATGAGATGTAGAGTAAGGTGAATTAGTCGTAGGGTATGGGGAGGACCTTAGGGCAGGGCAGTGTGAATTTCAGCTGAGAGCATGCAGACAGGGGCATGGGAGGATGGGAAGAGCTTGGCAGGGTTGGTAAGGGAAAGAGATAGAAGAGGAGACAAATAACATAAAGCATGACATTCAACCCAGGCCGGCACTGGACCAACACAGAACATCCCCTGTCATCAGGTTACATGACTGGGCCTCTGTTTGAGCCATCCCCAGTCGCTTAATGCCACAGCATTAAGAGGTGCTGTTCTATTGGGTGGTGTGGAAGATTGATGGAGTTGACTGGCTGAGGAGTGATGGACAGGTCACCACTCCGCTCTGAGTGAGAAAAAAGTCAAATAAAATGTATTTCCTGTTGGAAGATGACATCTAGACGTTAGTCAATGGTCAAAGTCACCTCATGTTAAAACTCCATCAATGAGGTCATGATGAGGCATAGAGACATTTAGATATAAACAAGACACTGCTCATTGCCCAGCAACTCAAAGGATTTAGTATTTTTTTTATTTTTTGGTCAAAATGGTTTCTTCTTCTTGTACTTTTCAGCGTAGACTATCCAGGTCTCACATGACATCAAGCGATACTGACCGCTGGTGAAGTGCTGCGTTTGCACAGTCCCGGTCATGCAAAGCATGCTGGTCCAACGGAGAAAGAGTCCCACTGGATGCATGTGCAGCGGCTGCCTGTCTCCAATAGGAAACAACAGCCACTGGAGTGCATTAGTTCTAGTTGACATTTCGTTGATCTCACTCCTAATATCTCCTCCACTTGTAGGAAGTGCACTTCTGAATAAGACCTGCTACAACAGAAAAAGCTAACGGCTACAGTAGATACTGCAGCTGCTTTTAAACTAGGGATGAGGACAGATTCAGTTCATGGTGCTTTTTCAGTAGATACAAGCAAACAAAGGTGGTGAAGGTTTGGGTGAATTACAATTCAATTCAATCAATTCAGGAAGTGACTTGAAATTCCAAATGGAATTTAGCCCAACCCTGGAATGGTTGGTTAGTTGTTGGAGATGAGACTAAGGCGTAATCAATTCAGAGCAGAAACAGAGTGAAGGATATGACAGACTCAAACAGGTTATTCAGAAGTGCACATACTCTGGAGGTACCGGTGTTTGGAAAGCGGGCATATACAAACACTTTGCATATGCACAGAATAATAAAAACACACAAATATAAACATACAAACACACAAACCAACAAACACACAAGCAGTCAAAATTACATCTGGACACCTAGTTGGAGATACCTACAGAGAAAGGAAAGTACACATAAATTGTCACCCAACCCTGCTATTATGATAGTGTGTACTGAATAGTGTGAAATATGTATTTTACTGTACTTCCTCCGTTGAAGCTCAGTAAGTCATCACATTGATGGCCTCCAGAGACATGAGGACAATATGAATAATGTTCATAAAATACTGTATTAGCTTCAATGATTTGCTTGCCTCTACTACTCCAAGCATGACCTCACTACCACTACTCCAAGCATGACCTCACCTCTACTACTCCAAGCATGATTTCACGTATACTACTCCAAGCACGACCTCACTTCTACTACTCCAAGCACGATCTCACGTATACTACTCCAAGCACGACCTCACTTCTACTACTCCAAGCACGACCTCACTTCTACTACTCCAAGCACGACCTCACTTCTACTACTCCAAGCACGATCTCACGTATACTACTCCAAGCATGACCTCACTTCTACTACTCCAAGTATGACCTCACTTCTACTACTCCAAGCATGACTTTACCTCTACTACTCCAAGAATGACCTCACTTCTACTACTCCAAGCATGACCTCACCTCTACTACTCCAAGCATGACTTTACCTCTACTACTCCAAGAATTACCTCACTTCTACTACTCCAAGCATGACCTCACTTCTACTACTCCAAGCACGATCTCACTTCTACTACTCCAAGCATGACTTTACCTCTACTACTCCAAGCATGACCTCACCTCTACTACTCCAAGCATGACCTCACCTCTACTACTCCAAGCATGACCTCACTTCTACTACTCCAAGCATGACCTCATTTCCACTACTCCAAGCACGATCTCATTTCTACTACTCCAAGCATGATCTCATTTCCACTACTCCAAGCATAAACCCCCATTTAAGGAATAAGAGCAGAAAACTGTCATTTGTGAACCCCAAATTAGCTCCAGGCCCTATTGAGAATGATTATGTGTATGATTTACATGGATGGAGCCATCATTGATCACTAGTGCAAAAATTATTCAGAAACTGTGTCAATAAAACCTTGTCTAACACACAGATGTTACGCAGACCAACAGTTTGTGTGTCCTTTTCCTTTCTCAGCGGGCGCCTGCATGCATTTGTCTGCTGTATGTGCCTATACATGTAGACAGACATGAAGACAACAGTTACATCCAGTAGTAAGGTAGATGACAGACAGTCTCGGAAGGACATTGATTTGCTGACACACACTGGAGACTGTGATCTTACCGTACCTTCTTCCAGCCCTGCTGTCAATACAACAGGTGTACCACTGACCTTTTGCGAGTGCTTAACAAAGAGTCAGCATGGGGAGGCTGGCTGCCAGAGCCACATCACAGGCTCACAGTGTCCACTGCCGCCTCGTCTGCTCCCGTCAACCCCCTCCCCCGTACCCCCACGCCGAGCTCCTCCTGCTGCTGGAAAGCCAGCGCAGTGAGGGTGGGGGCGGGGGGGGGGGGGGGCAGGATGATGCGAAGTAAGGGCGAAAGAGGAAGTTGGAAGGCCACCAATGCTTCACAGTGGAAGATATTGGAGTTAAGGGAAAATCATGTTCTTCAGCAACGAGCCGGACTGAGGAGCGAGCGCATAACTCAACTGTAGCTGGAATGGTTTTGCCTGATTAGCTTTAGACGGCCACTGTTTTGAAACGAGTTACTGACCCACAGTATTTTCCTGAGAGGACTCTCATGTTCTGTGTCCATAAACAGTGTAGGGGAGCGGGGATTCTGGGGGATGGAGTGATGTAAATACTGGAGAAGTATAAACATCAAGCGTAGGAGAGTCGGGGTCAGAAATGATAGTGTAACAGCAAACTGTTACAGCTATCAAAAAGCATGAGATTTATCTGAGTATCTCATAGTTATGTGAGAATCTCTTTATTACCTTATTCCCCTGCATGTCCTCATCATCTGACCTTACAAAGCTTAAAAGTGTTATAGCAGCAGTGCATAAAGCCTAATTTATACCCTACACAGGCATGCAATGCAACAACGCAATTAGCTACGCAAAATGGCCGTTCTGCGGAGTTGCGTTGCATTTTACATTTTGGGCTGCACACTTTTCCATATTTTTGCAACGCAAGTACGCAGAAGGGCCATTTTGCGTAGCTAATTGCGTTCTTGCGTTGCATACGTGCTAAGGTAAGTGTAAGGCTTAACTGGCTCATGCCATGAACGTGGAATGCATATTTTTGTTTCAGATTTTCTTATGTTAAAGCTACTTTTGATTTTAGCTGAACTTTTATTCTAAAAGCGAAGGGTGACGTGGGGTGGAGATGGCTCTTGTCTATGTTACGTACTAACGATGGAGTCATCGATGCGCCCACAGCTTGGCTCCTAGAGGCCTCCTTACTGTCCTGCAGCACAGAGAGGAGACATGGGGGCCGTTGGTCTAAGGGACTGGAAGACGGACCCACGGTGGCCCATGGTAATGCCTTAGGAACAGCTTCATCACTGAATGTGACACAGCAATCCATGAGTGACTATCACCAGTAGGCAACATGGTCAGACAGGATGCTAACAGTGACGGAAAAAAAGGATTGGTCGTACACCTGTATTGGAGGAACCTGCAGGAAGGGCTATGCTGGGCGTGTCTCAGCCCATCTCTGCCCTTCCCCCCCCGGGTGCCAGTGCTTACGGGGGGAAAGAGATGCCATACCTGCAGGTTCTTCCTCCAGACGTTGACGGCCGCAAAGGCCAGCTGCATCTGCTTCCTTCGGGCGTCTTTGTGTCGCTTGTAGGCGATCTCAATAAAGATGAGGAAGATCCCTGCTGCTATGCCTCCAGCCACCAACATGAACACTCCTGTCAGACAGAGACAGACAGACACAGGGATGGGTGGTGAGTCGCCACTCTGACACTCAGCCGCAACCCACTGACCATGACTGTGTCTGTGTGAATCTAGTCTATACGTCAACGGTTGCCCGTCCTTTCCTCGACCTGCTTCCACGTCACGCTGTCCGCTGCAAACCTTGCAAGTTTATATTAGGATCACAGCTATAACAACAAAACTGAGTGTACAAAACATTAGGAACACCTTCCTAATATTTCAACTTGCACAACTCTCTTGCCCTCGGAACAGCCTCAATTCGCCGGGGCATTAACTCTACAAGGTGTCGAAAGCGTTCCACAGTGATGCTGGCCCATGTTGACTCCAATGCTTCCCACAGTTGTGTCAAGTTGGCTGGATATCCTTTGGGTGGTGGACCATTCTTGATACACACGGGAAACTGTTGAGCGTGAAAAACCCAGCAGAGTTGCAGTTCTTGACACAAACTGGTGCGCCTAGCACCTACTATCATACCCTGTTCAAAGGCACTTAAATCTTTTGTCTTGTCAATTCACCCTCTGAATGGCACACATACACAATCCATGCCTCAATTGTCTCAATTGTCTTCCTCTGCACTGATTGAAGTGGATTTAACAAATGAAATAAATAAGTAATCACAGCATTTACCTGGATTCACCTGGTCAGTCTATGTCATGGAAAGAGCAGGTGTCCTTAATGTTTTGTACACTCAGTGTATAACAACAGTAAACCACAACAAACAGCTTTAACACACTTCACGTAACAAAAAAAATACAGGAAAAAAAGGTATTGGACAAAAAAGGCTACAGTACCTTACCACTGCAGTTTTTGTCCAATCACTTTTAGGTTTCTCAAAACCCAAAAGGGAAACCCTACCTGCCATGTTCTCAAAGGTGAGTGTGGCTGGGGCATTGCTCCGTGAGTCACACTCCTGGTATCTCACCCAGGTTTTATCTAGATCTTCCATGAATCCATTCTCATGGGAACTGCAGGGGTGGGGGGGAGTGGGCAAAGAGGTAAGACAGTTAACAAAAAGCCAAGCCATACACTCCAGAAGAGAAATCCCAGAATGCTAGTAACACAGACGACACAAACACCAGACTGACTGATAGACTAACAGACAGACAAAGGGCAGGAATGGGGAGATACAGAGAGAGAAGAGAGCTGACACAGCGGTGTCGGATGGTCAAAAAAGGAAAATAAAAAGAGAGAAAAAAAAGAACAACATAAAAACAATGCTGCTTGGGCTGGGACAGACCTGAGAATGGCCAGGGACACATTCTGTTTCCAGGGGCTGTCCTTGCGCATGCCTATGCCAAAGCCCGAACGGAAAAACAGCTCTCCCGTGGTCACCAGGTCGCACTTCTGCGAGGCTTCAAACTCCAGCACCGCAGAGTCCCAGATGAAAGCATGCAGCTTGCTGTTGGGGGGAGGGAGGCAGGGGGAGGAGGGGGGTTACGGTGCAACAGTACAGTGATTGTCACAACACACATTTACGGCTCCCCTTTGGCCACACAAAGCGTGTGAGTCAGCATTACCATCCATGTCTACCGCCGCTTGAAAAATGAAATCCAATGCCGGACGGACGACGGCGCGTCCCCCATTGGATTCCCCACCTCAAAGACGCTCGTCTTGGATAAAGCCTGAAAAAGGGTGCTCCTCAGCTCAACATTAGCTCAACTTTAGAACGCTATTGACACAGTGCATGCGGCCCTGCTCTGAGTCTGAGCCTGGTTCTGTCTTGGCTGGATGATGGGCCTGGACCAGAGGGAACGCTGCAGTAAGACCCTCTGTGTCTCGCTGATCCAGAGGTCCAGAACCCCCAGGTCTGACTGACTGGCCCTCTCTCTTTCTCTCTGACCTGACTGACTATCTGACCAGTTCCGGCCGACACGCCCATGGCCAGGCTGGCCCGGCCAGGACTCACTTGTCGCGCACGGCCTGGATAGCCTCAGCGGCACTCTCGTAGTTGTGCTTCTCCATGTGGCGGTACATGGTGCTAAGCTCCACCTGCCGCCGGAAGTAGATGTCCACAGAGCTCTGCTTCACAGTGGCGTAGATGAACTTGTCTGATGGGTTCCTCAGCTGTTGAAGGATAGGGAGGGTTGGAAGGAACATTACATTCAACACTCACATACACTTGACCAATTCTGGAAGTCTGGAAAAATTCAACATTTGACACTGCACAACCACTTACTTTACAGTATTTTCACCCCCAATAACTTGCGCACCTCACTAAACTTCCACACATTTTACAGTATGTTACCTAATATCCACAGGTTATGGAGGTAGAGATGTACTGAAAGAGTATCTATATGTATTTAAAGCAGGACTACTTCTTGATGCCCACCCTCGGGTCGTTGATGCCGGTGATGCGCTCCTCAGGCCGGTCCAGCACCAGGAAGGCAGCCAGGTTGGCAGTATACGATGCCACTATGATCATGGCAAAGCCGGCCCACACCATGCCCAAGATTCTCGCTGAGAAGCTGCGCGGCGCGCCTGGATAAGCAAAGCCCATAAAAAGTTAGAACAAGTTCATTCTATGAGACAACATATTGAATGTACAGTACAGGTCAAAGGTTTGGACACACCTACTCATTCAAGGTTTTTTATTTTTTTATTACTATTTTCTACATTGTAGAATAATAGTGAAGACATCAAAACTATGAAATAACACATACGGAACTATGTAGTAACCAAAAAAGTGTTAAACAATTCAAAATACAGTTTATATTTTTTAAATTTCTTTTATTTAACCTTTATTTAACCAGGTAGGCCAGTTGAGAACAAGATCTCATTTACAACTGTACACAGTGTGCACAAATAAAGTAAGGAGGTAAGGCAATAAATAGGCAAATTGTGGTGAGGTAATTACAATTTAGGGATGAGGTAGGTAGTTGGTTGGATGGGATATTTACAGATGGGCTGTGTACAGAAGCAGCGATCAGTAAGCTACTCTGACAGTTGATGCTTAATGTTAGTGAAGGAGATATACAGTTGAAGTCAGAAGTTTACATACACCTTAGCCAAATACATTTAAACTCAGTTTTTCACAATTTCTGACATTTAATCATAGTACAAATTCCCTGTTTTAGGTCAGTTAGGATCACCACTTTCTCTTAAGAATGTGAAATGTCAAAATAATAGTAGAGAGAATGATTTATTTCAGCTTTTATTTCTTTCATCACATTCCCTGTGGGTCAGAAGTTTATATACACTCAATTAGTATTTGGTAGCATTGCCTTTAAAATCTTTAACTTGGGTCAAACGTTTTGGGTAGCCTTCCACAAGCTTCCCACAATAAGTTGGGTGAATTTTGGCCCATTCCTCCTGACAGAGCTGGTGTAAGTGAGTCAGATTTGTAGGCCTCCATGCACGCACACACATTTTAAGTTCTGCTAACACATTTTCTATAGGATTGAGGTAAGGGCTTTGTGATGGCCACTCCAATACCTTGACTTTGTTGTCCTTAAGCCATTTTGCCACAACTTTGGAAGTATGCTTGGGGTCATTGTCCATTTGGAAGACCCATTTGCGACCAAGATTTAACATTGAGATGTTGCTTCAATATATCCACATAATTTTCCTACCTCATGATGCCATCTATTTTGTGAAATGCACCAGTCCCTCCTGCAGCAAAGCACCACCACAACATGATGCTGCCACCCCCGTGCTTCACGGTTGGTATGATGTTCTTCAGCTTGCAAGCCTCCCCCTTTTTCCTTCAAACATAACGATGGTCATTATAGCTAAACAGTTATTTTTTTGTTTCATCAGACCAGACGACATTTCTCCAAAAAGTATGATATATAGGACTCGTTTTACTGTTTATCTTTGTACCGCAGAGTAAAGGAAAATCAGCCAACAAGCGCTCAGCATATGTGGGAACTCCTTCAAGACTGTTGGAAAAGCATTCCAGAATGCCAAGAGTGTGCAAAGCTGTCATCAAGGCAAAGGGTGGCTACTTTGAAGAATCTCAAATATAAAATGTATTTTGATTTGTTTAACACTTTTTTGGTTACTAGATATTCCATATGTGTTATTTCATAGCTTTGGTGTCTTCACTATTATTCTACAAAGTAGTTAATAGTCTCTATAAAGAATAGGTAGGTGTAGCCAACCTTTTGACTAGTACTGTATGGCGGAGGGTCTCTCAAATATTACATTATTTATCGATGTGCAACACTAATATTTATACTGTTGATGCCCACTGGGCACAGACGTCAGTTCAACGTCTAGTTTTGATGTACATTTGGTTGAGTTGTCAACTAACGTAAATTCAATGTGCAATCAACAAAACATTTCACCATGTCATTGGATTTAGGTTAAAAGTTGGGTAACAAAAATATGAAATATCTTTATGTTGATGACTCTTTGCAAATCCAATTGAATTCCACGTTGATTCAACGTCATCACATTGATTTTTGGGGTAGAAATTATGTGGGAACAACATTGACACAACCAGTTTTTGCCCAATGAGTATCAGTATCACAAACTGATCTGTATAGTATTTATAGAAATAGTACACTAAGTAGCTAGATAAGTAACTATTTTATTAGTAAATCTGGCCTTTACTGATAGTATTCTCCTACCTTCCCCAATACCGGAGTTAAGCAACACTCCCCAGGAGAACCACATGGCTGACGACAAGGTGAGGGCGTCTTCTTCTTCTTCTTCACTGTTTACTTTAAACCTCCCAAACGGGCTAGAGAGAGAGCAGGATATGAAGTGAGACATACACAAGCAGACAGAGACGAAAACCCTGGCAACCCCAGACAAGGAGAGTCTGTGAGTGGCAAAGCAAGAGCAAGATAGAGCACAGAAAGAGAAGGCCAGATGAACAGAGCAGTGGAATGACTGGAGCCAGTCTTCACCTCTGTCCCCTCGACCCCAGTGAGAGAAGATCTGGAGAGGTCTGGAGCATAAGCAGAGGTAGAGTATGTCACACACACAAACACAAATACACACACACACACACACACACACACACACACACACACACACACACACACACACACACACACACACACACACACACACACGGATCCCCTTGTACCTGAACCGGTCTAGTAGGTAAAGCATCACCGCCACCACATGCACCGAAAGACCCACCAGCAGCCACAGTGTGCTCTGAAAAGGCTGCATGAACGAGTCCAGTGTACTGCGAGGGATTTCCTGTAACACACAGCACCGACAGTCACTAACCACTTGCAGTCTACTACCACCCCATCTGCAATGAGGACTATATCAGGTGTAGTCTGGATAAACTTTCAATTCACACTCTTCATACATTTTGGAGGGAATTTGGGAACATACCTTTTTAACGAGGATGGTTAGGCCTTGGTACTTAAAAGGTTTGGAGAATTCGATGTACTGGGCTCGTTCGTTGTTTATCGTCAGCGGGGCAACAATCATATCTGCCAGACCCCCCAGGAGCTCTCCCATCATGCCATTCCACTCTTTCTTGTTGCTGTTGTTCACCTGTGGTACGTGGGCGTAAAGGGTTAACAACTAACCCAACATTACAAAGAATTTCAGAATGTAGTGTCCTTTATCAGAAACAGAAACAACAAATGAGCCCTCTCTTAAAACCCTTTGTGCCTTTAACCCAAATGAATATTAGCAGAAATGGTCTGAATGGTATTTTCTAGCTCAGAGACGTGGTAACTGAGCTTGGCTCTCCAGAGAAGCTCCATTCAGCTCATCTTGCTTGTTCGGTAGATCCTGACAGGTCAGCGTGGGTCTCACTCTCACCACCTAGTTGTCCCTCTAACACGGAGCTAAAGTCCCCAATGTAGTCGGACCCTAGGTTTCCATGGCTCTCTCGGACTGCTTTTAGTTAGTGATTTAGGGAAAGTTAGTGATTATGTCAAACAAAACCATTTTTGTGAGTTCAATAACATACTGTAAGATGATTCTGTGTCATTTTCTAAACGTTACAAATGCATGAACTTAATTCAAAAAGCACATCTCCGAGATAGGAGATATGATTTGCTTCATAACTTAACATAATAAAATCTAATATAAATGTATGTAAATAGACAATCGTTGGTCAATACATTATGGGCCAGTGAGGTTTTCTATCTAGAGTGAACTCTGAGTATCTATAGGAACTGACCCGCTCCTGTGTTCCAAATTTCCCATCAGCCACCAGGTGCACCTCATAGGTAAAGTTCATGGTTCCGGCCAACTTGATAAGTAGATCGATACAGAATCCATAACAACATTGAGGTACAATTGGACGTCCTGTAACCAACCAGCAGAGGGTTGCAAGTTACAATCAATCTGGAGGAAATCACTCTCTTTCTTTTTAAATATTTTTGAATAACACCAGACATGCCCAAACAGTACACACACACACTGTTCAACCAAAATCACACATACAATAATATAGCTTCACACATGTTCACTGCAAACAGACTTCACACACTAAACACAGGCTGGCACATGCCCAGACTGTTTGCAAACATTAAGGCAAACACTCAAGCATATTCACGGTACATACTCACACCCACGAGCGCGAGCGCACGCGCACGCGCACACACACACACACACACACACACACACACACACACACACACACACACACACACACACACACACACATAAACACACACACACCAATATGCCAACAATCACACAAAGGCACACTCAGCTACATGCATACATATATAGATACCTACTGTATATATATGTATGCATTTCCAGTTGGTACTTAGCGGGCGTAGTAAAAGCACAGTGATATCTTAAACGTCCCTGCTGTGTTACCTGGGATGGTCTCATTTGGTCCAGTGCAGATCACCTTTTTAATATCTGCCACTCCATTTAAGGTTTTTTCCTCCTTGCAGGTTCCATCCTGCTCAGTGGGTTTCACATACACAAAGGGCTCCTGGTGTATGGTCACTATCTATAACAGACGGGAGAGAATGCTGTTTATCACACAGTGGGCTTTAGCTCACACTGACTCTGAGGGAGCTCAACATCACCAACCCTCCGGACAACAACCTCTCCTCAAGGAACACATAAAACACACACACACATACCCATGGTAGAAATGATGGCGAGAGAGAAAACGAGATAGAAGGATAGAGAAAGAATCCTGCGCAGACCCATTACATTGAAGATTCTGTAAGATATTAAGCGTTGCTTTACTTTATATATACACTGCATTCGGAATGTATTCAGACCCCTTGACTTTTTCCACATATTGTTACGTTGCAGCCTTATTCTAAAATATATATATATTTTTTAATCCTCATCAATCTACACACAATACCCTATAATGACAAAGCAAAAACAGGTTTTCAGGATTTTTTGCAAATGTATTAAAAACAAAAAACTGAAATACCTTATTTGCATAAGCATTGTATTCAGACCCTTTTTTTTATGAGACTCAAAATTGAGCTCAGGTGAATCCTCTTCCCATTGATCATCCTTGAGATGTTTCTATAACTTGATTGCAGTCCATCTGGGGTAAATTCAATTGATTGGACATGATTTGGAAAGGCACACACTTGTCTATATAAGGTCCCACAGTTTACAGTGCATGTCAGAGTAAAATACATGAGGTCGGAGGAATTGTCCGTAGAGCTCCGAGACAGGATTGCACAGATCTGGGGAAAGGTATGCCGCATTGAACGTCCCCAAGAACACAGTGGCCTCCATCATTCTTAAATAGAAGAAGTTTGGAACCACCAAGACTCTTCCTAGAGCTGGCTGCCTGGCCAAACTGAGCAATCGGGGGAGAAGGGCGTTGGTCAGAGAGGTGACCAAGAACCCGATGGTCACTCTGACAGAGCTCGAGAGTTCCTCTGTGAAGATGGGAGAACCTTCCAGAAGGACAACCATCTCTGCAGCACTCCACCAATCAGGACCTCAGACTGGGGCAAAGGTTCACCTTCCAACAGGACAACGACCCTAAGCACACAGCCAAGACAACGCAGGAGTGGCTTCGGGACAAGCCTCTAAATGTCCTTGAGTGGCCCAGCCAGAGCCCAGACTTGAACCTGATCTGGCATGGGAGAAACTCCGCAAATACAGGTGTGCCAAGCTTGTAGTGTCATACCCAAGAGGACTCAAAGCTGTAACCGCTGCCAAAGGTGCTTCAACAAAGTACTGAGTACAGGGTCTGAATACTTATGTAAATGTGATACTTTAGACATTTTCAAACATTTCTAAAAATCTGTTTTTGCTTTGTCATTTGTCATTGTGTATAGATTGATTAGGGGGGGAAACAATTTAATCAATTTTTGAATAAGGCTGTAACGTAACAAAATGTGGAAAAAGTCAAGGGGTCTGAATAGTTTCTGAATGCACTGTATATGGTGAACATCATTGTTTGAGGAGGGTGAAATGCGGTACCTTTAGTCTTGTGGACATCTGAAAGCCCCGCGGTTTCTCTGTCTCTCCTCCCGGCCAGATGATCTTCCTCTGATTATTCATCACCACCTACAGGGTCATGACACCACGATTAGAGGAGTGTTGACATAATGTGTGGAGCTGATGAGGGCCAAACACAAGGGAGTCCAATACAAAAGAGTCAGCTGCTTTAGCTACAGCTTAGCATTTAGCTAATAAAACCACTGCTTTCTAATTACCATGCGTACTGCTTAATAGAGAGCTGTAATAGCAAAAGATAGGAAGATCACAGTAGAAATAGCGAGAATGACTTTTGCAATAAAGTTACCTGAGTTCCATTGTAAATCCCGACTTGAATGAGTCGACTCTTCTGGTAGTTGAGAATGCTGTAGTGAGCGTACTTCCTGTCGCCATCGTCATTGAACTCCACACGTCCAGTGAGGCCCTCTGGGTACTTTGATGACATCAGAACCCTGAGACAGAGAAATTAAAGTAAATGTGAGTGTGATAGTGTAGGGAAATAGACAGAGTGAGAAAGTGTGTGTGTGTGTGTGTATGTGTGTACGTGTGTGTCTTCCTGAATTACAATATATCATGACTTTATAAATATACCTTTTGAAGAGGGACCCGGTCTTCCAGATGTTGGTGTTTCCCACACAGCCTCTGGGCGGCTCCGTGATGTTCTCCTTCTCAAAGAGCTCCTGGATGGACTGAGCCACCACTGCCACTGCGTCGTTGATATGGGCCGACTCGTTCTTGCCGTTGATGAGCTGGAGGCCGATGAGACCTGCTCACATCACGCCAACAGCAGCACAAAGCCAATCAGTGACCTGCTAGGCTACCAACCATCAGGATCCTTTTACAATACACACAATAAAGGAACCTCATGTTCAGCCATCCTGAGAAAAGGTCCAACCGCAAGTTTTGATCCAGCACCACACTCTCTGTTGCTCTATTTGTAAAAGCAATTTTAATCATCCAGTACTGGAACAAACAAGCACTGGATGTCTTTGAACCATGACCTTCATCGTGATCAAAATAGATTTGAACTGATTTTCTTTTTATTCCTTTCTGAGAAGAGGCAACATCATCAGAGAGGAATGGATTCATATTTTGAGGTTGTTAGTGAACTTTTCCCAGCATGAAAAAAAGAGTACCTTGAAGTTGGATCGATTCAATTCTATCACCCATTTTATAGGGGTTAGGTTGGAAAATACCACAAGCAGAAAGCTATAGTGTATGTGTGGGACCAAACAAACTTACATCAACTATATTAGAGAATTGATATACAAATCACATCAACAATCCAACTTCAGCTAAGTCTTTTCATTGCAATTGGTCCGGTAGTCTTACAGACTCTTGAAAGAAGCCACAGAGGTGAGTTTAAGACAGCAACAGGTGCTGAGACATGGACATGACTAGGGTTGCAATGGGGGGGGTATATTGGTATATTGGTATATTACTAGTTCACCAGTAAACTACCAGAATTGCAGTATCTTTCAAGGATTTTATGTAATCTATCAGAAGACATCTAGTGGCCCTTTTGGGTACTTCAGATTACCACAATCGTCTGTAATTATCTCTGGCTCTCTCTGGCCTTATCACATGTAAAATACACTATATGACCAAAAGTCTATGGACGCCTGCTCGTCAAACATTTAATTCCAAAATCATGGGCATTAATATCTAGTTGGTCCCCCCCTTTGCTACTATAACAGCATCCACTCTTATTGGGTTGCTTTCCACTAGATGTTGTAACATTGCTGCGGGGACTTGCTTCCATTCAGCCACAAGAGCATTAGTGAGGTCGGGCACTGATGTTGGGCGATAAGGCCTTGCTTGCAGTCGGCGTTCCAATTCATCCCAATGGTGTTCGATGGGGTTGAGGTCAGGGCTCTGTGCAGACCAGTCAAGTTCTTTCACACCGAGCTCTATAAACCATTTCTGTATGGACCTCGCTTTGTGCACAGGGGCATTGTCATGCTGAAACAGGAAAGGGCCTTCCTCAAACTGTTGCCGCAAACCATTATTCCTCCTCCACCAAACATTACAGTTGGCACTCTGCATTGGGGCAGGTAGCATTCTCCTGGCATTCGCCACAACCAGATTCGTCCATCGAACTGCCAGATGGTGAAGCATGATTCATCACTCCAGAGAACACATTTCTACTGCTCCAGAGTCCAATGGCAGCGAGCTTTACATCCCTCCAGCTGGCACTTGGCATTGTGCATGGTGATCTTAGGCCTGTGTGCGGCATCTCGGCCATGGAAACCAATTTTGTGAAGCTCCCAACGAACAGGTCTTGTGCTGACATTGCTCCCAGATGCAGTTTGGAACACGGTAGTGAGTGTTGCATCCGAGGAAAGATGATTTTCATGCGCTACTTGCTTCAGGACTCGGTGGTCCGGTTCTGTGAGCTTGTGTGGCTTAACATTTCGAGGTTGAGCCATTGTTGTTCCTAGACATTTCCACTTCACATTAACAACGTTTACAGTTGCCCGGGCAGCTCTATCAGGTCAGAAATTTGATGAACTAACTTGTTGGAAAGGTGGCATCCTATGATGAAGCTCTTCAGTAAGGCCATTCTACTGCCAATGTTTCTCTATGGAGATTGCATGGATGTGTGCTCGATTTTATACACCTGTCAGCAACAGGTGTGGCTGAAATAAACGAATCCACTCATTTGAAGGGGTGACCACATACTTTGTATATATACTGTTTATGAAATAATTCAAATAGATGATTTTAAAATAAAAAATAGAATGCAAAAGCTGTAAAGCATCTTATATATAAACCATCAACTTAGTGAATACAATTGGTGTATAATATGAAGGTTTCAGCATGAAATATTCTTTATACACTTATTTGACTTTGTCAATATGTATATTTATTGTCAATGTTTTGGCGTCAAACTGGTGGCAGTCAATAGTTGGAAGAGTTGCACGGTAATTAATGCCATTGTTGATTAGATGCTTTTTTTTCATTATTAAGTATATTTTCTCTTGAATCATATGGTCTATCTACTAGAAAGTAATGGCGAAATTACCAAAGTTACGATAGATTGCCATAGAGTTTATGTTAATTACAAAAATTACTGAAGATTCCTGTAACTTTGGTAAATTACAGGTAGCTTTGCAACCCTAGACATTACTGGCGAAGAATTTTCGGCAGAGGTCTGAGCATTGTCTTACGTCAGATAGCGATACGTACCGTCTCTGCACCGGTTGACGAGCGTTATGTAGGAGTGACACCACCTAACGTAAGACAATGGGGGTAGGGGGTGTTGGAGTGCCTGGGGTTGACGCTTACGTTTGTGACCACAAAGTGACATATTACGTGAGACTTGTGCAGACTCCGGGACATAAGCAAGAACGTTGTAGCTTACCATTCTATTTCAGTTACACTTCAATGTGGGGGTTGCAAAACTCCCTTTATAAAGTCATGAGAACCAAGCTATTAATATGTCAGGATAGTAAAATAAAGGCAGCACGGGAAGCTTTGGATAACCCAACATATATTTTTAAGAAACACACTGTATGTACGGGTTAACCTATCAATAGTTATGACTATAGATAAAGAAATAGGTTCAGAGATACAGGACCTAACACTGTATCTTAAGAGCTTATAGTGTAAATTACTGTGACTCATTTAAAACCTTTAAACATATCAAATGCTTAAACGTTTAAATGCTTAACACTCAACAAATGATCACACATGATATATTGTTCGTAAACAATGAATCCTTCATCTATGGTTATCTCCCTAATCATAGAGGTTAAATAAAGGTGACTCCAGAAGAAATCCAGTGTTATGAAGTGTTTTCCGGGTAGCAGCGTACGGTACGTACCATCTGGTGCCTCACTCAGGGCTTTACCCGACATCTCCCGCTCTCCCACCAGCCACACGTAACCCGAGCCCGTCATGTTGAGGAAACGGGCAGCCTTGTAAACTGCAGCAGCGTCCTCTTCACTGAAAACAGAGATGTTAAGTGACACAGGCGTGGTTACTTATCTTTCATCTAAATGCAAATCATTGCAGTAAATCACTACTGTGTGATATCATGCCAGCATTTAGCAGTAAAAGTATGTTAAAAAGTGTCAAATATAAGTCACTGTAAATCCAGTTGTGTTCTAATTAGGAGCCGGGAAAATGACTTATGATCATTTTAGGTTAAGGATCGTGATCAGAATGAACTAGATTCAGTAGTAGAGGCAGGTCAGCTATGATGGGAGGGGACTGATGAGACAAATGGGAGGTGCTGTAGTCTCACCTGGCGGAGAGGATGATGACACGAGCCTCCAGCTCTTTGGCCTCCAGAAGCAGAGCAGTTAAGTTAGTCTCCTGGCTGAACTGGAGGACTTTCTCTGCCTGTGATCGGGGCACAAAATAAGTCAAGCCAGCTACTTACCCCCACCTCAGAAACCACGCAGTCTCTTTACCTGTTGTGTTAGGTTTTGTTGATTTTTGTTGAAAAAGAGAGAGAGGAAAAAAGGAAAGCGATCCATGGAAATCGGCTCAACTAAAAAAAAGCTTTGAGGGGAAAAAAACGTTTGCATTTTTCGCATGCAAACTGAGGGTTATCAAGGCTCCAAAGAAGGACGTGCATGTTAGATAGGGGGGAGAAGAAGGTCAATGCAACCAGTAACTAAAAACAGGTGAAGGGGAGTGAGGGGAACCTTTCCCCCAACCAAAAACTGTTGAAAACTAGAGGTGCTACAAAACAGGAGGGAGTAGTAATCTGGGAAAGTGTTTTGTCCCACACTACCGGATCTCCACAAAGGAATAAACTTGCAATCTTTTTTTGTTTGTTTAGAACATGCATTCCTTTAGTTGAAGGGAAAAAAGTAATATGGTAGAAGCGGAGCGCTGTTCATTTGTTTATTTTTTTTTACGGAATAATTATAGTCTTTCCATAACAAAACCATTCTTCTGTGAAATCATAGGAATAATGCCTCAAAGTAAAAAGAAACACGTGCTTCCAAGATTTCTGGGTCGGCTGGTGACTGCTTGGGCTGGTTTCTAGTTGCTACGTTTGAAAAGTTGGGGGGCGGCGTGCATTGACCATGCAAATATACCTTAGGTCCTCGCTTGTTGTCATAGGACAGTTGGTCGAGGTTTTCATAGTTCCTTTTTTTATTCTGATGAGTAATGTGCACAGAGAAAATATGCAGACACAGAAGAATATTATAAACAGTTGAAAATGGATCGCAGTAAAGCATTCCAACAAATCTCCAACTTTTCTGCTTCAAATTGGGATCCCTTGGGGCTTGCCAAAAACATCAATGACAGCCACTGACCACTAGCAATCCTATTTACTGCTATGTCATATGCCCTTATTCACCACCTTTCAAATACAAGCCAAGACCCTTAAACCATCATCCAGCATTGGTCCAGAAAACAGTCATACTCTCTGTACAACAATTAGATTGAGAGGTCTATGTTCCAGATCAAAGCAATCCCAACACGTAAAAAGTCTGATTCTGCAAACTAATGCCCCTAAGGTTCTCTCCATTTTGAATTCCACTCTGCTCCTGTATATTGTGAAAGGAGTTGCAAGGCAGTCTCTTTGCCTTAGGGAGCCATTTCGCAGTGAAACATAGCATCTTCTGCTTGATAGACCTGCCAACCCTGATGCCTGAACTCTCAGCTCAGACCGTTGGGAGGCAGAGCGCTCTGGGTCTACGTCCTCCGCTACCCAAATGCTACAGTGACTCTGACACATTGGTTCATTATACTGCCTGACAAGCAAATCTGAAGTAAATCCCATTTCCTCCATTGTATTCACACTTCTTGGAAGGGAATAAAGAACAGTTTTGCCTCAAATGTAATCTGAGGTTGTTGTGGTCAGCGCTGCTCTGTAAAACACAGCTCCCCTTTCCAACTGTTGCATGATAATGTCTTGTGTCATGGTCAGTGCACACTCATGAATCATGACGTTGCAAAACAAGCATTAATCAAACTGGGACTACGGTCCTTATTTAGAATATAAATCAACTCATCTTGTAGGTAGCCTAGTGGTTAAGAGCGTTGGGCCAGTAACCAAAAGGTTGCTGGTTTGAATCCCTGAGCCGACTAGGTGAAAACTCTGCCTGTGCACTTGAAAAAGGCACTTATGCCTAATTGATCAGGTAAGTGGCTCTGGATAACTGTGTCTGCTAAATGACTTAAAAGTAAAAACCCCAAATGGATTTTTCTCCAGCCCTCCACTAACTCTGTGTGGCATTATAATGCCTAGGCAACAACAACAACAACAAATGTCTAGATGACTGCCATTGTTTTCACCAAGGATTTCCTCTCTGACTGCCCTATTTTTGCTTATTCAGTCTAGTATGATATTGTATGTTGTGTCACTAATGTTAGTATTCTAACTGAATCCATTACAGCTAGAAGAGTCTCTCTACCAGCTGTGCTAGAGAACCCCATCAAATTGTCCCTGTGGCTTGTCACAGCAGCACAGCATATAAACCTGATAAAATCACAGTCCAAGCTTTTAACTGTGGGAACACAGATACTGCCTTACATCGTCATATCGTAGTGTCTACCATATCAAGGTTTCTGTGACATTGATAGATTCCTTCAATCTGGTAACTGTAAATCTATCCAATCTCTGTTTATGGCAGTATATACAAGAGAGAGAGATAGTCTAGGGCGAACAAGATGGATTCCAGGAAGGAAGGAACAAGGAGCTATCAGTTAACCAACTATTCTTTCATCTACAGTAATGTAGGTCTTTACCATAGACAATACCACTCCACAGGTAAAGTCATACATACGATTCAATTAAGTCATAATCCTTAATAACAAGATGATTTATCGACATAAACTATACTTAGTAACTCCTAATCAATCTTGATCATGTGTGAGTAACTGATTAACCACAACGTGTTTAAAATGTCCCATCTCCCTTTGGTGTGGATTATCATGAGCATGTGTCAAATGAACCATTTCATCAGCCTCTGATTAAATTACTCTTCAAATCAGGACTCATTTCACTCCGTCACACAATTACAGGAAGGAGTCCCTGAAGAGAACACGCATTAATTACAAAAAGCCTTAACTACATCTTGAGGTGAAACATACTAAATGTATGTTCAACGATGTGTTAATTGTTCCTTCTCTTTTCCTTTAGGGAACATGATCCCCGGTCTGTTTTAGGCTTTAGGTGGATCAGCACATTTATTAATGAGCTAGCTACATTCCAAGTAACACAGCCTCAGAGCCAGAGGTGACTATGGGCTAAAATTATGCTCATGGTTACAACATTTATATGTGTCATTTCACTTGCATGGTCTCACAGTCCATTATCTGACAAGGACAAGGACCTTGCCGGCAGGCAAAACTAATGGATGCTGGTTTGAATCCCTGAGCCGACTAGGTGAAAGCTATGTTGATATGCCCTTGAGCAGTTAACCCTAGGTGCTCCTGTACGTTGCTCCTGTACGTTACTCCTGTACATTGCTCCTGTACGTTGCTCCTGTACGTTGCTCCTGTAAGTGTCTGCTAAAGGATGTACATGTAGTAAAACTAAAGATATGTCTTTCAGACAGTGTCTCAGGACAATCTGATATACTGCATGTCAACCATCCAACACTTTACAAGCCACCTCGTGAGCATAACACTGGGTAGATGATCTCCTTTCCTTACACACGTAAGATCACAACACAAATATACATGAAGGATCTCTGGACCATCATTATGTTTGAGAGTCATTGATGTTTTGCAACGCCCCAGGTGTGCTATTTGGCTCCCGTTGTGGATTGGCACAGGAGAATTGGACTATGGTGAAAAGCAACATGAGATGAGTAAAAGATGTACTCAGATCAGACCACATTAGACGCTGTAGATGTCTCTAGCATTTTGATGTTAGCCAATGTTTACACAATGGTCAGTGAGAAATGTGTTCACACAAAATAAAGGAAAACAGTTACATATAGTACATAGAAGGCCTTTGAGAGTTAAACAAAGACTACACGCACACACACACACACACACACACACACACACACACACACACACAGTCACACGCACTAGGGGTCCTGCGAGCCCGAGCATCTCACCTTTGTTTCCCTCTCCTCCAGTAGGGTCTCCAGTCTCTTCTGCGCGGCCCGCCCCTCGTGGTCATCGCTGACAATCAGGATGATGTGGTTCCATCGAAACTCTCGCATCATGTCGAACCACACGTGAGCCTGGTGGGAGTACGGGGGGACAGTCCGCAGAAAGGACAAGTGGATACTCTGAGGAGAAAGAAAATTAAGAAGAATGAGTGAGAGGAAGTTACTTGCTAGTAATCCACGGTTTTGGTGACATTTCTAACATATTCATAAGGCCTTACATTAGCTATTTTGGCAGCTAGCCAAGTAGTGGAGTAGAATTGGTCTCTCTTATCGGTTTCCATTCCCAGGGACCTCTCCATCATTTCCCCCTCCCCCTTCTCTCTCTCTTCTCCCTCCCTCCTCTCCCTCTCTCTGTCTCCCTTTCTCTCTCTTCTCGCTCTCTCTCTTTCTCTCCTTCTCTGTCTATCCCATCTTTCTTCTTCCCCTCTCTCTCTCTTACTCTCTCACTTCTCACTCCCTACCTCCCTCCCCCTCTCTCTCTTTTTAATTTCTCACCTTGTCGGAGTAGATGGACATGCGCGTGGTGAGGCCCACCACAGGGATGCGGTAGAAGCCTGCGGTGTATGACACAGGCGTGGGGGTGAGGTGGTCATTGGACTGGGGAGGATGACTCACCAGGATGGCATACACCTGCAGACACAAGTATGGGAATGAAAGATAACCGCACTTCCTGTACAGAGAGTTGAAAGGATAAAAAAAAGTGTATGGAATATTGATTCATCACTGCGACATGGAAATGTCATATCAGCTTTCTCCTCTTAAACCATCCTCATTTAGCAATATGACTCTGCTCAGTCGATAGATATTTATTTGGCTCAAAGCTGAATGGCACTCTACAAACAGCTTTTTACTGCGCAACTGTATATCAATTCTTAGATTAGTAGGATCTTGAAAATGGAACATTGATCCAACTGAGGCAGAAAAAAACCATGCAGGCATGATGGTTTAGTGCGTGCAGCCCGTATGGTTGGGCCTCAAATGAGGTCTTCCATCCAGAGAGTGCTTCCAGGCATCTACCATCTGTCATAGACCCTCTCATTGAGTCTCTCACATGGTTAGATCTCCATCTATGCAGTTACCAGACACTGTTTCCTGCATTTGACATGTAGAATACTGACACGTTTCTCATCCCTGCAGCCCTCTGTGATGATGAATGGAACTCAGATGTCGTGGAACGAAGGGAGATATGTTTGTAACGTAACCATTTCTGTCAATTACAATCATTACAATGAAGAGGACCAGGGACACGGTCTTCGTGTGTGTGTCTGTGTGTGTTTGTGTGTGTGTGTCTGTGTGTGTTTGCGTGTGTGTGTCTGTGTGTGTTTGCGTGTGTGTGTCTGTGTGTGTTTGCGTGTGTGTGTCTGTGTGTGTTTGCATCTGTGTGTGAAAGAAAGTGTGAGAATTTGAAAGAGAGATGGGGGAGACGGTGTTCCACACCTCAGCTCTCTTCACTACATGATATTGCTGCTTTCCAAAGCAACGTAACGCTTAATGTGAATGTGATGGACCAGGATTTTAGTAATGTGTTTCAGTGTTGGAACAACTCTCAAAGGGATAACATCACAATACATAACTTATGAATGTTGTTTTCATTGTTACGATTCAATTGCAAAAGTTGTATTCACATGTCCTGAGCAATAGCTATAATGACCTAAAGAAGAATCGCACTTCAGGTGAAAAAGCCAGTTATTCTTTCCAGTCTAGAGGCAAAAACAATTGCATACCATACACTCATGTGTCTAACCAATACAACATCAGTTTGCATTAATTATTGCTCTAGCAATGAACATGAACCAAACAGTTAAAACTATCAATTTCAAATGACCAAATCATAATTTGACATAATACAAACTAAACGCCCTTCTCCCCTAATAAGGTTGGTGACATAACGTCAGACCAGCCAGACATGCACCACAACTGCTACCCCCCAAATGCTTTGATGCAGTGGGCCGTTACGCATGCGGCAATGTCAGCGGGGAAAACTTGCAAGATTCTGGCATTTAATCTCTTGTTGTCAGATGAACTCGTGGATACATTTAAAAGAAAAATGAGCTGTAGTTTTACAAACCAATGCTAACACATTGAGCTAACGCTAGTTAGCATTGGCTCATGAAAGTACTGCTAATTTCCTTCATACTGCACACAGAGAAATAAAACTGGTATCCCACGAGTCCATCTGACTCTGGGTAAATTGAACAAGGGCCTAAATGCCAGAACCTCGCAGTATACCATAGTTGTCAAAATGGTGAGCAGCTGCTCTTGCAATCATTGTCGTGAGGCCACACCCGCCCCACTCATGTTAGAAGTTCAGAATGAGAAAGTGTAGGCAATATAGAAATAATTACGCTCAAATGTAAAAATAATTAAACTAAATTAGGAGAATTTCTATCATCCTAATCAGTGTAATCCAGTGTTCGAACATGTAAACAAGACTGCATGGGATTTCTGTTAATGCGACTCCTTGCAGCCAATGGCAATGTCTGCTTTAGATGTAATGCCAGGAGCTGCTTGTGGATTTGACAATGCAGTTCCACCTCTTAACACCGCCAAAACAACTGCTATGCCGATGTCGTTAAAGCATATCTGATTGAATAGGTTATATTAACCCTTGAATACATAGCTTTGTCTGACTAATAAGATACAGATATGGGGATAGAGATTTGGCCACGTCCAACAGACCATTTTCAGGCCATTTACTTTTCATGTTAGGCCACAAGTTCAGGTTTGGTAGTTACTCATTACATAGTCTACTGTTTATGTAACAACGTCATATGCATATCTGACATATAAATTAATTTCAGCTTCCATTTTCTTTCGGAAGCTCGATGGTAATACCAGAGGTGACGGATCTCTGAAAAGGACGCAGTTTCATAGTATTGTTATCATAGCCTAAAGGGCTAGGCTCTAAGAGATATTGTGAGAGCAACGACATTGCTGTATTGGTTATTAAAATTGTGTAACAAATTACACGTTTCGTTTAGGAAAAAATATCAAATGTAGTCAGCTCAATCTGCTTGAAATATACAATAGCAGCAGGTGGCACTGGCACAGTGTTTCACAGGCAGGCATTGAGGTTATAATCTAGACAGATGGCATTGTCTGTTTATTGCAAAAGATGATCACAATATATCGACCTCATCTGCCCGATTACTCACGTCAGTCAGTTCACTTGAAACAGACACAGGATGATGCTGCATCACACTAAATAGGACGATTAATTTCCCTCCCAATTGTGTGCATAGGCCTCATACTAATTTGCACAGCTTAAATATAGTAGGCTTCATGATCATTTTAGCCTTATAAATGGTTCTGATTGATATGATGGACATTTTGCATAGAATAGATGGCTAAATGACTCATCTAATTAGGCAATTAATCATTCAACACCCATGCAGGGACATCGGATCCCTCCTGAGATACCTGGTTAGAGATGAGGTCCTCGCAGACGGAGAGAGCCATCTGGATAGCGTTGGGTTTGTGCGTTACGGAGATGGCGGTCAACTTGAATTTATCTCTCCCGTAGATCTGATTCGCCTGGGTCACCGCATCCTTAAAGACTTGCTCGTACCTCTTCTGACTCAGGACTGCTCCGATGTTCACTATCTTCGGTTCGCAGCCGCCCCGCGCGCAAGAGCACGAGAGGAACACCGCCAGCAGAAACAGACGCATCGTGTGAACGATCAAACCGCACAGAAGACCCCGGTTGCGTCTCTCCCTCGTGTTGGCGGGTCGGTTAGCCCGGCTTCTGGACTGCACGGTTCACCCGGTTAAAAAGACTGGAACCACCGTCCCCCTAGACAGTGTGGAAAATCTGGACAGCTGATTTATGGGAAATGCGGAGGAATGTTCATGGTCAGGACCTCAACCACTGTTGGATTATCTTCGTAATTGTCAGCAGCCTTTCTTCAAACATTTTGATTTTCTTTGTCAATTTCCACCATTTTCTTTTTTCCAATGTCGATAGAAACGAGTCAGAGCATATTTTTCGGTGTATGCGTTTTCCTTTATGCGCTGTGTATCGCTCTCCTCCGTGGGCTCTGTGCGGGGCTTTGCTGTGAAGTGATTATCAGACTGATGCGACGCTTGGGGCTGCGGCTGTCCTTGGTGCTGACAGCTGTGCCCGCGCATTGGTGCGCGCTTCCGCCGTCTACCTTTTGATTTTTCGTTGACCTTATGCTGCTAGAATGAAAAGTAAATAAAACAAATGAAGCTAATCACAGAACATAAATGTATCTTGTTTTCAACATCTCATCAATGATGTTATTCATTATAGGACACGCATCTTAGATTATGAATAGGGGATCAATGACAATCAAGAAAAAAAATATGTGTCAGAACAAAAATAATTGAGGTGTCAATGAAAATTGACACCTCAATAATCCAGTGACCCAGATAATTCCAATGTGAGATTTTTTTTTCTCCACCCGCATTGCTACAGCGCACCGAGTAGATGGACCCGAGCCTGCATGCTCATTGCGCTGAAATGGGTCGCCGGTCTCAGTTGAACTGGCTCGCACTGTAAATCAACATAATTCCACATACCCAGGTGGACCAGGACCACCCATTTTAGGTTACACCTCCCCCCTTTACATCCAAACATCCAATCAATTATGTAACCATGTTATCCATATTTCAACCTCGCAAATCTTGCAAACCTCCAACGCTCCAACATAACCACAGTACTTTTATGACGCTTATCTACTGCAAGTCCCTGACATGGGGATATATAGAGATAAAAATGCCTGAATAATTTCTTGAGTTGTATCTAAAATTAGTGTCGAATAAACTATTTTATCTTGACTAATTCCAAAAGTGTGACATGAATGTGTCGTTTTATCTCATTTGTATTGACAGATGTCTATACTTGCTAGATGTTTTGTCCGATTGTGGGGTCGGGTAATGTCATTTGAAATGTCTGAATGGAGAGAGGGAACCAAGTGTCCAAGTAACCATGTGAGGCACAAGAATATCCGTCTTGCTAAGCAAATTTTCAACCATCCTGGTAACCTAGGAAACAAGCCTCTCTCTCTCCACAGTGTTACATTTCAGAAAATTCATATTACCTAACACATTTATTGAACATAAAATACCTTATGGCACAGCTATTACTTTTATGCACATCACACTGGAAAACTGATCAAGCATAGGAGCCTAGCCTAGGTTAATTTAGACAAAATGCCATTGCAATTGGAATGTAGGCCTGCCAATAGTCTATCCTATTTCTACCCACATTAAACCCAACATGTTTCCCAGACAAATCTGATGTTTCTGGGTTAACTAGCCTACAGTGAGGGAAAAAAATATTTTCCCTCATTAAAATGCAAATCAATTTATAACATTTTTGACATTGGTTTTTCTGGATTTTTTGTTGTTGTTATTCTGTCTCTCACTGTTCAAATAAACCTACCATTAAAATGATAGACTGATCATTTCTTTGTCAGTGGGAAAACGTACAAAATCAGCAGGGGATCAAATACTTTTTTCCCTCCCTGTATAAGGTCAACCAGGGTTGTAAAAGGGATGGGCTGTTTATAAACCAGATAATTAGTGGTTAAATCTAATCTGTTTTATCTCCTTTAATCAATAGTCAATGAATTTTTCATTTAGCAGGACATAATCTGTGAGCCCTGTTGTGTGTTTAGCAAATGTAAATGTCATGTGCACATATATTTTCAAATGAAAGAGACATTTTGGAAATGAGGTCACAATTGATCAAACTGTCTACTGAATTATGAATTACGAACGCAGAGATGGCCCTCTATGAGAGGCACACAAATAGGCTAGAGATGATATACAGTGCCTTCGGAAAGTATTCAAACTCCTTGACTTTTTCCACATTTTGTTAGGTCACAGCCTTATTCTATTAAATTGTTTTATCCCTCATCAATCTACATACAATACCCCATAATGACAAAGCAAAAACAATTTTTTAGACATTTCTGCTCATTTATATATATAAAAAAAACGTAAATATCACTAACATAAGTATTCAGACTCTTTACTCAGTACTTTGTTGAAGCACTTTTGGCAGCAATTACTGCCTCGAGTCTTCTTGGGTATGATGCTACAAGCATGACACATCTGTATTTGGGGAGTTTCTCTCATTCTTCTCTGCAGATCCTCTCAAGCTCTGTCAGGATGGATGGAGAGCTTTGCTGCACAGCTATTTTCAGGTCTATCCAGAGATGTTCGATGGGGTTCAAGTCCGGGCTCTGGCTGGGACACTCAAGGACATTCAGAGACGAAGCCACTCCTGCGTTGTCTTGGCTGTGTGCTTAGGGTCTTTGTCCTGTTGGAAGGATAATATTTGCCCCAGTCTGAGGTCCTGAGGGCTAGGGAGCAGATTTTCATCAAAGATCTCTCTGTACCTTGCTCCGTTCATCTTTCCCTCGATCCTGACTAGTCTCCCGGTAACTGTCGCTGAAAGAAATTCCCACAGCATGGTGCTGCCACCACCATGATTCACCATAAGGGATGGTGCTAGGTTTCCTCCAGACATGACGCTTGGCATTCAGGCCAAAGAGTTGAATCTTAGTTTCATCAGACCAGAGAATCTTGTTTCTCATTGTCTGAGAGTCTTTAGGTGCCTTTTGGCAAACTCCAAGCGGGTTGTCATGTGCCTTTTACTGAGGAGTGGTTTCCATCTGGCCACTCTACCATAAAGGCCTGATTGGTGGAGTGCTGCAGAGATGGTTGTCCTTCTGGAAGGTTCTCCCATCTCCACAGAGGAACTCTGGAGCTCTGTCAGAGTGACCATCGGGTTCTTGGTCACCTCCCTGATCAAGGCCCTTCTCCCCTGATTACTCAGTTTGGCTGGGTGGAAGAGTATTAGTGATTCCAAACTTCTTCCATTTCAGAATGATTCGGAGCTCTACGGACAATTCCTTCGACCTCGTGGCTTTGTTTTTGCTCTATCAACTGTGTGACCTTATATAGACAGGTGTGTGCCTTTCCAGATCATGTCCAATCAATTGACTTTACCACAGGTGGACTCCAATCAAGTTGAAGAAACATCTCAAGGATGATCAACGGAAACAGGTTTCACCTGAGCTCAACTTCGAGTCTCATAGCAAAGCGTCTGAATACCTATGTAAATAAGGTATTATTATTTTATTTTTTAATATTTTCACTTTGCCGTTATGGGGTATTTTATGTAGATTCATGAGGAACATTTTTCATTTAATACATTTTAGAATAAGGATGTAAAGTAACAAAATGTGGAAAAAGTCAGTGGGTCTGAATACTTTCCGAATGCACTGTATCATAATTAGGCATAGTAAACACATTGCCCTTTTATGAAGTGTGTGGTTTCCTCAGGAATGGAAACAAAACTATTAGTACATATGGTTCTTCGTCTGTAGGATTAATTTATTCAATAGATTTCTTAAGTATGACATTGTATTCAGATCAATGACAACACTTTAAAGGGGAGTGACATTACCCCTGCCTCAGGCTTCTCGATTGGTTTAAATAACTACATTACTGTATACGTCATATAAAGTAACCTTTCATAACACGGGTGTCAAGAATAGAACAATTTAATAACAGCACGACTGGTTTTCAGATAGCTCAGAGCCATATAGATATACAGTATGACTATCCATGGCTGTGGCTCTGGGATAGCTGTTAGACTGTGGCGCTGTGGGTGTGTGTTAAACGCTGCCTAATGAGAGCCACTCAGAGTGAAGACCAACAGCAACAAGGACTCTTGTTTGCTGGATTCCTGTAGTAGCCCTTAGTGTCATCCCTCCCTCCCTCCCTCCCTTCTACCCACCTTCCCACCACTCACACATCAATACAGCAGGGCCAGCCTGCAATGCAGCCGTTATATAATGATGTGCACTGGCGGAGAACAGACGTATACAAGCAAACAGACTCAAGAGTCTCATTCCACTCCAATGAGACACACACACACTCTCTAGAGTTCTCACATGCACACACACGATCATCCACCCACACGGAGACAAGTACATACATACACTTACCACCTACACAGTGGAAGGACTCTCTCTCTCACACACACACACACACACACACACACACACACACACACACACACACACACACACACACACACACACGTCCCTCCTACACACTAACACATACCCAGGCAGCAATCTATTTGTATGCCAGCCATAACCTTTAGTTACATGTTGCAATGTGAATCAGTAGTGGCAGAACACAGGTACTCCTTTCAGGTGGGGAACCAATAATGAACAGTACACCTTTAAGATAACATTCTGAAAAGTATTGCACCAGCGTCCCTTTGCATTGCTAAGTTCATCTACATGAGTGTGTGTGTGTTCATCAAGTTCTGTGACCATTTAGCCACATTAGTTGATTGAGAGGTGGGAGTAAATCATTCTTCTGGTGTCAATATGTTAGCATAAATAGAGTACTGTAATTCATAGAGGCGGGTTGCCTAAGCGTGCCTTCTGAAGATGCATGTCTGATGTGTTTCCTGCATAAATTACTGATGAGCAGTTCTCCCTTTTTTTCTGTGGCCCTGTCCCAGCGGCAGTATTCCTGTTCTGTTTGTCAGAAAACATGAATTTAGTAGATGTATATGTAACAGTATATGTAACAGTATAACTTTAGACCGTCCCCTCGCCCATACCCGGGCGCGAACCAGGGACCCTCTGCACACATCAACAACAGACACCCATGAAGCATCGTTCCCCATCGCTCCACAAAAGCCGCGGCCCTTGCAGAGAAAGGGGAACTACTACTTCAAGGTCTCAGAGCAAGTGACGTCACCGATTGAAACGCTATTTAGCGCGCACCACCGCTAACTAAACTAGCCGTTTCACATCCGTTGCATATACTTTAATGGAAAAGAGGTGGCTTACTTACTGATTGTTTGATTCGGGGTTGAACTAAACAAATACATAATTCAAAAGGTGACATGTAGTGTAATTGACGCAATTTAAATGTCAGAACAATCAAGCATCTAAAACCTGGATTTCTTACCAACTCAGTCTTATTGAAAACGTCCAAGTACATATCATGAAAATACAACAAGCTGGACTACAGTGGCTAGGAATAAACAGGAGGAACACACAGTAGAAGATATCCAAACTGCTAAAGTAGGACAGAGGGAAAACAGAAGGCACAGACACTGCAAGAGAGGCACTGAAATATGTTAGGCTATTTTTAAGCCACTCTGACCTTGTTCATCCTTAGATGGATGCAGTTTCACCATGTTTCCATGAAGTGTGTTCCACTGTTCATTTGTATCCTTGATGTAAAATCACTCAATCCCAGTCTAATATTATGCCAAGGTCCATGGAGGATTCCTCCTTTATTGAGAAATTTGAGAGAAACACATGGTTCATTGATGATTGTAAAACTAAAGGCCCATTGGTAAAACAGACAACACTGTTATAAATAATGAAATATAATGGATGTTAGAGGAGATTAATGTGTATAGATGAACCAACTATCTACTTCACTAGAGTGAATAACAACACAAGCACAATAACAGGAAGGAAGACAACCAGCAGACAGCTCATCTCCATCAGGAAGAGAAGCACCAGGAATATCAGGTAGCAGCATCGACAGTGTTGTTGCATCTGCCTCATCATCTGCATCAGACGAGGAGGGTACAGGCAGCATCCACACAGCAATATTGACTCCATGCGAGTCTGCAGCCTCTGTTCCATGGCGAAGCAGAGTCGTGGGGCTGGAATGGTCTCAGGCAGAGTGTCTGTGATGATGAGTCCACGTTCAGAGCTACTGACCTGGTGGTACATCATATCCTCCTGCATCCTCTGGATCTCCCAGTGGAGGAGAGGAGTTTTCTGTCGACATAAGGGGCACTGCACCCGGCTAGGATCTGCTGCACGCTTAAGGATGGTGGCCAGACAGCAATGGCACAACGTGTGGTCACAGTTCAACAATGCCATCCGATGGTCGCCCTGAGAGTCGTACAGTTCACTGCAGATGGGGCACTCATTGTCCCCTAGGTTGTCGCTATTTTTTTGACTCCCGACACTTGTCCCTTTGCTTTGAGGCTGCTCTGTGTTGTCAAAATGGAGCTCTTGTTGAACAGATGTGTATTGGTCAGCCCCATCCGCTGGCCCTGTTTGGGTGACTGGTCTGCGAATTTGCTTGACCTCTCCCAGGACATGCTGTTGTAGAAGCAGGGGCTTTTTCACTGAGCCATCCTCTCCCTGGTCCCTCTCCTTCTCTACCTCCTTGGTTTCCTCAACCATACTTAACACTGCAGGACACCTTGCTCCAACAACAGAACAAATCATTTCCTCATGTGTCACGTCGTTCCCTGCTTGCCCCGTTTCAAGGTCACCCGCTATTCCATCCATATTTTGTTAGATAAAACTAAACAGTATTCTGTGTCAAGTTTCAGATTAGGCTGAGCAGAATTCCAGTGGCATGTACAACCCAGATCTCTTAGCTAAGAAAGTTCAGTCACAACACTCTACCTGGACAAAACTTGACTCAATGTGAAAGTAGGCAGTAGTGTTGATGTAATGCTAGCCTCTCTGTCAGCGAAACCAACCTCGATAAGCACTTTCACAGTGATAAGCCCAAGTTTCCAGAAGTGCTAGTGGCCAAGCAGTACACTGAGCATTCCACTCAGTTCAACACATTAAAGGTTTCTTTAGAAGAGTTTGTCTACAACTGTAATAATGCAAGAGCAAACACAATAGATTTGAATATGTTTATTCTGCTGATTTACATAAATGCTGCATTTCTAGACAATGCATTGACTAAAAATAATCTCTCCAATCTGCTGTGTCATATGAAGAAAGGTGGGTTAAACACGTATTATTGTGCTATTCTACCTTTGCTAATCATTTTTCTAAACCAATGTCCCCACTTTGGGGTAACTGTGACTATTGGCCATAAAGGGCCAACTGGGATCAGTTAGAACAGTCACACTAACCCTGACCCCTGACCCAGAACATCAACACAGTCACAAAGCACATTCAGCGCTACCAGTACACTCATTCGCGGGTCATTATGCTCACACTTCCATCAGAGCAGACAGACATGTACAGTATTTGGTACAACCTAACGGCATCATTGTTGTCACAGAGTGCAGACAAAATCTGGCTCTTAGGAACAATCTCAGAGTACAGCCAGCAACACAGCATCATATAATGCAAGTACATACCAATGGCCTGTATAGACCTGCACAGTCACAAAGCACTAATATGGTAATAATGTCCTGTATCATTAGCACAGTAACACCCTGTTAGCACTCTCACAGCTTTTCTCATTAGGGAGCATGTTTTAAGTCTGGAGCGAAGCAACTCAATCAAACAATATTGCCACATGATATTTGCTTACTTTGAGTGCATATATAGTGCACACCTGCGGTATGAAGCCATGAAACTCCTTGGACAACCCCGCCTTTCCTCATCACAAAT
The DNA here is from genome assembly GCF_034236695.1 of Oncorhynchus nerka. Lineage (NCBI taxonomy): Eukaryota > Metazoa > Chordata > Actinopteri > Salmoniformes > Salmonidae > Oncorhynchus > Oncorhynchus nerka. The sequence goes on from NC_088399.1 coordinate 37,363,326, forward strand.
GGGACTCACAGCTATGTAATAGAGAAAGAACAAGCTACAAACAACAACACTGAGTTTCTTATAGGACATCTCTGCTAAATGCTTTGTCAAAATGGCTTTGTCCATAAGCGATCCACATGTAAATATATTCTGCATACTGTCTTGAGTAATGACCTTTGACTATAATTGTTATCCTCATGTCTACACAGTGTGCGGTGGTACTTCATTCTACTGTTTCCACCTGGTTTTGATACTTTCTAATACTTATTTCAAACGATTCAAATTCAACATATTGGTAACTACCTGGTACCAACATTCCAGTACTGTCATCATATACTGCACTGGTGCATAGTACAAAGGTACTGCATAATCTATTCAGGGGTAACGTGAGGGAACCACTATCAGTTGGCAGGGTCAATCAGCAACTGAGCTTTAAGATATTCTCCAGGGGACACAAACACTCCTGAAAGGGCCTGAAGCTGGGGCTGGGTGCCAGCTTTCATTAAACATTAATGCTTTAAGCACTCATTTTGGAACACAGTGATGTCCTCACAAGTCATGATTGCCCGATTTGGAGTTTCCTTGAGAACTTAGGCTGAAAAGAAATGACATGTTTTAAGTTATAGCAAGTTATGTTTTTTTACACTGACCTATTTTGTATGGTAGTCACATGTCTATAATGCCAGGAGGTACAGAGATCAAACTGAAGCCTGCTGGAATCATATAACAATGTACAGACAGCACACCGGTTTCCAATACATTCCTGTTCATTCACACAGTATAGACTCTCACTATCAGCTACAATAAAGGCTAGGCAATTCTGGCATATCTATTCATATTGGTTGGTTCTGGTGGGTCTTCACAGGAATATGGGCTGAATCCTGTACGATTGAGATGTGGATAAACTGGATTGAAGACGCCAGGAGCGATCAGAATAAATCAAAAGAAAGATGAGTGAAAAGGGAGCAGTCCTCAGGTCCCATCAATCCTATAGGATCACAGAGTAGCTATAGCTAGGCACTTAAACGAGGCCAGAGCGAATCTCACCAAGTTCCCACAGGAGAGTGTTAATTTCGTACACTTGAACTGGCCAAAGATAGTCTGGTCTCTTTTTACACCTGTACAACTCTGATGGGAGATGTGAGGGCATTCAGTTGCTTTGTTTGAAATATAACAAGAAGGGGAGAAGATGAATCCTCCCCCCGGCATTTTGTCTTGCTACGGAAGTCCAATTAAGTGAAAATGTGGAGCACGACTTCGGGGCTTTGGTAGAATAAGAGTCCCTTTGGGCGCTTGGTTGCTGCTCAGTTATCAAAACAATAACAAATGCTGCTTTTACTACAGCTGGTTTGCATCACAAGACCCCACAATTCATTAACCATGAAAGAGCTACAAAAGACTAACAATTTTCTGGTGTTAAATTCCATGGGTGTCCTCTTCTCTTTTATATTTGAATACCTTTTGGACAATGAAGGTGTTTTTGGACCAGTACCTCGTTTGGCTTTCCTGTGCTTCTTTCAGTGTGTGAGAGGTCAGAAGTCCAGCGTGTTGTGCTGGTAGCGCAGCCGAGGGCTGTTATCACTGTAGAACTGACTGAACCACCGCCTGTGTTTCTGGATGGCAGAGTCCTCCTTCACCAGCAGGGGCTTAGAGATGTACTTCTTATTGTTCCAGATCATCACGTCCCGCTCAAACTGGGACATAAACCAGTCAGAACAACAAGGGGTTAGTTATATCAAAACCTGAAATAAGTAGTGATCAATCTGACAAGAATGTTCACATAAAAAGCAAAAAACTGCCAACGAGTGACTTTTTAAAAGTCAAATTTCAAAGTCTACCATGTATTCTACTATACTGTATATTCACCAGATTATATTATTAAGGATACTAATAATGTGTATGAATTGACATGCATGATATTCATGGTTTTGGAATATGATGTACCACATTGAGAACAGTTTGATCATTGGCTGTACAGTACAGTTCCTGTGTGTTACAACGTGTGTACGAGAGTCTGAGGGCAGGAGTAAGCTGGGCAACATGGTGGGGATACATGGTACCTGGATGCACTCTGCCCTCAGGATGAACTTGGGCACCAGTGGGGGGATGTTGCTCTGGTAGAAGATGGTGTGGGACACACACTGCAATAGAGGCTCCACGGGCGTCACACAGTGCATGATCACACCCCGACCCAGGAAACTGTGGTCGAACAGCAGGAACACCACCCCTGGACCAACCTGGAACACACAGACATATATTACTGACACATACACATCATGTCCATGTACTAAACATAGAGTAGACACAATTCTGGACAGAGCTAAATGGATGATCCATAAAAAATGTAGTTGATTTATGGTGCTGGACACATCAGACTGAAACACTGTTATTGATACAATACTAAGGTGAATGTTAATTGCAGGCAGAGGTCTTGTACAACGTCACCATAGTGACTGAGGCAGCTCGTTTGGAAGCAGCCATGTATACACAAATCCAAAAGCACAGTGAAGCGAAAACAAGAGGTGACAAAGCTGTCTGAATGGTCAGTTTATTCCTTTGAGACGGTGATATATATCTCAGCTGACGGAGAGGCTAAAACCAAGAGCAGTCTTGGCACTGGGTGGTCTTGGCTGACACACTTGTTGACAATGATGACTTCAGCTGTGTTTTACGACTGAATTCAGCACCTCAGGGTCACAATTTTCTAAACACTATCTAGTCTGTCTGTGATTATCTGTACCTGTCGAGCCACTACATCCATGTCCAGCAGAGGCCAGTGGCGACCAAACACAGTCAGGGCATGTTTCACCAGCATCTGGGAGCAGTGCTTAGTGGGCTCAGACTCAGCTTCCCATTGCACCTGGAAATATATATATATATATATACATATACATATACACACACATACACACAGACACACAGACACACATACACACATACACACACACACAGACACACACACACACACACACATCAAGTATTTGTAGGGACACACCATTGAGGCACCATTTAAAGAAGTTCTAAACGTATATATAAGTAGGGCCCAGAGTGGTAAGGTCACATGGTCAGGAAGTCCTTACCTTCCAGTCGTGCCTCACAAACTCCCAGGTCTTGCTGTTGGTGTAGCGCAGGTCAACCCCGCTCACAATGCCTGGTGTGTGCAAGTGGGCCAGGTGGGCAATATCTGCTGCATTCTCAGGGATCTCCTACAGGTGGCAGTCACAGAGAGGAAAAGGCACAGTAGACTTTCTCTTTATAAGACAAAGTCTTCAGGCTTTACTAAATAACACATTGACCTAAAGTTATCATATGGTAAATAAAAAATATACAAGTATAAAATGAAGACCTTTTCTTATCACACACACACACACATCTACAACAGACCTCTATGTGTGCGTTGATGAAGTGCTCAGTGCGGCCCCGGTAGACCCATTCCCCTCGTGTGATCTCCCCCTGCTCTGGTACTGTCCAGCCAGGTTCCTCTCCGTCACAGTGGAACCACACCAGAACCTGACCATTGGTCTCCATACTGCGCCAGCAGCGCACCTTAGCAAACTCTGGCACTAACGATCCACAGAGGGAAAATAAACAAATTCATTGTATTGTGCAAAATGACAAATTAATCTGTTTTTAAAATGTAAGACATTACACTGTTTACAATCTCGGCACTCAGAATCAAATCAGCTACTAATGTTTAGGCTGTCACGATAGATTGCAGTTGACAGAAGTAAAATCCCACATTATTTTAGCTGGATACATTATAAACATGGTTAAATTACATTATATTGAGTTGGTCGTGGCTTCTCACCTTTCTCTGCATAGGGGATCCTCACACACTTTCCGTCTTCCCCCCGGAACTGCCAGCCGTGGAACGGGCACTCTATGCTCTGCCCCACCACACGCCCCCCCACTGCCAGGTTGGCCCCCAGGTGTGGGCAGTAGGCATCCACCACATAGGCTTTGCCCTCTGTGCCCCGGAACACTGCCACCTGCTCACCTGGGAGGAAAACAGATTTGGGGTCAAAAGTAAGCTGTGAGGAGCTGGGTCTTAAAATTAGATGACTATTATAATAAAATACGTGAAATATCCACTTAAAGCCAATTAAGACATATAAATGTGAAGACACCTAATTTATTGAATGAGCATTTTACTGTTTGAAGGACAACTAAAAAAATCTCTGAAAAGGCTACATTTCTCTTTAAATTCACTGGGTGTCTGTTAGATGAATTTAGTAACTATGTGTTCATTAACCAATTCAATTAAAACACTGTCCGTTTCTAAGAATTTGTAAGGTTATTATTTGCATAAAATGGACAGAGACCAGCCACCAAATTAGTCAATAGCGTTTATTCTCGAGAGCTCTGCCCATCATTTCATGTACATTGGTTTATATACCTCTCATTTCGTCATAAATGTCCCTCCTCCTCTCAGACAATGACAAAGCTGCTTTTCAATTCCATTCCAACACATACATATTGCTTACCATATGCTACACAATCTACTGCAAGCCCAACAGTTTCCCCCCTCCCTGGTTGGGGACCAGACATCTTTCCTGTTGTTAGTTTCACTGTGGTTTCAAGTTGTTTTTTAATACTTCCTCTTTGCCTATGTGCAAACATTCTTCATCAAACAGGATAGAATTCTGTTAGTTATAATTCTACTTTAAATGTATACATCATTTAGTCATTATTCATAAAAATCCCATAACAGTGTCCCCAGTAAACAATGTATTCAGGGTAACAACAACCGTATCCAGAGGGTTGCCAACCCACCTGGCTTGGCCTGAACTCTTCTGTAACCAACCTGTACCTCCTGGCAAGCACTGAAACTATTCTAGGATATTAAATAAATAGCTACCTAAATACATATAAACAATTGTAAACATCTGCGTTTGGTACACTTTCTTTCAATTGTAAACCATGTTGAAGGCCCTATTTCATTTCCTGGAATGAGCTTGGTCTGAGTTGGCAAGCTTAACAGTACAGTAAATGAAAAGAATGGACTGGGTGTGAGACAATGCCATTTATGTCATATTCTCACAATCATATTCTCAACCAAGTCTGTGTTAAATGCTCATCTGAGGTATGACCCCTGTCTCCTAAACTGTGTCACTGCATCAGAGAAGGGCGGGTGTGTTGTATGTGCGACCTACAGTATATATAGTTAAGTTGGACAGGACCGATCAGGAAGCTACAGGCACGTATACCACAAGCACGTACACCACACTAAGCCACGGCCCACTGCATAGTGAGCCATCAGATTGAGACAGTGTGGGATTGGATACGGGGCCAGAGGCCAAGCAGCAAACTAGCTGGCTTAGCTCCTGACTGTGACCCCACGGAGCTAAGATTACCTTCAGATTAAAGCCGCCCAACTGTCACTAAGGATAGGATTCAGCGGCCCTGGCAACGCTAGGCAATGAGTAGGCCCTCCCGGTTAAACCCTCGGAAACCGGGATAACGCCCTGCCGCCCAAATGACAACAGATAGGTAGAGCAGGCCGTGACTGCAACCACACTGTCTGCAGGCCGGGACAGAACTAGAGAGTGTGCAAATGTTGACTGAGATATACTGAGAAGAGTGTCCTAGACTGACTGTGTACTGCATAAAATGGTGAAACTGACTGGACAGATTTCAGGAACAGGTGTGGCTATTTACAACAACAACAAAAAGAAATGAACAGACCGGAACTGACAAATGTTGATTTGGGTCAGCAGAATCTGGGACAGGCTCTTACTGGTGGCTGGAAAACTGGCACAGAGAAAGGGGGAGAGAAAAAGAGAGGAGGATCTCGATAAATCCATGTGGGGAAGTAGAGAAACGAGAGAGGCTCCAAAAGAGAAGATAGCATCCATTTTTTTATTTTACCTTTATTTTACTAGGCAAGTCAGTTAAGAACAAATTCTTATTTTCAATGACGGCCTAGGAACAGTGGGTTAACTGCCTGTTCAGGGGCAGAACGACAGATTTGTACCTTGTCAGCTCGGGGATTTGACTTGCAACCTTTCGATTATTTCTCCTTTGCCAAGATAATCTCTCCACCTGACAGGTGTGGCATATCAAGAAGCTGATTAAACAGCATGATCATTACACAGCTGCATATTGTGCTGGGGACAGTAAAAGGCCACTCTAAAATGTTCCGTTTTGTCACACAACACAATGCCATAGATGTCTCAAGTTTTTATAGAGCTTGCTATTGGCATGCTGACTGCAGGAATGTTTACTAAAGTTGTTGCCAGAGAATTTAATGTGGAGTAAGCCGCCTCCAACATCGTTTTGGAGAATTTGGCAGTATGTCCAACCTGCCTTACAACCGCAGCCACGTGAATGGCGTTGTGTGAGCAAGCGGTTTTCTGATGTCAACGTTGTGAACAGAGTGCCCCATGGTGGGGGTGGGGTTATGGTATAGGCAGGCATATGCTATGGAAAACAAACACAATTGCATTTCATCAATGGCAATTCGAATGCACAGAAATACCATGATGAGATCCTGAGGCCCATTGTGAGGCCCATTTAAAGGTATCTGACAGATGTATATCTGTATTCCCAGTCATGTGAAATCCATAGATTAGGACCTAATGAATTTATTTCAATTGACTGTTGCGTTTATTATTTTTGTTCTGCAGTCAGCAACAGGATATAAGATAAACAGAGTAGCAGCAGCTTGTATGTGAGTGGGTGTGCGTAGGGTCACTGTAAACCATCATTATCTAGCTACAGTAGCTAGATATGTCAGATGTAAAGTAAGCAGAATTGTGGCATGTCAGAAACAATGCATGTTGGCTAGCTAGCTTATGTTAATTAGCGAGATAATGCCTATAGATGTAACACGGAGGTGAAGTCTACTTTCTGAATTAAGCAATTGAGTCATTACTTCTATAATTAATAGTGTTGTCATTTAGCTAGCTAGGCTAATCACCCTATTTGAAGCAGTTTGGCTGCAACATTTGCCCGGACTCAACATTCATAGGCTGCATCTGTCTAAGATTGCAGCTAACTGCAAGTCAAATAAAGAGCATGTTGTCGTTGATGTCACGATGGAGTAAGTCGAGGTGGCGTGAAATGATACGTGGTCCCGTAATATAAATAATAGCTTAGCTATAAATTCACACGGATGCCATGTCATTTGTCGTAACCGTTATCACAAAATGGCATGCATATTTTTTTGGGGGGGGAAGTGTGATACAGACATGGCAGCACTGTAACGTTACTCTGAATCACCAGCTGTCACCTAGTCATCAGCAGTTGTCAAGTTTCTCCTCCATCAGTCCAATATCCATTTTCCCTAACATTTCCATGTGCATACCCGTCATGGTTTGTGACCATAGAAATTGTGATGCTTTTAGGGACTGATTCCGATTTAGGAATGTACGCATTTCCGACGCACTTGTCAGTATCCGGTATTCAGATTAACTTTATTCAGTAGCGTTATGCGCTCTACAGGTGTGGCTACATTGCGCGCTCTGAATAAACTTAATTCGACCGCTGAAATCCCATCCACTTGCTGGCCAACATATTTTCTAGTGGAGTTTTCATTCAATAAGGTTTTCAGTACATTTATCTTAAGACATCCCTTTAAAAACGGGGTACATTGAGACTTGACTTGAGAGACCATATATGTGTAACAGTATAGCTTCCGTCGCCTCGCCTCGAACCAGCCACCCTCGAAGCACGGTTACCCATCGCTCCACAAAAGCCGCGGCCCTTGCAGAGCAAGGTGAACAACTACTTCAAGGTCTCAGAGCGAGTGACGTAACCGATTGAAACGCTATTAGCGCGCATCCCGCTAACTAACTAGCCATTTCACATCGGTTACATATGCATATTCGTCCGTTTCAGTTGGTAGTTTTAAAATACTCTGATCTTGTAGATTATTTAGGTTTAGGAAAGTATTTACAGTATAAATCATGAACTGGTTTGGAGAGCCTTTACGCACGAAAGAAAGAAAATGGTGGATTGATTAATTCTGACAATTGCCACATTCAGTTCTTAGACCCAGGTTAATGTTGGAAGATTAGTGTGCATAGAATTATAATAGGGAGAATAGTGTACAATAGTAGGCTATACCCTTGCCTATTGACTGCACTAACTATGGAACTGTGTGAAGACATGGCCAAGTATTGCGCCATGCGTCAGGTTCAAACTATTACAACTTGGTCTGCGCTCCGCTCCATAACGATTTAATTAGCTTACTTGCCTTCTTTTTTTTTACATGATCAACTTTTACCAATGATCCTCAGCAATAACCACATGGCCACGACTGCGTTTACAGAAGAAGTAAATGAAGGTTAACAAAACAATCGAATTAAATGGAATGCTAATGTAGACTATTGTAACGTTCGTCCTCTTCTTCTGACGAGGAGTAAGATATATCGGACCAAGTGTCCATATTGATAATTTATTATCACGAGAACACTAAACAAAATCACAAAGGAGAATGAACGAAACAGTCCTGTCTGGTGTAGACACAAAACAGAAAACAATCACCCACAACTCAAGGGTGAAAAACAGGCTACCAAAGTATGGTTCTCAATCAGGGACAACGATTGACAGCTGCCTCTGATTGAGAACCATACCAGGCCAAAAACAGAAATACCAAATCATAGAAAAACTAATATAGACAACCCACCCAACTCACGCCCTGACCATACTAAAACAAAGACATAACAAAAGAACTAAGGTCAGAACGTGACAACTATACCAACTGAAGGGAACTAACAGTAAATTGGCAGTTGAATATGTGTGGTTATTAAGCCAACTGACAGTCGATACTGATAGTGGCTAATATTTAACATGATAGAAAATAGGAAACCAAAAAAAGTCCTGGTAGCCTATAATCATAACATTTGAGAATGCCCATTCCTACAAGTTAAACGGCACTACAATTTAAATTCTGTATAATGGCACAGCATTTCATAAACTCTACTAAAAGTTGTTATGTTGATATGCTTCAGTTTGCTGCCATACGATTGGTTACACATTTGTCTCCAGTGATTACAAGGCCAAATAGATCTAAAACAAGTGTCACATAAAATGTACAATTATTTTATCCAAACAGATTACTCATTTACCTAGCTCTTATCAATAGCTCTTAACAATTTGTAAATCACAGTGCATAGACTGTTACGGTTTTCTTCCATCGAAGGAGAGTCGGACTAAAATGCAGCGTGGTAATTTCCATGCATGTTTATTAGACGAAAACACGAACAAAACAAAAAACAACAAACGGAACGTGAAAACCTATACAGCCTTTT